>NC_053158.1:60656950-61009450 GCF_016835505.1 Polypterus senegalus | reverse complement strand
ATTTTAAAAATAACGTAACACGATTGTCAATGTAACCTTTTGTAAGTAGTGCCTGGAGGATTCAGTGTGGAGAAACTCTAGAGACAGCGTGTGTATTAACTTGTGGATTTTTCTGTGAGTATTTGGTGGCAGTCTGACGAAGTTGCTTGAGGAAGACAGCATTAGCTGCTGAGCTCAGCTCAGAGCGAAATGAGGTAAATGGGAGGGAGATGATGACGTGACTCCCCACCCCTTAACTGTCAATCCCCCACAAACACAGTCTCTCGGAATTTGCATAAGCACACCCCTTCACCTACAATTTTAACTTAGTTACAAAGTGATCAAAACTCGTTTATATCCTCGTCCTCTCATTAAACTTGTATCCCGCATTACCTGTGGGCATGTGAAACGCCAGCGTAGCCTGTCTATGAACTTAATTTAAAGTTTAGGTTTACACCTTGCTTTCTATCCGAGGTAGCAGCACTCATGAATATGGTAGTATATGTCACTCACTCGCTTCTTATTGTTTCGCTGCCTTCTCAATTATATAATGCATGTTTTCTTAAGCGCTTTTGGAGGTCTTCCTGGTTTTTACGCACTCGTTGACAGTCAGTTCACGTGATTACGTGGGAGGCGTGATGATGTCACACGAAACTCCGCCCCCACGTCATTCCAGCTCAACTCCATTACAGTTAATGGAGAAAAATACCTTTCAGTTATGACCATTAGGCGTAGAATTTTGAAATGAAACCTGCCCAACTTTTGTAAGTAAGCTGTAAGAAATGAGCCAGCCAAATTTCAGCCTTCTACCTACACGGGAAGTTGGAGAATTAGTGATGAGTCAGTGAGTGAGTGAGGGCTTTGCCTTTTATTAGTATATATATATATATATATATATATATATATATATATATATATATATATACCAGCTGTGCCCCGCAGCTCCACCCACCTAGAAGAGAAACAGGACAGCGAGGAGGGCCCTGCCTGACTCCCTACTCTAGACATCATGCTTCCCTCCCTGTAGCCTCTGTCTTGTATTAGTGCAAATATTATCACTCTTGCAGACGAACTAGGATTCTTAATGAGATAAAAGAAGTCACAAAATCACTTTATTATTGTTCTCTTGTGCATCCTTTCTTGCCATCTTTCCTCTTCAACGCTTTTGTGTCTCTTTTCAACATGCTGCTCTTTCTTCTTCTTCTTCGCTTACTCGTTCACGTGCCATCTAGAACGTATAACATTTTTAAGAGCTGGGAGCACATGAAGTGTGTCTGCCAAAAGCATTCCAACAACTGCGAGGTTAGATGTCCGTGAACTTGTTTTAAATTGTTTCTGGAAAAGTCACCGTCTCACGGGTCTTACTTCCTAAGGTTGCTGCAGATGGTGTATCTGTACATTGGCATTCCAAGAAAAACACCTGCTACCTACTGTTAAAGTTGGTGGAGGTTCCATTATGCTGTGGGGCTGTGTGGCTAGTTCAGGGACTGGGGCCCTTGTTAAAGTCGAGGGTCGGATGAATTCAACCCAATATCAACAAATTCCTTAAGATAATGTTCAAGCATCAGTCACAAAGTTGAAGTTATGCAGGGGTTGGATATTCCAACAAGACAGCGACCCAAAACACAGTTCAAAAATCAACAAAGGCATTCATGCAGTGGGAAAAGTAAAATGTTCTGGAATCACAGTCCCCTGACTTGAATATCATCGAAAAATCTATGGGATGATTTGAAGCAGGTTGTCCATGCTTGGTAGCCATAAAATTTAACTGAACTGGAGAGATTTTTGTATGGAAGAATAGTCAAAAATACCTCCATCCAGAATCCAGACACTCATCAAAGGCTATAGGAGGCATTTAGAGGCTGTTATATTTGCAAAAGGAGGCTTAACTATGTATTGATATAATATCTCTGTTGGGGTGCCCAAATTTATGCACCTGTCTAATTTTGTTATGATACATATTGCATATTTTCTGTTAATCCAATAAACATAATGTCACTGCTGAAATACTACGGTTTCCATAAGGCATGTCATATATTAAAAGGAAGCTGGTACTTTGAAAGCTCAGCCAATGATAAACAAAAATCCAAGGAATTAAGAGGGGATCCCAAACTTTTTCATATAACTAGATAGATTAGATAGATAGACAGGTTAGATAGATTTGATAGATATGTTATGATGCCTCTAACATCATTCAGCATGACCAGTTTGGTGGTGGGTCAGTGATGGTCTGGGGAGGCATATCCATGGAAGGACGCACAGACCTCTACAGTCTAGACAACGGCACCTTGACTGCTATTAGGTATCGGGATGAAATCCTTGGACCCATTGTCAGACCCTTTGCTGATACAGTGTGTCCTGTGTTCCATCTTGTGTACGACAATGCCCAACCTCATGTGGCAAGAGTATGCAGGCAGTTCCTGGAGGATGAAGGAATTGATACCATTGACTGGCCAACATGTTCGCCTGACCTAAATCCAATTGAACACCTCTGGGACATTAGGTTTTGGTGCATCCGACGCCGCCAGGTTGTACCTCAGACTGTCCAGGAGCTCAGTCATGCCCTGGTCCAGTTACGGAGTACAATTTTGAGTTGCTGCAATGAAATTTTGGCAAATTGGACTAGCCTGCCACCTAATTTTTTCACTTTGATTTTCGGGGCGTCTTTGAATTCAGCCCTCTGTAGGTTGATAATTTTCATTTCCATCAAATGACATGGCATCCTTTTGTTCCTAACACATTACCTTTTCCGTATCTATGGAAGCATATTAGGGCCACGGTGAAAAAAAAAAATACGGACACAGTGAAGAAAAAAAATCTAAATGTCAAGATTAAAGTCGACATTTATGTTGAGATTAAAGTCGACATTTCCACTTTATTCTAGTAGTTTATTTTTTCAGTAGAAAAGGGACCCCTTAATGCAAGGGAGCAGCACTACAGCCACGCCACCATGCATCCCACCACCCATGTTTAGTACATGCTTTAATGCATTTCATCATGAAAAAGATATCAAGTATTATCTTTGTATTCTGAATGTTCATAGTGCATGAATATTATGAAGTCAATGTGCGGCGATCGCTGCTGGCACCTCTCAGTGCAAGAGGAAGTCTGTTTAAGAAGCACATAAAGATTAACAACAGGGTTGGAGAACACCTAATATAAAGCATTTAATGTGCTACATTAACTTCTGACGGGATTTGAGAAAATCTAGTAAATTAAACATTCATTTTAAGATGAAGTTTAGCTTGCGACATTCTACTGACAAATGAAACTACTAGAATAAAGTGGAAATGTCAACTTTAATCTCGACATAAATGGCGAGAATAAAGTGGAAATGGCGAGAATAAAGTCAACATGTCGACTTTAATCGTGACGTAAATGTCGAGAATAAAGTGGAAATGTCGAGAATAAAGTCAACATGTCGACTTTAATCTCGGCATTTAGATTTGTTTTTCTTCACTTTGTCTGTATTTTTTTTTTCACCGTGGCCCTAATACACTTCCGTATGTATCAGTGTAGATAGCCAACATGATTTTTTATTTTCCCATTGAGATCTGATGTGTTTTTCAATGTGTTCCTTTAATTTTTTTGAGGAGTCTATATTATACATGTATAAATTAGTATATTATGCTCGGCAGAAAAAGTAAACAAAAATCCAAATTTGTCTGCTCTCAAATGATGTTATTCTTCCAAGAAACACAAACATCAGGGAAAGGGTTTGCTATAGCAAGTAAAGTTGCAAATTGCTTGTTATTGCTTAATTGCTTAAAGTGCCTCCTTGGCTTCTCTTTAGTGTAACTTGAACAGTGCAATGCATCTACAATTACCTGTGCTGTATACGATCATAGCACACATAGAATTATGATTCTTGTGTTACAGCATTTTACCAAGTTTAAACAAATCATAAAATTAGTTGTGCACCTTATTGGCAGTGATGTACAAATATGTCAAAAGAATAATTAAATAAGGATTAAACCATAGTGGTTGACCTAACAGAATAATATTTTGCATGGCACTTGGTTCCACTGTGTAGGCATCTACATTTACCGCAAGCCATGTGTCAAGCTCCAACACTAGGAGGTTTACAGAGTGGGATGAATGAATAACATCCAAAAATGTCACACTTCTATAGGGCTTTTAAATTATTACACCAAACACCTGAATAATTTATCACACCCATGTAAATCAAAAATAATAAAAAAAAAAAACTCATGTTCAAAATCTCATGTTCTCATTATATCTGCATTGACAGGAATAGTGAAGATATTTGACATTGTTCAGATATGTTGATATGAAGATATTGTTGGATTCTAGTCTGATGTCTTGGTCTAGCTTTACAAAAGTACAACATATGCAGGACTTCCAAGTATTTTTTATTTTATACTTTTCATTTACTTAGTTGATAATCACAGAGAACCAATCTTAAGCCAATAACAATGTCCAAAGCCTTCACTGTACTGTGAGAAACTGCAAAACATAATAACATCAACATGCTCTGGTACCAGTGTGTGTGTGTGTGTGTGTCTTATCTTGTTTGGGTGAGAAAGGGGAGCTGATAATGGACAGATCTCCTTTACTCCCGCCTATCATTTGTGGTTTTAAAAACTGCAAAAGAATTCTCTCTCAACATACTGTTTCTTTTCTTGATTGCACATAACCTACAAGAAAACAAGTCACCTGGGAGTGGAAAGATCAACAGCATTTTACTACTAATACTTGGACTTAATCAAGATTTAAAAACTCCCAGTTTCAATGATTGTGTGTATCGCTTTATTTATTGGTTGTAATGTACAAGATAAAGAACACAGATCAAATATTAAGTTAGAAGTGCTGAGGACTACTTCATAGTACAGATATTTGTTAACTCTTATGCAAAGCTGTAGATATTAACTCTAGCTACAACCTGTCTATCTTAAATAACTGGGAATAAACTTCAGATAAGAGACCGAATTAAAAAAAAAAAAAAAGATAGAAGATATTTCAGATTAACAAGAATAATTTTTATATACTCTTAATAAATAAAACCACAACCTTTTTTCTTACCTGATCATAAGCGTAAGGTCTTTGTGGTTGCTGCTGTGGTGGACCAGGCTGTGGAGGCCGATATCCTCCATACTGCTGTCCCTGACCTTGGGAATAACTAGGATACTGTCCTGGTGCTGACTGAGATGGGCCTGTGAATATGGAAGAATAGGTGTCAAGTGTGTTTCAGTTTTTTGTAGATATCATGTACAAAACTACACAAACCTTCTGGCACTTTACAAAAAATTTGGATTATTTTATTTTTAGAAAGGGATACACTTCAATGTCTGCAATATTTAAATATCCATCCATCCATTATCCAACCCGCTATATCCTAACTATAGGGTCACGGGGGGTCTGATGGAGCCAATCCCAGCCAACACAGGGCGCAAGGCAGGAAACAAACCCTAAGCAGGGCGCCAGCCCACCTCAGTATTCAAATATCCTCTAGCATTAAAATGTTATTCTATTTGTTGTAAAGAATGCATTGTGTGGTATGAAAACAAATTTTACATATGTATTCTTCAAGCACTACCCTGGCTCATTTAAATGCTCAAAAACAGATGCAAAATGAAGGACTGATGTCCTGTTTGCTGCAACTACAGGGAAGTGACCCACTTGACATTAGCTCATTGAGGTTTGTCATGATTAGCACCATATTCTTTATTTGCAGGACTAAATGCATCTTAATAATGCACTCTATAATAGCACAATCAGAAAATATACACAATGGACTGGACTACGGAAGAGGATGCAAGAGAAAAGACAAAGGTCTACAAACAAAAATGTCCTGTGTGTTATTTAAGAGGCAATGATTTCTTTCAGCAACTGTCAGCATTTCCTTAACACTACTACAACAGTACAAAAGGACACATTACACTCAGCTCACTAGATGAATTTATAATTTTCTGCTGTTAAATGTAACACAATCTAGAGCATAATTCAGCTATACAGTAATCCCTCGCTATATCGCGCTTCGACTTTCGCGGCTTCACTCTATCGCGGATTTTATATGAAAGCATAACTAAATATATAACGCGATTTTTCGCTGCTTCGCGGGTTCTGCGGACAATGTGTCTTTTTATTTCCTGTACATGCTTCCTCAGTTGGTTTGCCCAGTTGATTTCATACAAGGGACGCTATTGGCGGATGACTGAGAAGCTAACCAATCAGAGCACGCAGTTAAGTTCTCCTGACTGAGAAGCTAACCAATCAGAGCACGCAGTTAAGTTCCTGCCTGCGAATGCAGTGTTAACCAGGAAGTCTCGCCTCGCTCATTCAGCATCAACGTGTTTCTCTGTGTAAAGAGTTGTGCTCTTTTGTGTTTATCTTTGTGCATAGTCAAGCCCTTCATTATGGCTCCAAAACGATCTGCTACTGCTTCAGGGGCCGTGCCCAAGCGCAAATGGAAGATGTTAACGATTGCCAAAAAGGTAAACGTTTTGGATTTGTTGAAGGCTACGATTCTTTTTATTTAAAAGTAGGAAAGGAATATAAGATCTACGGCCGCAGTGTCCTTTTAACCAGGGTGCAAAACGAGTTGTAAGTGGATGTAATAAGGCAGTAGTCTGGATGGAATCTGCTTTAGGGATTTGCATTGAAGACTGCCAGAAGAAGAACAACGGCAGTGCTACACAATCGCCTGAAGTGGCTACTTTGGAAGAACTGTAACGCTCTCCTTTGTTGTGCAGTAAAATTAAACTCATTGTTATCGGACAAGTCATCGTGTCATTGTTGGTGAGTAACCATAATTAATTTTCTACTTACAGTACTTAGTACATGTACGTACGTTTAGTGTCACTTTACACACATTTACTGTATACTATTTTTCTTGCGTTGTACGTATTTATTGCTGGTGGCCTGTCTATCGTAATGGCTGTAACATATGTGATATCGGAGACACTCAATATCTTTAAAATAATATTTAGGTTTTACTGTATATAAACAGTGTGTTTATATACATAATTTCAATGAATCTTACCTTATATCTAAGAGAATACAAAGGGATTATGCTGTATAACTCTGCGGGGAATATTTATAAACAGTGTGGGAGAGTTTATAAGGGCTTAAAATATATAAAAATAACCATACAAAGATATGGTTTTTACTTCGCTGATTTTCACCTATCGCGGGCGGGGGGTGTCTGGAACGCAACCCCCGCGATCGAGGAGGGATTACTGTATTAATAAAAGCAAGTAATTTCTACATTTATTTAGGGTCAAGGAATTTTTAGCACTAAACATTCAAGCATCCATGTGTGCTTTTTAATAGTTCCTAAACTACTGAGGAAAAACACAAAAGAAAAAAAAAAAACACATCTAGTGTACTGAGCTTCATTACAGCGGGAAAGACCATATGTAAACAATACTACTTGAATCTTTAGTTACAGATTTCAGAGAATGCATTGAAGTTACCAGTTAATATTGTGCAGATCTTTAGTAAACTGATATTTTTTTTTATTAATTATATTTAATTGTATTTACTATTATAATGGAATGTAAAGATTACACTACCTTACACAGAATACAGCAAAATAATTATCTGACACACAGTCTATTTTACTGCTATTCAAAAACTAAGTTTAGTCCATCTTGATATCAAGTGTAGCTTTTCAATGTTCTATGTATTTTGCACATTATATATTAAAGTAATAAAAATATTACTGCACATTATACATATATCTATTTGAGAATTGCATGGTACTCAGTAAAAGACAGATGCCTGGCAAGGTAAAAATAAAAACCCTCAGTGGACTACCCACCATAACCTTGTTGCTGGCCTGGGTAGCCCTGTTGCCCTGGATACTGTTGCTGTTGAGGAGGGTAACCTTGCTGCTGTGGGGGCCCTTGCTGGTAAGTCTCTTGCTGCTGTCCATACTGTGAACTACCTGGAAGGTGACAGAAAAATGTGAGTGCCACTGTTAGTGCAGTTATTTAAGCTAGAACAACTAACAAAACAAAAAAAAAAAAAAAAAAAAAGAATGAAAATGCAATCTCTCAAGACAAAAAAAAAAAAAATTGAACGAAAAAAGAAAAACTTGGCCAAACAAAACTATAGATCAAGCAAAATATACAATTACTTCATTTTTCATTCTAAATAGCAGCAGTATTCAGCATCCCTGCCAAAACGAGCATAACAATAACCGCAACATCACATAAAAAAAGAAACAGCATAAGATAGCTTAAAAATATAAAGGACAAATGAATGACAGTTAACAAAGAGCACATACTAGCTACACAAATTCAGCAAGCTGTTTATTATAAGGAGCTGCATATAAAAAAGGAAAACAGTGAAAAGGGAAAAGTAGTAATTGACCTGATCTGTGTATATTTGTTAATGTTTAATGATGCCCTTTCTTTCTATTAGAAGCTTTGGGGAAGAAGGAAAAGTAGCATTTTTTTGTTAGAAACTTTAAAATGTTTCTGCTCTGTAAAAATCAAAACAAAAAGGTTGGTATGCATAGTTCTTAAGACAGCCAGCGACTAGCATTCTACATAGCTCTGCATGGATAGTAAACAGAACAAAAAATGTTTTGAAGTGTTTGTTTACATACATGTTTGTGAATGCATGTATATATTGTGCATACATGTTTGTGCGTGCATGTGTGTGAAGGTATATAGATACCTCCTTCGTAGTAATGTTGTGAGGAATCCTCATAAGGCCTATCATAGCCTTGATCAGGATACGATGATTGCTGATAACCGTAATCATTATGACCTACATCAATTTGACAAGAAGATAGGAAGAAATGTTAATGTCTTTTGACTATAACCGGATAAAAATTCTAAAATTTCATTTAAAAATTTGATTAAAAAAAAAAAAAAAAAAAATCTACATTTGTCCCATAAAAAATATTTCTCAAAAAATAAATAAAAATACAAATACAAAACTGTGACCACTTTAAATCTTGCATTAGGAAAAAATACATGTAAATACAAAAAAAGAACAAAAAAAAAAAAAAACTTCTATTTTAGCATGCTGAACATACCATATACAAAAATACTCCTGAAAACTTACATATAACAAATCACTGCCTTTACCTGAATACATGCTGAACATTTTTTCAGAAAGTTTAATGCAAAATTTAATGTGAGTTATGCAGAGTATGTTTCAAAACCAGTGTTGTTTATCAAATAAAATATTTAACTCTTTTCTCTGCTGGGATAGGCATCGACTCTCTTTGGTCATGACATTGATTATATCACTATAAGTCAGCTATGTTATGGTAATTCCACTAGCATTTAATTAAACCAGATAATTAAAAAAAACACACTTGACTAATATGCTTTGTTTTATATATGATGTAAACTGTTTTAATGTTACTGCTTCCTTTATTTCTAACAACTTTTTTCTTTGTAATACTCCTTGGATTCAAATGAGAATTGATTGGAATACTGAGGTCAATTTTAACTTGAATTTCTATTCTTTTTTCCTCATAAAACCAATTTGAAGGAAGATAATACTTTTCAGTTCCTAATTTAAATAACAATAAATCAGTAATGAAGATCTGACTAACTTTATTTCCGCAATTAAAAACAATGCATTTATTTTTTAGATCCTACACTACATAAATGCAGAGGAGAATTATTTTAGTAATTAACATTATTTATAAAACAATGTGCATAAAACTATTTACTTTAAAAGGTGAATAAGCACTGTGGTATTGCGTGGTTTGGCCTGTATTCAGGTAAAGGAGACAAGTATTTAAATTTCACTAGCTCAAAATTTTCAAAAATGTAAATAGGATGAAAAATAACCACAAGCTAGCAAATGCATCTGTAAATGAAACAAAAACAACCTATAGGACACATCTCTGGTAGAAGTAGACAGTTTTAGGCAGTTTTTTTTATTTTAAGCAGTTAAAAAAAATCTATCAGAGTTTACAGAAGACATACATAAACATCTCAGATAATATAGATAAAACATTTAAAATTACTTAAAACAACTTTAATAAACTCTTATTCATGTAGATGATTACTACTATTTCAAGATAGCAGGGAAGTAAATCAATGAAACGGAATCTAGGAGAAAAACAGATTACCATCAGGGTAATACTGTGCATTCACACCTTCAGGAGGACCTTGTCCACCATGACTGTATTGTTCCCCATAATAATCCTCCTGACCAGCATACTGCTGAGGAGGCCCTGGAACAAAAAACAAACAAACAAACAAAACAGCACTGTAATATATTAAAATCCTAACCATAAATTTTGTTAGTAGTTTTGATGCTACTGAGCCAGAGCAGCATGATCAATAAGTTCAAAAATGTGTTCCACTTGGTTATGATTTTTTGAGGAGAGGGAAAAAAAAGACACTACCAAGAGAATTTCAAGCATAATAAACTCTACATATTAAATATATAGCATGCATTTTTGTGTTTATCAATTAGTTAAATCTTTCACCAGTCTTTAGAGAAAGTCTTAGAAGGGTTCACAAACATTATTATTTAAATTACGACCTTTAGTTTTCCATTAGATAAAAAGGTTAAAACAGCTGGATGCACTATGAACAGTATTCTGGCACAGGGCTACAAGAGAACTAAGGGCTGCCATTTATAATATACAATACTATTAAGGTTTTTTGTTTTTTTTTTTTAATCTGTATTAACTTTGTTTTTTTTTGTTAGATTAGTATTGTTCTTTTATATATAGGATGGATTTGTTTTCCCTTTTGTTTGTTTGTGAAAACAGCAGTTCATAAATAAAATGAGATTAAAAGTAAGAACTAGATTGTCAGAGGATGGCTGAAAATAAGAAATCTAAGCAACTAGTTTTTTTGCCTTGTATTTTAATATTGCCTAACTGGATAACTACGTTATCTTCCTCAAAGCATAATTAAATTAAATTCCTAAAGGTGCATATTCAAAAAAGATTGAAACTACAATAACACCAAAGGAGAAAATTATTGTGATTTTCATCTAAAAAGTGTCTATCTGTAAGCACCAACACCCCTAAGGTAGAGTCATTCACCTTAATTCTCTAATAGCTTGTTTACCCCAGATGGATGACAAAAACAGAAAAACGACCAGAAAAAACTTCTAACTGTAAAATAATGCATTTAAGGATAAAATACATTTTCATAGCTGTGCACTTTCATTACTGGCATAAAAAGTGCCAGATAATTTCAGTGTAGGACTATGATCATCAATTTAAAGTACAGAGAAAAATAGGCACGACTTGTCTCTTAAAGTCCAATTGTACCAATATTGACCAATCTTTCATATGCAGATTTCACATTTTACTAATAAAATCAAATCCATTGAAAAATAGTATAGTCACCTTGCTATAATCAAACTAAAATGAACTGACACTTTGATTAGCTCATACCTTGCTGTGGTGGCCTATATGGAGGCATTGGTCTTTGGCCCATTACATGGTTGCCTTGGCCCATCATTCCCATGGGATTCTGTTGTGCCTGATAATGCTGTCCTCCCCCTTGTGGCATATTATATTGTTGTGATGGTGGCTGCTGGTGCATCATGGATCCTAAATACAAGATAAGCCCCAATAGGTCAGCTATTTAAACACAGTATCCTTAAACAAGACTGGGAACCTTATTTATTACATTTGTAGTAAATGCATTAAAATATTTCCCAACTATTAATTTATTTACTGACTCTCCTATGAATTAAAATACTTCCCATCAATTTATTTACTGAATCTCCTCATCCCCATATTGTTGCAGATATCAATTTGCAATCCTAACAGAGTCAGCTATAAACCAATTGCCAACACTCACTTGTGTAGGGGCATACCAGTTTACCTTCATAATTGATATAGTTAAGTGGCATCATTAAATTTAACATTAAAGTAATCAAGTCCAGAAAGTCCCACCACCTCACCTCATCTTGATAAATATATAAACAAGGTTAATGCAATATTATCCACATCAAAATATTATTCAGTATCTACCAATTATAAGAAATAAAGTGGAAACTTGCAAATAAGACAAATGTGCTTGCCACTCAGTATAAAACTTTTCAAAGCTGGGAACAACTAATAAAAGTTTTCTCTTAGATCAGGGAGAGCAGTCTTTGGTACCACTGAATTCTCACGCCTCACTAACACAGGCATAGAGACAAGTAGTTTGTGGTAAAGAATATTTAGGAGTCTATGGCAGTGTCTGTTTTTTTTTTTTTTAAAGAAACAGTGGCTCAGACTAGGAGCAAGAGAGAGTAGGTGCATGTGGAAGTGTGGAAGCCCAGGTGCTGATGGGGAAAATGGCTGATCATACATTCAGGTGTAGAGCAGTCAGCCCAGAAGGTTTCCTCATTATCACTCCAGATTATATAATTAAGGCGCCTGTTTCCATTCATGTAAGAGAGGTCTCCGAATAGGAAGCTTGAGAAATGAGGAGAGAAAAAGGATAGAGCTCAAAAGTTAATGGGAAAAAGGAAAGAAAGAAAAGAGGCAGGATCGTTCATAGCAGAGACAATGATGTAGTTAGGAGGCAAGTGGTCAGAAAACAGTCCTGGGTGGAGTGACCAGATTGCAGTCATGGAGCAGTGTCATTCCTATTTAATGCAGAGAGATGGTGGTGGGAAAAAAAAACGTCAGGCTTGCGGAGTTCTCTGACGATTGCCTAGGGACGGTGACTGGAACTCGAACCAGATTGAAAAATGACTGTGCTTGCCAGTGGATGTCTCCTCTTGATGAGACATTAAAAGGATGGGCAGAGGAGACCAACAGTCTGAATTGGTGCACCATGGTTCATGATGGTTTTTACAGACAAATACAGGCTGTGTGTTTTTAACCTTAAATTTTTATCTATTTATTTGATCAGTTACTTCTGGATTTTTTTTATTAGGATGTATTTATTAATTGGTCACAGCTTTGTTGCAAATGAGAACCATTTTGCACATTTGTACCTACCTATTGTGGTATTCTTCCATGTGAAGCTGAAAACCATGAGGACTGATTTAGAACACTGTTAGGTAGAAGGCCCAGTGGGGGATGGGCAGTCTTTTGGCACTGGAACCCCTGCAGATTTTTTTTTAATTTCCCACCAGCAAAACTGGAGTTTTTTTTCCTGTCTTCCTGGCCATTCAACCTTGCATTATTCTTCGCTACGTACTGTATAATATTATTCCCTAATCTTGTTTATATTTTATATAAACTTCCTCTTTATTTCATTTTATAAAGCACTATGAGCTACACTGTTCGTATGAAAATGTGCTATATAAATAAATGTTGTTGTTGTACTGTGCCCTCATTCACCCAGTCCATCCTCAGTTGTGACTATCGATGTCCTGGGTTCAAGGAAGCAATACCAGCTATGAGCAACCAAGCATCACAAGGTTGCATCAAAGGATATCAATGTTGTCAAGGCTTGCTGGGATAACAGTAGCTCTGCATACATCAAATGTGCCCAGAAGGAATCTATAAGTGTAGGCTTTCTTTTAAGCTGAGCTCTTAGCCTCCCATAAGATGCCAACTCCAGTGTTTACTCTTATTCTAAAAACAATTTGGGGAGTGGAGAAACAAATTTAAAATGTTTTGAAAATTTAGTGCAGAAATGGGTGACAGTTAAGGAGGATGATGGTATATGAAACTGTTGGTCAAGTGCCTTATGGTGTGTTGTTAACTTCATTTTTAATCAATCACTCACTCCAACCTCATTTACTCTAGAGATTCACATAGCATGGAAAAAGATTGAAAGTGATTCTTAGGTATTCAACTTGACCAGAATACCAATTTTTCAAGTTAAATGCAGTTAACCAGAGTATGAAATTAAAAGTCTGCTAGATATTCAAGCATTTGAAGAAACAAATACAAGTTAAACAGTATTTGTTCAAATAGCCTTTCCATCATGACAATTATTTATGTAAAGTTGAGCTGTAATAACAATAGCCATCAAACTACAGCAGTTTCACTCATTGAATGTTATCTAGTGTTTAATGAATATGTAAGAAAGACAGTTACACGTTTACTGGGATATTATATTATGGCCATGAATGTGGTTGTGAAAGGAAGCCTTACCTGTGAACTTTGTTTTTTCAGATATAACAATGACTCTGGGTTAAGATGAATGTTAACCTGTAAAGACCTCCTTATAAGGAATTAGAATCAGATGTAGTTGCTGTTTATTGTTCAGCTGGAGTATTGGATGGATAAGGTTAGAAAAATGGTGTATCTTGAAGTATATCACTGAAGTCCATTTGCTGGAACCTACTACTATCTACTGTAGCTGGCTCCTCCATACTACTTGCAAAAGGGGATTTTGAGCGTTTTTTAATGTACTTTCTGGTTCGTAACATCGAAGGCAGTGTTTAAAGCCAACTGGTTGAAGGTGAAAAGATTTTCCAGGGACAACTACTTCAAAATTATTCAAGAAGCAACAGAAACACACGGTAATTGGACTTGCCTATCTGGTCTATATCCTGTAGCTGCTGTTCATTTATTTACCAGCTACTGTTTTAGGTATATTTGGCATTATTGTTTGTGATAAACCATCTACTGGAATGATTTTTGTAATGCATGTAGTACTAATCTCATTGGATCCTATTAAACATTCTGGTAAACTGCTATCATTAAGGTAGCAAAATGAGGAGAAATAAATTGTGTAAATAAATTCCATTAAGAGCTATAAGAGGGCAAAGCTGCCCTTCCTGGACCCAGGTTTGAGATCCCCATTATCATGCCATCAGCTACTTTCATCTGTGTTAACAGTCAGTGGGCTCCAATGGGATTAACACTTCCTCCATCGGCCCTTTTTATTTCTTATAAATTATTTCAACATAAAATTTTCTTTATTAGGTTATAGTGTTGATTGTAAAACACCATCTGTTAAAAAGAAAAATGCAAAGCATTTTATCAGTACATATAACAAACATTTTGGAATGGGAGTGTCGGTCGGTAAGGATGACCTTGAGTTTGCATCATGTAAGCAACATTTTAAGTATTGCAGACTGGACTTATACTTCATTTCAATCAGATTAAACTTTTTCACTGAAATGCTAGACCAATAATCCATAATTTATCATTTACCATACAAGGCTTCACCACAGCATAGCTGGCCATAGCTTGGCTGAAGGGTACATGAGATTGTTATGTCTGTAATTTTCCTTCCAAAAAAGGATATGTAGATACTATAGCAGTTTGTAATGCTTTGGACAGACCATCCTGACCTGAACACAACTGATTAGATAATTTAAATATAAAAAACAAAAGGGATGATAGTAAGAAATTAACAGCATCAATAGCTATTAAGAAAAATAAATGCATGAACCAGTTAGATGAGAATAACAAAAACAATAGCAATTCAAAATAAACAACTCTGTACCACGTTAATGGTTAGAGGTATAAGAGATACAAGCTTAGGATATGCATGGAAATGCTGAAGATTTACATGGGAGGGTTTGAAGAATGGGTGAAACCTGTTGGATCATGTCTGGGACAAGAGCATGCCACAAGTTTCCCTCAGTTACCGACATAGGAATTAAAACCAATCTCAGTAAAACTGTCTGCTCAGTATCCTTTATGTTCAAATTCATTCCTATTTATATTGTGAGGACACCAAAGGGATTAATAGATATCTGTTTCATTGCCAATTAGAAAAGTAATTCCTACACAAATCCTCCATATGTGCTACAAACAACACACAGGGATGCTTTCGCAAAGCAGCAGAACTGCACCGGTCCAAACTGTATGGCAACCGCCAAGTACAGTGGTGTGAAAATGTATTTGGCACTTATTGATTTCCTGTATTACTGCAAACTTTTGACACTTGTATTTTCGTTGCAGTCCTGAAAATATTCAACATTAGATAAGTCACCAGTGTGAGAAGGTAACACTGTTTTTATTATTTTTTTTAAACTTACATTTATTCATCCTTTAAACAAAGTTATCTAATACCAACTAGCACTATGCAAAAAGTGATTTCTCCTTGGTTAAATCATCAAAATTAACAAGGAGCATTATAGTACACTGAATGAACAGAGTCGGGCTTGATTACAGTCAGCACCGCTCAATACAAAGCTCACTTGTTTGTTTTCACACTTACCACCACAGTCAAGTTGCCAGCACAAAGATCCAAGAAGCACAAAAATGCCCAATCAAGAAAATCCTGAATAGCTCAGAGTTGTTGAATAAAATTAAAAAATATAAATATATATATTAGTCTTGTAAAGGCTGCAAAGCCACTTCTTCAGCTTTGTGATTCAAAAAACAAAAGGATCATAAATTGACATCCAAAGAATAGCATGCTTCTTTGTTTCAGCAGAGGCCTGTGTTCATTCAAGAACAATGAGGAATAAACTTGTCAAAAACAGGCTTTATTGAAGAGCTGCAAGGTGGAAACAACTGCTAACCAAGATGAACAATAATGATCATCCCTCATTTGTCAAGAATTACCTGAATGATACCGTAGCCTTTTGGAAGAATATTCTATAGACAGATGAGATTAATCTGGAAATTTTAGATGACATAGGTCACATTATGTCCAGCATAAAGCTATCACGGCATTCCACAGTAATAATATCATAACAGTTAAACAATGTGGTTTAAGTATAGGGATACTTCCAAGACCTGAATGCATTATTAACTCTCTTTAATACCATAAAACTCTTATGGAGAATGTCTGGTCAACCATTTGTAAGCTAGGAAGCAAGCTGGTTACTGAAAAAAACAAATGCTAATGCACATTAGAATGGTTGATAAAAAGCACACAAACTTCAGACCTAAACCAAATAAAGATGATATAGCAGAAACGCCAGAAAGTAGTCCATGCTTGAAAACCTAGCAATATTAAATTCTCTCTGCAAATAAATTGGGATAACATTCCTCTACAGCAGGGATTCTCAAACTTGGTCCTGGGGGACCCCTGTGGCTGCAGGTTTTTGTTCCAACCAACCTCTGTTTTTAATTGGACTCCTAGGCTAATTAAGTGTACTGTTGTTTCCCGGGTTCCCTGTTTTGGGAACAATATACAAATCAGAAAACTAAGGTTGGTTAAAAAAAAAAAAAAAAAAGTATTAAAATGTACTAAGCAGTTATATGTATTTTTTTCTTTTTAACAATATTTACATCTTGATTGTCATTCTACTTTTCTAGGTGTTCTAATTGTTTAAGTAATCCGTTATTTACTACTTTGTGAGGCTGATGCTAAAGCAGTTGCAGCCTTTCACAATTGTGTTTTGTTCGCTTGGGTTTCTGCTCTACTTGTTTTTCAATGAAGGGAGCAAACTGCACAGAGAAAGGGCAAATATAATAAAAAGAGTGTTAAGCATTTAAATCAATAGCAAAAACAGAAATATTTTAAAGTTTCTTATAAATGTAATGCTGCTGTGCTTTTCTGAATGTAGAATAAAAGATAAATAATACCAGCTAATTAAATGAGATCAGTGCTATAAAGGTGTTGTAACTGATTAGGAATCTGGTTGGAACAAAAACCTGCAGCCACAGGGGTCCTCCAGGACTGAGTTTGAGAACCCCTGCTCTACAGCAATGTGAAGGACTGATAAATCACTGGCTACAATCATTGTAGCTTGGGGTGGTGCAACCGATTATTATTAAATGTAAGCGATCGATTACTTTTTCCCCAATGGGAGTTGGTGTTAAACAACACATTTCACTAATTAAATGATGCAAGTTAAAATGTTCTTTGTTCACTCAGGTGCCCATCATCTAATATTCGATTCTGGTTGAAGATCGGAAAACATTCAATTCAAAGACAAACATCTGCTGATTGCATATGGAAAGGTACGTTTCAGGTTTCTTTGACGATTATTTTAAATTTTGTTTGTAAGCTTTTGCTGGCCAATCTCTGTCAGTTAAGTTCTGCCTCAACATTATCATTGGAAACTTACACTCACTGAAAATCTCAGACACCGGAAACTGATTGAGTCTTAACACAAACATGCTAATTACTGATCTTTTAATGATTTGTACGAAATAAAAGCTGCAGAACAATGCACTTGTCAGCTTTTTTTCTGATAGTTTTCCTGCTTTATACCTCCATCATATTGGTTTTAACTGTGCACTTCATGCCTGCTTATGTATGAGAGAGCCCAGAGAGATTAACAAACTGTGCCAGAGACTAACTCCAATACACATTTTTATGCTATTCTTAAACATGTGTAAAAACACTTTTCATGAATGTAAACAGTTTGCATCATGTTTTTACTTAATATTAATACAGATTGTTACATAAAAATATAATGCATTTGAATGTATACCTTTTTAATATATAACAGTTACTAATCAAAGGGGGCCAACTATTATAAAGTGATACAAAATCAGTTTATCTGGTTAGAATGGTAGTAAGGGGTAAAAATCAGCAGTTTTGAAAATCTAAGATATTCATAGAACATTTCACTAAAAAAAAAATAAAAAAATCATACCACATAAAGAAGTAATAGCTTAAAAGCAAAAGGAATCCTGTATGAAACAAAACATATGATAAAACTAAGAAAAAAGGTTAACTTTGGACATACAATCTAGAAAAGTCATACAGACAAATACATAGAAGCTGAGGGACTCATGCATGAAAAATATAGATTTGAACATTAACAAAACATATTTTTAAGTTGCATTTATGAATCTTGCTCATACCTTGATTTGACTGCATGTTCATGTTTGGTCGTGGGCCATAGCTGGCCATTGGCTGTCCTTGACTAATATTCATCTGGCTCTGGACAGGCATGCTCTGTGAAGATGGAACTGAATGACTGTAACCTCCCATAGAGCCATGACTGCTTGGTGGAATATTCATGGAGCTGTTTGGCATATTTGGTTGGTTTGGCCCTGGTCCTTGCATGGGCAGATGATTGGGTCCTTAATTAATAAACATATGGTTTAATAAACAGCAATATACTGTATTTATACAAATACATATTTATATACACAAACATCAATACATACATACTGTATGAGTACATGCTATATTTTATACTTATACACACATGCGAACACACACTAAAATATATTTATATGGATAGAACTAGAATGCAGATACTCCTACAATAATACTACATTTTTTTGTATAAAATAAAGATACATGATGAAATACATATATTTTACTACTGATTAACATCCTCTTAAAGAAAAACTAATGATGGATTTTATGTAATGAAGATCTATGTACACATCAGTACTTTGCACAATTTAAAAAAAAAGCCAAAGCCTACACAATGAAGACAAAAGGACTCCTGGCAACTCTTTGGAAAGGTGATTAAAAGGCCATGGGATGGAGACAAGAAAATATCAAAGTCACTGAATATCATTTGGAGTCCCATTAAATCAATAACTAAAAAATTGGGAGTGGTCTCCCCTAGAATTTTTCATATACTCAGATATGGAGATGAATATTTGAGGAATATACCACAAGACAATGATTATATTTTTATATTATGTACATTATGTACAATCATCAACAACAAATCAAATAAAATTAATAATACATTAAACAATTATTATAAAAGTAAAGTTGAATAAATCAGACTCTGTAGCTGTATGAATAATAAAAAAAAACAAAAAAAAAAAAAAACAAGTATGTGTTCAGGAAAAGTACCACTTCCGGTTAGCGGAAATAATAGAAAAGTTAATAGAAATCTACGTTTTGTATCGAATACTTGTATGCAAAGTTTGGTTGACCTAAGTCATTGTGTTTATACACACACACACACGCGTGCATGCATGCACGATATCTATCTATCTATATCTATATCTATCTAATATATATATATCTATATCTATCTATCTATCTATACATATCTATCTATCTCCCTTGGGATGCGAGCAGCTGTTGCTGGGGGTGCTAGAAAATTGTCATCGCGAAGCAGGTTTTTGTGTAGCTGCCTTCACACAGTTTCTCCGCTGTTTTTTTGTGAAGCAGCCTTTACATAGCTTCTCCGCTGTTTTATAAATGACCGACATATAAAGCCATCCATTTTCCTAGCTTTACCAAGGATGCTGCCTTTTTATTTAACTCTTTTAGGGCTATTTTTTTTTTGTTTGTTTCTTATCTCCCAGGGCTGAATATTTTTCCAAAAACTAACATTTTTTAAAAAAGAACACAAAGCAATTGTTTAACGTATCAAATCAACAAAAAATATTTACTTTTGACAAATGTTACTGTCTTGCATGTTGTATGAGCCTGCATACAAACTTTATGAACCTTATGCATGGCATTATAGCCTGGCTCACCCCATGGGATTTGCTTCTGTTTATTACAGAAGTGAATAAAACTTTGCAGCAGCACGTACCTATCACCATGCTGCATAACCTGTCCAAAGCCACCAGGGGACAAAGCACGTTTCGACCAATGCTCCCTGAAGTTATATCACCAGTTCTGTCCCATCTCTATTTGTAATAGCACAGCACGCTTCATCTCGTCTTTTGTTGTGGGTTTACACTTTGAAAAACGAGAATGCGATGCAAACGCAGCCCGTGATTCAAAAAAATTCTCTGCCTACCTGTTTATCTCGTCTGACGGTAGTTGAAAAGCACCATCAGGAGAGAGCAGCCTGAAGTACAGCAGCTGGTAATCTGTCGTGTCTGACAGCAAGCCATGCCGTCTTGTGAAGTCCAGCAGCCAGATCGGCTCTCAACGGATCAATGTCTGTGTATTTATCCCACGCGAACCTTGCCGTAGATGCATCGGCTGCGCGAAGGAGGTGAACTGGCAGCAGATCCGCTGGCGCGGCATCAGCTGATGCCGGCTTCTCACTCTCTTGCTCAATCTCCTGATCACCGTCAATAAAATCCGATTCTGAAAAATCAGAGTCCGACTCCGCGATAATGCGAAAAACACTGTCTGCCGAGTGTTTTCTTTTCTGCACTCACTTCGCTCCCTTGTTACATGTCAATGCCATCTTGCCATTGTTTACATTTCGCAACTCACGCACACGCTAGGATTAGTTGCCGAGTCAACGAGTCTAGCATTCCTCCAAGCACAGAGGGAATGCCTGTGATGTGACAGTGAGATTTGTCGCCATTAACAGCTGATTATCGCCCTCTAACCCTGGATGTCGACTTTAGTCGACATGCGCCCTCAACCCCTCCTCTCGACAAAAGTCGACATCCGCCCTAAAAAGAGTTAATCCACAGGTTCTCCGCTGTTTTATTGTTTGTTTATTACGATTAGTATAGTTCTTCCTGAGACTTATTAATTGCCATCGCAAAGCAGAGCCTTACTGGAAATTTGAGGCATTTGAATTGAAATGGGAGATCAGAGGATATAACGGTGATGCGAGGAATACATTCAGAGTGTGGCGCTCTGCTGGTTTTTTGTGTTGCCGCCTTCACACAGCTTCTCCGCTGCTTTATAAACGAACGCCATACAAGGCCGTCATTTCTCCTTGCTTCGCGGTTCTGTAGTGTTTTATTGTTCGTTTATTACGATTGTTATAGTTATTGTGTAGCTATTCGAGACTTACTTTACTGTTCAGGTACCCATCTGCTTTAATCCGCGGCTTGTACGCTATTTTTTGTTCGTTTATCACGATTATAGATATTTATCGATTCCCTTTTTTAGCGGACTGCCTGCCCATATAAGGCGCTCCACTGGTTTTTTGTGAAGCAGCCTTTACACAGCTTCTCCGCTGTTTTATAAACGAACGACATATAAAGCCATCCTTTTTCCTTGCTTTATCAAGGATGCTGCCTTTTTATTTAATCCACAGGTTCTCCGCTGTTTTATTGTTCATTAATTACGATTATTATAGTTCTCTTTATATATCACGTTGTCTGTGCAGCACTCTGGTTGTAATATGACGAAGCTGCGTGAGGTCACTCTTGAGAATGCAACGTATAGTTGTCCAGGAGAAAAGCAATCTTGCCTGAAATTAATGGCAACCTTTTGTAGGGTCAGTCCCGGAGACTTATTACTTCTCATCGCGAAGCTCTTCCTTCTTTTCTACGTACTGAGGTCACAGTCAGTTCACGTGATTACGTGGGAGGCGTGATGATGTCACACGCAGCTCCGCCCCCCACGGCCATCGAGCTAACGTCCATTACAGTATATGGAGAAAAATAGGTTCCAGTTATGACTATTACGCATAGAATTTCAAAATGAAACCTGCCCAACTTTTGTAAGTAAGCTGTAAGGAATGAGCCTGCCAAATTTCAGCCTTCTACCTACACAGGAAGTTGGAGAATTAGTGAGTGAGTGAGGGCTTTGCCTTTTATTAGTATAGATGACGACATCGAAATCAGGCAGATGTGTACATTTCAACCAACACAGTCGACCAATACAATTCGGGGTTGTCAACATTGTCAGTTCACTAAATAATGAAATGTTGTTTTCATTGTTCAGTGAAGCAGACATTAAGCTGCAGAAAAACATGCATGCAAGCACAGCCCCCTGCCGTCAAACCCAAAAAAAAAGGGTTTCCTAGTTTTGCTGGCAGGAGCAGCCTTGTGGTCATATTTTTCTGAAAAAAAAATATGCATGAGAGAGAACCATCAGCTCAGTTATGCTCACATGACACTCAGCAGACAAAGTGTATCCATACTACTTGTATTGCAAGACATCGCTCATTTTATGAAGTCAAAATTAATTTTAAAAATTTTGTAAACCAAGTTACTTGCAAACCGAGGTTCCACTTGTATATATTATTTATCAGTGTTATTTGTTAGGAAAATTGATTTTTATGTTGATATTTTTGGGGGTGCGGAACGGATTAACTGGATTTCCATTATTTTCAATGGGGAAGTTTGTTCTAGATACGAGAAATTCGCTATACAAGCTCAGTGCTTGAACAAATTAAACTCGTATCTCAAGGTTCCACTGTATTTGGATAAATGTATAATGTTGTACATGAATAAATATAAGATATCCCCTGAAAATAAGCCCTAGTGCATCTTTTGGAGCAAAAATTAATATAAGATCCGGTCTTATTTTCAGAGAAACATGGTATATGCTGAAAATTCTGGTTGATCAGAAGTGCAGTCTTGCTGTGTATGGTGTTGAATACAAGCGTCCTGCATGTCACAAAGCATATCAGTGCGGACTTGTAGAAAACAGGATTACTCTACTCGAACCATTCGAGCAACTTACTAAAGAGATAAGCGAGCATTCATCTACAATTGTGGACATGACTCCATCTGTTGAAGTGATTAAAAATTTGTTTAGCAAGTGTGGCAAGACAGATTCCGAAGTTCAGATAGTGAAAATCATACTTTTGGAGGTTGTAACTTAACATTTCAGTAATGCAGTCTCCGAGCCACTATCTTATATATATCTACTGTCCTTGATCCATGGTACAAAGATCGATTCTGTGACTGAGATACCAAAAAACCAAGCACAAGAAGCACGTGCGAAACAACTGGTCGAGATGCGTTGAGCAACAGCGAACCACAAGAGAAAAAGATTTGCACTTGCTGCTTCATTCTTGGAGATGTATGAAGAAATTCTTGAAGAAAATTTGTATGCAGCTACAAAACCACATTCAATTGCAACTGATTTAAAATAAAAGAATCATAACATTTTTAACAATAGTCATACTAATTAGGAAGACCAGGTGTCTCAAATTAATAATAATAATAAAAAAAACTGTTACGGATTTAATTTAAAAAACAAAAAACATAAGCGATACACAGCAGCTTCCTAATATCCAATCGGTATCATCGTGTATTTGCCGAAACCTTGCAGTTGGCACAGTGACTTGCTGGGACCATGCGTAACTTAAGACTGTGGGGTAAACTGCTCCTCAAACATTAGCTGAGAAGAAAAGGAACATGTTAATGGCATCATCTCACCTTTCTCGTCAGGTTTTTACAATTTATGTTTGCCAGATTCCCTACAAATCTGTTATTGCAGTGGAGCAGTTTGTGAGGTTTTCCGTTTTAGAGAGTCGCTGGAGAAAAATATTGGAGGAATTTAATTCAGTACTTAAAAAGGAGGAACAGGTTCACCTGCATGGTAGAATGCAGCTTTAAGTTTTGTACCTTGTGAAAGATGTGTCTCCTGTGTTTAAACTGTAAAAGATTTTTAAGACAAGATCTACTTCAGTTTTAATGTAAGTGTTAATTTAAAACAAAATCACCCTAAAATATACAGCAGTCTCTCAATATTTCAAGGCACACCTGTGTTACAAAATGTTTAATTGTGGAACACCTTGTGATGCATCACTTAAAAGTGTATCCACATCACACTTTACAGAATTCCCTTTATATGACCCAAATCATTATACAGTATGTCAAGCTTTCAATGTCACAAGTTTTTATTAATGGCGATGGTTGGTACAGGCAGTTGTTTTTCTATTACCACATATCTGGTCAAACTATTAACTTATTTTTTATTATAGGTAAACGTTTGCAAATGTCTTCCATTATTGGAAAAGCAATGCAGCCTGTTCTCCAACCTTGGCCAAGGAAGTGATGGCACCTTGTACCAGTGTAGACACAACGCCTTTTTTCAGCTTTGTCAAATATAGCAAAGGAAAAGAGAAGCAGTCTTGCTGGTGAAAAGGCAGAAATGCTTCTTTTTGTTAAGAAAAAACTACCATTTGTTCTTTTAAAGAAGTCGACTTAAGACCAGGGTCACTGGCCTCATTGTACCTTTTATTTTAGGTTTACTTAAAGTAATATACTGTATGTCTGATTACGGCAAAAATAATATGCATTCATTTTTTTTGTTAATATACTCAATGCCATGTTCTGTAATGGCATGGTGTATTGCTATGCTTAAGTTACCCAGAATGTGTACGTTAAGCAGATTTTTGTACATGACCTGGTGTATTTTTTCTATTGAGATGGGCCATATCTTGCTCTTTTTCCCCTCATATAAAGTACTGCTGCTTACATCTACAGCAAATAAGAGCATAAAAGTCAGCAAGTTAATAAAAAAAGTTCATCTTTGTTTCACATGCTACTGTTATTTCTTTGATAATGCATAATACATTTTCAGCATAACAAACATTCAAATCTGAAGTAAATAAATAATAAAAAAAAATATCGCCCATCGGTTATCGATATTAGCAAAGATGGACAAAAACATATCGGTTATCTGGATCGCCCATAATTTCCATATCGGTGCATCACTAGTAAGGATAATAAAGTATAATATGGAATGAATTGTTTAATGAATTGCTCACTCCATGGACTGAGGCATTTGTGCACATCTATGTGCAAATAAAGAATTGCTCTGCATTCTCATCTGACTTCGTGACCAACTTCTTTGAAAAATGGAGGAAAGTTTTTTTTTCCCCACAACAAATGCAAAGTGGAAAATAACTTTAGAGTGTTTGCCATTTCATTTAATCATCTCAAATTACAATGTATACACATCATCACATAATTATTTTATCTGCTGGTTCAGTTGGACCAGGAACCATTTATACTTCACACTGGGGCATATGACAGCTGTTCCACATTTACACAATGAACAACATCCAAGTGATATGGAAACATATCTGAATTTCAGCAGAGGATGTGTTAACAAAGGGAGGCCATAAAGACTATTTACAAATATCTTGAAAGTCAACTTCCAGATACTACTTTCATATATATGCTAGATTTTTGCTATGATCAATTCTTGATATGCTGTGAAAGCATAATGTCACTAACTCTCTTTGATATAAATTGGAGCGTACTAAGAGAGTCAGAGATTCAATTATTCTAAAACAAAAAAATACTAAAATCATAGAATTCTCCTTATTGATGCACATAATGCTGACAGGACTGGAGCGATGATATCCAAGACACAACAGACGAACTATTAAGTACAAATCTGGCATTGCAGTGTTATGTGCCTAGCTCCTCCAGTCAAGAGGTTGTTATGGTACAAAGTTACAACAGAGCTCTTTTAAATATTTAATATATGCTACTATGCTAATAATATCCACCAAAACAAAACTAAGCTGATCTTGCAATGAAATTTTCCCTTTTCAAAAGCCACTAGAAAACTAGAAGCAAAAATGGTCACCATTTGACACAGAAGAAGCACTCACATTAAAAATCTGTGTTTAATATAAAAAAAATCATTAATATTTTACCAAAGTGCTAAGATAATACTTCACAGCTTTTAAAGCTTTAATTAGAAGGCTCGTGTTTGGCTAAATCACACACTGTAGTATATTGTCTTAGCAATTAGCAACACTAAAATAAGAAATGTACATGGCAAATGTACTATTAACTAGAGTACAAGGTTTACCTGTCATTCATTCACCTGAACCTACTTACTCATTTCAGAGCTGCAAGTAGCTGGAGCCTATCCCAGCAGCACTTGGCAAACGTCAGCTACCAACCCTAAAACAGCATTTACTCCATCACAAGGAACCTTTATGTACAAAATGAGTCAATTAAGAGTTCCCCAATCAATCTAACCAGAATTTACTTGGCATGTGTGAAGAAAACAGGCAGACGTGGGGTGAAAGTGCAATTTCACACAAACAATGACCAGGTTAGGTTTTGAACCCATGCTCCTAGAGTTGTGGAGCAACAGCACTTACTACAAGGCTACCTTGAAATTCATTTAATTATCTTAAAATTCTTGCAAGTCTATGAATGATGACTCAAAGGTTTATTGCATATTTAAGTAGTAAGGGAATGCTACTAAATATCAATTCCCTGTATCACGGAGTGAATCTTAGCAATAACACTGCAAATATCCAAGAGAATGCAGGAACAATACATTTAGTCAACTCTAATAAAGCCATAAATGTCTCTGCTAAATCAAAACTCAGTGCTAGTCTTACTACTATGTTGTAGACTCATGACACAGTGATGCAGCTGAAATCAGCAAATCTTCCTTCAAGACAAACCCTGAGTTTTAAAATATGTCTGGTTTGCAAAACTCTTCATACTATTCAGTTGCCAAGCAACCTATAAAGCACTTGGCATATAAAATGAACACACCAACATACCAGGCATCTGTCCATTCATCTGGTTTTGCATATGTGAGGCAGGTGGTCCACTACCAACCATTCCTTCTGAGGATATATTGTGACCATGGGGAGGTGGAGGTGCAGCACTTTGAGTCATTCCTCCTGGACCCATAGATATGTTCTGAGATGGAGGCTGAATAATGAATTTTAGAGAGAAATTAAATTATTATGAATTTACCTTCCTTAATTTCACATATTTACACCATCTTATGCATGATAATTCAATAGTTCATAATTAATGTGAAAGCACATGCTTGAACTGAAAGAAATGATGAAAAAGAAAAAAAAAAAGGCATGACCATCAAATTTACTCTACATAGAAAATAACTCATATACGACCAGCATTGGGACTTGAGTAGTTTTAGCATGGCAAAATTACTGTTCCCTTCAAACATAAACTTATTTCTCTGGCTTTGGCTTTGCCAAAACAGTAAAAATAAACTAACTGAAACAACTTACCTAAGCTTTGGAAAACAGTCTTAAAAATAAAAAATAAAAAAAGGGGAAAGTGTACAAATAATTTAAACAGAAAAGCAGTACTTTAATGGGACTAGAAGACATATAGGTTTTAAATCCATCTATGAAAATAAAATGAATTTTGCCTGAGGAAAATATGACTAACATGAAGGTGAAATGCTTTACTGTGATTGAAAAATGAGTGAGGGATATATTTTGTCACCAATGATACTCACTGCGGGTAGAAGTGATTGCATATTTTGATTGGAGTCGGCTATTGTAGCCAGATACACTAAATTTCGATGCAACACTTGTTGATACCTTAAATATAGTTAAAAAAAAAAAAATCAGAAAATTACAGCAATTACCTTTAACATCCATTTTTACCCAGAATATATTCAAACTCCTCACTAAACAACTCATAGGTAACAAATATACTAAATGAAATGCTTTCAAAAGTAAAATAAGAAGGAGTGGGAAAGGATGGCCTGAGTGACTGTTCAGCACAATTATCAACTAGTGATGGATTTTCATGGCATCGTTATGACTTTTCCAAATCCATGAGGTATTGTATCATCAAAAAATGTAGGATATTAGGTAAATGTTCACCATATTGCACATAACTGTGGTTCAAGCTCTTGCTTTAAATGACTCTGGACAACACATTTTTTCAAATGTTTTGCCTCCTAAACAATTTGTAATGATTATCATATATGACAGACAGCTTCAAACTGAGCAAACATTTAATTTCAGATTTAATATATCACACAGAAATTTGAAGAAAATTTAAAATGAACTTTTATTGAATTTGGCATTGTTACTTGCTTAATGACACTAAAACATTGTATTAGTTCAATAGTACCAAAATGTTTTGCTGCATTTTTTGTTTCTATTAAGGATCTGATGCTTCTTGTTTCAGTTTCCAACAATAGTTGGCCTTCATTCATGAATTCCACTTGTCCTAATGCCACTTTTCCATTGTTGCAATGTCCTGGTGAAGCCTTTCACCATGTTCGAAACAAACTGCACAAGAATTAGCTGAGAAGTTCAAGTATGAATGCAGAAAATTACTCTTTAGCTATATATTGCACTTCATGGTTTTAAAGTAAATATTAGGATACTAAAATTTGTAAGGAATTCTTGCAGTATATTTTTTGAAAAGTACCAAAAAATGTATCAAACAGTTTTTAATAAAAAGGTTATTTTATAAAATTCAAATATACATAAACACTGTGTTTATTTTTAAATGTAATGCAAAGTAATAGTTGAAGTGTTTTGTTATAACAATGCAACTTAACTTTGACTGAGGAAAGCCACAATTAATTCGGTACAGAACACGGCTATACTAATGCTAATAAAGAGTTTAATGGAATTGTGCTCTATTTGCTGCCTGCAGATGTTCTTTAAAATTTTTAACTTTACAAAATAATAAAGAAAAATCTTAGTGTTTTTCTTGCTAGTTTTAACATACTAGCATAGAGCACTAAAAGAAGAAATAAGGAAAAATATAAATTTTAAAAAGTCACCACATAGTCAATATTCGAGGCAGCACAGTACTGCCAATACTATGAAGCTTCTCAGACTTCAGCTACAGAAGTAAAACAGAGGTAACCTAAGACAAGCAATAATACTAAACATGATGGCAGAGTCATTTTATTTCTCTATCACACTCAAACACCTTCTGTGCACCTAGAATATTTTTAGGTTTTTATGTTAAATTACAAAAAAAAAACATATGATACAATAAAAATTATACTGAAAACCAAAATATTCCGACTTACTGAGAGCATTCTGCTGTTTTTCCTTTGCTCTGGAAATCCATTATACACTGGATAAGATGATTGTTCTCATCTAACAACTACAAAAAGGAGACAAAAAAATTACAGGAGAACATATTACATAATTATCAAACTTAAACTCTTCCTTTAGATTAAGAAGCCACCACCAAACTATGATTGACTAAACAAGACTTTCATGCTTGTGCAATTAAAATATTCATCAGATCTAGACACAAAAGATTTAAAAGTGCAGAGCACACCTAGGAAGAAAAATGGCAGCTCTAGCATCCAGCTGGTATGCACAAAATGCACGGGCTAAAACCTTAACCCTGGGAGGACTGGGTGTCCACATGTTTACAGTACTAAATAATAAGGCAAATAATATTTTAATGAGTCCATCAAAAGAGGATAATTTCAAAAGCTTGCTTTCACAATGTCAAATTAAATTAACTACAGCAATAACTAATTCCTTTCTCTTCATATTGATATATGAAGAATTATAACAGATTACTGACAGAGAGACAAAAATCATTAATTAATGAAAATAACTGCAAATTCAAGCAGATTTATGTCCTTAAACAAGTAAAATGCAGGTGGAACCCAGCCACAGGGGATGCACAAACTAGTGTTCTTCTTCCTGCCGGTCCCAAGCCTGGATAAATGGGGAGGATTTCGTCAGGAAGGCTATCCAGTGTAAAATTTTGCCAGATCAATATGCGGACAACAATACAGATTTACATACAGGATCGGTCGAGGCCCAGGTTAACAATAGCTACCACCAGTACAGTTACCCAACAGGAGGCTGGCGGAAATTGGGTTAACTGAAAAAGGAAAAGATGAGAGGGAGACAAGTCCAGAGGCAGGAGGAGAGGAGGAAAGTAATGAGAGTGGAACGGAGGGTTGGAACTTTGAATGTTGGCAATATGACTGGTAAGGGGAGAGAGTTAGCTGATTTGGAAGGGGAGTAAGGCTATGTTCAGAGTTGGATTAAAATTGTTCTATCATGGTGTGGATGGGAGAAGAAATGAGGCAGGGGTTATTCTGAATGAACAGTATGTCAAGAGGGTTTAGGAGGTGAAAAAATGTCAGATAGAGTGATGATTAAGAACCTGGAAATTGAAGGTGTGATGATGAATGTTGTTAGTGCAATGGGTGAGAAAGATGATTTCTGGAGTGAGTTGGATGAAGTGATGGACAATGTATCCAAAGGACAGACAGTGGTGATTGGGGAGGATTTCAATGGACATGTTGAAGGGAACAGAGAAAATAAGGAGTTTATGGGTAGGTATGGTGTCAATGAGAGGACTGAAGAAGGTCAGATGATAGTGGATTTTGCCAAAAGGATGGACATGGCTGTAGTGAACACATATTTTAAGAAGAGGAAGGAAAACAGGGTGACATACAAGAGTGGAGGAAGATACACACAGGTAGATTAAATACTATGCAGGAGGGTCAATCTGAAGGAGATTGAAGACTGCAAAGTGGTGGTAGGGGAAAGAGTAGTAGACAGCATAGGATGGTGGTCTGTAGGATGACACTGGAGATCAAGAAGAAGAGGAGAGTGAGGGCAGAGCCAAGGATAAAGTGGTAGAAGTTGAAAAAGGAAGACTAAGTTTGAGTTCAGGGAGGAGGGAAGACTGGGTGGCATTGAAGAGTTTCCAGACAGCTGAGCAACTACAGCAGAAGTAGCAAGTGTGACAGCAAAAAGCATGCTTGGTGTGACATCTGAACAGAGGAATGAGGAAAAGGAAACTTGGTGGTGGAATGGGGAAGTACAGGAGAGTATACAGAGGAAGGGGTTTGTGAAGAAGTGGGATAGACAGAGAGATGCAGAATGTAGAAAAGTACAAGGAGATAAGGCGCAAGGTGAAGAGACATGTGGCGAAGGCTAAAGTAAAGGCATATGATGAGTTGTATGAGAGGCAGGTTAGGGTGATAAAGGATAAAGATGGAAACGTACTCACAAGTGTGGAGGGTGTGTTGAGCAGCTGGAAAGAGTACTTTGAGAAGCTGATGAATAGAGAGAGAGAAGGTTGGTTGATGTGGCGATAGTGAATCAGGAAGTGCAACAGATTAGCATGTAGTAAGTAAGTACAGGAGAGATGGCAGTGGAGTTTTGAACCAGATTGCTTAATGGAATCTTGGAAAGTGAGAGGATGCCTGAGGAGCGGAGAAGAAGTGTACTGGTGCTGATATTTAAGAATAAGGGGGATGTGTAAGACTGTAATAACTACAGGGGGATAAAATTGATGAACCATAGCATAAAGCTATGGGATAGAGTAGTGGAAGCTAGGTTAAGAAGGGAGGTGAAGGAAAGAGCACCACAGAGGCGATGTTTGTTCTGAGGGTGTCAATGGAGAAGTATAGAGAAGGCCAGAAGGAGTGGCATTGCATCTTTGTGGACCTGGAGAAAGCATATGACAAGGATGTCTCAAGAGGAATTGTATGAGGAAGTCGGGAGTGGCAAAGAAGAATGTAAGAGTTGTACAGGATATGTACAAGGGAAGTATGACAGTGGTGAGGTCTGTGGTAGGAGGGACAGATACTACATCAGGAATCGGCTCTGAGCCCTTTTTTATTTGCAATGGTGAAGGACAGGTTAAGAGTCCCTGTGAACTATGATGTTTGCTGATGACACTATGATCTGTAGCAAGAGCAGGGAGCAGGTTCAGGAGACCTTGGATAGGTAAAGATATGCTGTAGAGAAGAGAGGAGAAGAATGAATGTCAGTAGGAAAAAGACAGAATACATGTGTGTAAATGAGAGGGAGGCCAGTGGAATGGTGAGGGATGCAGGGAGTAGAGCTGAATAAGGTGGATGAGTTTAAATACTTATGATCAACAGTACAGAATAACAGGGATTGTGTAAGAGAGGTGAAAACGAGTGCAGGCAGGGTGGAATGGTTGGAGAAGAGTGTCAGGAGTAATTTGTGACAGACAGGTACGATCAATAGTGAAAGAGAAGGTTTAACAAGACAGTAGTGAGACCAGTTATATGGGTTGGAGATACTGGCACTGACCAAAAAACAGGGTACAGAGCTGGAGGTGACAGAATTAAAAGATGCTAAGATTTGCATTGGGTGTTGACAAGGATGGATAAGATTAGGAACGAGTACATTAGAGGGTCAGCTCAGGTTGGACGGTTTGAAGACAAAGTCAGAGAGGCGAGATTGAGTTGGTTTGGACATGTGCAGAGGAGAGATGCTGGGTATATTGGGAAAAGGATGCTAAGGATACAGCTGCCAGACAAGAAGAAAAGATGAATGCCTAAGAGAAGGTTTACGGATGTATTGAGAGAAGACATGCAGGTGATGGGTGTTACAAAGCAAGATGCAGAGGACAGGAAGATATGGAAAAAGATGATCCACTGTGGCAACCCCTAACTAGCAAAAGCCAAAAGAAGAAGAAACAAGTGCAAAGTCTGTCTTTTCCCATTCTTCTAGATTTATAAAATTAAATACTGCTAAACAGGTAATTCTGAAAACGTACATCAGTCCTCTGACAGCTTTTTACACAGTTCAATGAGTGATCGACAGTCTCACATTCACAATATCTCAATGACAGGTCATGCTCCTCAGTAAATGTGGAAATATGGATTTTTTGTTTGCAGTTTTCTCCCATAAATTAAATAACACAGATGTAGGGAGACCTCTATACCTAATCTAAACCAAATTACAAATTGTACTTTGCCAGGTAATATTTATGATACGACTGATAAGTTCTAATTTGTCATGTGTACCTTATATACTGTACTACAATCACACTTTTACTTGCATGTCTCCCAACAGTAGTGTAATGTTAATTGGCTACAAATAAAATAAACAGTGAATGCATCATCTGACAAAGTACTGAATAAAAGAAACATTCATGCAGTTGTCAGTATATCTAAAGCATGAATAGTTTTATAACCAGTGCATAAAAACAGTAAAATCTGTGCTGAATTGTTTAGCAGAATGAATGGAGGAGGGAGAAAGGTGGCAGACTACTCAGGATGTCTAAGGAAAATTCCACACTTGTCCTTTTTTTTTTTTTTAAACTTACGAGAGGATTTGAATAACACATGAGCTGGTATTAATAGTTTATGATTGATTTGTTTGTGAAGCACCAACATAAGAATGACAATTGGTTTAGGGGTCCCACTGACCATGAATGAGTTTTGGGAGTCATTGAAGGCACAACAATAGCTTCATGGCACTTCCAAACTAGTGCACAGGTGGGGGAAGTGAGCAGTATGATTAATACCAGCACAGGAGTTCAAAAGTGTCACACAGTACACACAAAATTGGTGTGTTGTTAGCATTAGTTTGTAATCAACCTTTGTTGACCTACGGGCATTACTTATTGGGCTTTTTGTGTATTCTGTATGTACAGTAACCTTTTAATAAAAGAACAGCATTATAGAGACTGGAAGACTGCCTTTTTTTTTGCTGTTGTTTAAACAGCTGATACAGGTATTCTGCTGATGTTACTGTGCACAAACTTTGTTTTATGCACAGAACTTAAAATATTGTAGAAACTAGCCTTCAGGCTATGTGCATACGGTGTATATGAAACAAATTTTGTGTTTGGATTTGGGTCGCATCCCACCAAGTTCTCATTATGTATATGCAAATATTCAAAAATCCTAAATATATGAAATCTAAAACACTTCTGATTCCAGGCATTTCAGATTCGGAGTCCAAATGTGATCAATTCAAATGACTGGACATGATTAGCAAAGCCACATACCTGCCTATAAGGTTCTACAGATATCATTGTGTACCAGAGCAAAATCCAAGCCATGAGGTTGAAGGAATTCTTTGCGCAGCTTACAGACAGGATTGAATTGTGGAACAGATCTGAGAAATGCTGCAAAAAAATATGCTTAATAGAAATGGGTTTCAGAGGTCTGTGGACCTCAGACTGGGTTTAAAATTCGCCATCCAACAGGACAATGCCCCCAAACACTGGGGTGAGCTGAAGAACAATTCAGGGAATGTCTTTCGAGTGGCCCTGCTGGCAGCTAGACTCAAATCCAATCAAACATCTCTATAAAGACCAAGGAACTGCTGGCTGTTCAACAACAGTCTCCATCCATCCTGAAAGAATCCAAGAGAAGGACACGTGTAAGAAGTGTCAAACTCTGCTGAATGATGCCTTCAACCTGATGCTATTTTGCAATAAACAGCAGTATTTAATGATTTAGTTTTATATCATACGTGGAAATATACAGAGTTGTACATTCATGGATTGTAGTCTTCCGCAGATTTTGTTGCTCAATGTTAAGAGTTTTTAATAGCAGCATCATGTATGTTTTGTTTGCCTACACTAGGTTTACGAGTATTTTTATCCTTTGAACCACCTGGGACAGTTTTAAATCAAAAGCAACCATCATGACTTTTGTGCAGTAATGGAAATTATTTAGGCCTTATTGCAAACAATTTCCATAAGTGTCCAAACTTTTGTATAGTTACATGTAAAAGATGTTTTGCAACATAATGTGTTCCTACACCCTTTGAAACATTATTTGGACAATACTCAACTGCTGGAAGCAGCATATTATCATCACAATGGAGAGAAGTGGGCATTTAACAAAGGAAGACACACAGAATATCATAAAGGCTTAGGTCTTTCCTTGAATAAATTGCAAAGAAATCCAAGGTGTCAGCGAGTAGAGTTTTCTACACCATCAGAAGGAACCTGGAAACTGGAGAAAAGTTCCTCAGACTCAAAAGCTTGTGTGATAGGGATCTCACAAGACTACAGCTTCAAGCATAGCTTAACAGTGGTTGAATGAAGTTCACCAGTCTTGTTTTCAACTTTGAAAAATGAAGAGTTTTAAATTTGGCAGGATTGATGGCAGTAAGATAGCAAATGCTTTTTACTGAAAACTTAAGTTTTATATCTCAATGTACTATGAAATTAAAGCACAGAGAGAGAGAGAGAGAGAGAGAGACTTGCTTACTGGGCTGACATGCTGCTGCCAATATCCTCCCCAGGACAAGCTGTTTCACATTAAGAGATTAGACAAGAAAAGCATTCAGAGACACCATATACACAGAAGAGTAGCTTAATTAATTAGCATATACAAAGAACATTATTTCATTAATTTCTTAGAGCTTTTGTATAGCCCAAATTTAACACTCACTATCTACACTGGGTGCTTAAATGTCCATATAAAAGTACATTAGATATTTATATACATCTGTATATTGTCCTGTGCACTGCAGGAATGTCACAAGAATCAATATTTTGGCACAAAGGTGATGCCACAATTCAAAAAACATATTGGTACTAGCTTTTTTTTCCTTTTTATTATTAAAACAGTATTGATAGCACAGAGTGAAAGTTAGTATTGCACTCATGCATGATGGCAAGTAGACAAATTTAAAAAAAAACATAATATTTTATTATTGCTACATTCTCTCATTATTTGAGTTAGTTCAAAAACTGATTTGATGTATGCTTGGAAAGCAAAATGATGTGACTAGATGTGAGGCATAATCTTTTAACTTGTAATGTCAAAAATTTGTAAGACATGATGAAACAATGGTGAAATTAACCTTTTTTTAATGCAGTATGCTACACTGTCCTGATAAAGGAACGAAGGCTTTGAATTCATTCAGTAAACATGGTCATTGCAAACAGGTGTCCATGCAAAGTATCCATTCATTTTCTAACTAGCATATACAGTTTAGGGTATAACTGATCGTTACACTATTAGATGTATACTTTCAGTAAGGGTTGGCCATTTTACTTAAACTTTATATTGACTTTTTGCAGGTATTTAAAGTAAATCATATCTTTGTGATCTGATATCAACATAACCCAAAGTTCATTGTGATATGCATTTTCAATAACTACAAATATACAATTGTACATCAAAAAAAACTGCTGATTAATAGTGCTAAAAAGAATGCTAGTACAACTTTATTTAATTGTCTCGTATCCACTTTTATCCTATCAAACCAGCAGGATTGTGCTTAATGTACATGAAAAGACAACAACATGACTTATTACTACAGTACAGTAGTTTATTATACTAGCTTACTCTGCTTTTCAACATTTTGGTTTCATTAAAATAACCATAGCAGAATCTAAAAAGATTGTGGTGTTGGAGAAGTCTTGTGTAAGTTATGGCTAACTGCGGACTCTGTCGAGTTGTAATGTGCTACTTAACAGCTTTGGTGGCTTATTAAATTATCAGAATGAAGCTTAATTACTTGCCAGACTTTTAAGTACTGTTTGACTTTCAGAACCTCTAGAAATATTTTAGAAAAATTTTTGATAGCTCAAAGCCTGTCTAAACAGTTCCTCATAACATTATACACATTCTGGGGTGGGATTTATAAGGCAAAGAAGGTGCCTAGATGCGTTTCTAACTATAAAATACTCCCCCCATTAAACCTGTATGTAAAAGTGGGGCACATGGGGAAAAGTGCTTATGATTGGAGTACTTAAGTCAATTTGATAAGTGATTGTGTAAGTGAAAAGATAAAGCTGACCTGCACCCAAGCATAATACATCACAAGTTATTTTACATGGTTCTGAAGCCTAAACTTCATCCCTTTTTAGGGTAGTCTGTTTGTTATCCAGTAGAAACTTACTCTACCCTTCTAGGAATTCAGCCTGGTCATAGTCCATTTGCAAAGGGACTGTTTTGTCAAGCTGTGAAGACAAAGGAAGGCTACAGAAAGGCATGTAATAAGCGGATGTGACTCCTTTGTCCAAGAAAATTGTTCCAGAAGTGCAGGGGCTTTAAAAATGTTTCCCAGAAAAGTCTTATCTGTTCCTCCTATGCTTCAGGTTTACCAGTGGTTTGCACCTTGATTGTAGACTTTGGCAATAACACCGTAGGTCTACCTCCAGGAGAGTGTTCTTGGTTTAGTTAAATGTTGTGAAAGGGTTCTTCTTCACCAAGGGCAGAATTCTGCAATCACCCAGCATAGTTGTCTTCTGTGGTTTTCTGGACCTTATGGTGTTGCTGAGGTCACTGGTGTGTTACTTCTTTTTAAGAAAGTACTAAATGATTGATTTAAAAGGGTTGGTTTTGTCTTCTCAGCCTAACAAGGAAATGTTTTTACTTGCATGGACAACTCTTTGGACCTCAAACTGAAAGTTCAGTGACAGCTTCCAAATGCAAATTCACACTTGGAATTAATGCCAGACCTTTTACCTGCATAATAGGTGACAAAATAATGAGGGAACTGCTCCCACCTGGCTATGGAACAGGTTGTCAGTTAAATGTCCATATACTTTTGACCCCCTGGAAATGGGGGGACTATGCAGGAAAATGTCATTCCTAAATGGCTCATACAATATGTTTGTTAAAACCCCTAAAATGAAAGCTCAAAGTCTATATACATCAATGACACGACTGCTTAATTTCAAATCCAATGTTTGATGTAAATAGCCAAAATTATGAAAATTGTGTCACTGTCCAAATACTTATGGACCTAACAGTAACTACTGTAAAAAGTATACAGTTTGCTATTTGAACAAACTTTAACTCGGGTTAGGCTCACAGGCAACTCAAAATTCCCCACTACAAGGACTTGTGGGATACTGTGCCCTGAGGGGAGTAGTATGTCATTCAAGATTTGTTCCCGTCTTCCATACGATACTTACCAATGTATCGCCCCTCTCCTGACTTTAAATTGTAATAAGCTAGTAATTCAACATGAACCAATATATCTGCAAAGTCAAAACATTTACACCCAAAACACTATGTTAGGATAAAACTATTCTGTCAACATAGTTGCCTTATATGCAGTGTGCATTTAATTACTTTTGGTAAGACAATGCAATTCAACATTTTGATTTTTTTTTTTAAAGCCAAGAACTCTTAATTTTATTGCCAGTAATCACCTCAAACAATTTTTGCTATGCTTGTAGCCACGCCACCAAATCACGTTCATGTTTTATAAACAGGAACTTTAATGAAGTGGTTTTGAAGTTCAGTCCGGGGACCCTTTGTGGCTGCAGGTCTTTGTTCTAACCAGTTTCTCAATAAGTCATTGTTACCTATAATCGATTTCATTGTTTAATTAGGTGACTTTATTCCTTTTATTTTGCATTTAGAAGAGCAGTGTCATATTTATGCATATAGGAAATTAATATATATTGTTTTTTGTATATTTATATACTTATACTTATTATACTATACTTACTAGTATTTGAATACTGACAATTAATGAGCATAACACACTTAAGTGCAAGTGAGTCTAAAAGAAGCAACTACCTCAGTGTTATCCACTTGTTTACTTATTAGTAAATAATTGTCTAAATCACCAAACATTAACAAAGATAATTGTCTAAATCACCAAACATTAACAAAGAAATAAAAGGAAAAAGAATGACTTCTTATCAACGTAACACAAATTCCTAATTGATTTAGTAACAATACAGCATTATAAACTTGAAATTTCTGGATGGATGCAAAAAAACATGCATTAACAGCTCATGTATTAAAAGCAGGAGTCCAATTAAGAGAATAAACAGGTAGACAAAAACCTGCAGTCACAGGGGTCCCCATGACTCAGCTAGCTCAATTACTACCCTAACACAACTGTTAGACCATGAGTAAATCAATTTGGGTACTTGTGTACTAAACGGATAGCTAGTACCCTTTTCTATTATCGTGAAGCAAATCAGATTTTTGTTTTTAACATTAGGCACCCAAAGGGGACATTAACATTAGGAACATATAGGCAACTATGCTCCATCCCCACTAACTTTAAGGTTAGTATTTGCGGTTGGGGTAGATCAGTCTAATAATTTAAACTCCAAAAATTAAGCAACCGGGGCGCCTCCCAAACGGTGCCCAACACTAGAATGGGTAGGAACTGCCATCCATTTAGTACACAAGTACCTCAATTTGTGCATCAATTCCAAAACAAAACACTGATTTTGAGTGCTCCCATGCATAAAAACAATCAGCTAACTAGATAGATAGAACGTTATTTGTCCCCAAGAGACAATTTGGCTTTTTATAGAAGCTCACTAAAAACATACATATATATATACATATATATACACATATATACATATATATAAACACATACCTGAATGACTAAAAATAAAAAACAAAAAAACTTATGACTTTGCAGTTAGTCACATTGAGGAAGTATGTAGGCATATTGCAGTTTTCATGATAGAGCCTCAGTGGCACTTCTATACACACTTCTGCTGAATAATTTGTTGGTGAAAAGTACTTGGGGTTAGTGTGTCAAAGGCAGGACGTGTAGCATTGTTCATAATGGCTCTCAGTTTTAATTCTCCCCTTTGCTACTACAGCAAGGGGGTCCAGAGTGTGTCCAAGATCTGAGCCTGCCTTTTTAATCAGCCTGTTGATTCTGTGGGCATCTCTTGATGTTACTTGTCTAGCACACCACTCTGTAGAAATTCGCAGTGGCTATCACAATGTTCTAGAAAGATGTCATTGTCAACATTAAAGGAACTCCAATTATATCAAACAAGTATACTTGTTTTTCCAGCGTGTCAACTATTCCAAATGTTGTATTTATACTGGTAATTTGCCCGGGTCATTTCGCACTTCATTAAGGTTAGTTGTAAGGCTACTCACGAGTGGCAACGGGGCAGGAACCAAATCCAGATGGGGCGCCAACCACCTAATGTTAAGCTACAACAATATGGGTTCAGCATAATGCTTAGCACTCTTTGTTTACCGTTTGATCGCCGCAAACCCCCTATACATGTACTTATATAATGAGACGAAACGGGATAGACTGATTGAAAGACAGAATAATTTATCCCTACGGGATGTTAAGAAAGACAATCTGAACCGACTCCATAATTTGGTTTAATGCAACTTCATGATGCCAGGCGAGCAATTAAATTATATTCACGTTTATTTTATGAAGAACGATTGAACAAGCCAGCAAAAACGGTGTACAAGCCTCGTTTGAAAGCATCGTGTTCAGCAAAAACATGACCAGCATGTGAATCACGGAAAAAAATCAAAGAAACAGCCCTCGTAGGTCCTTGCCGCGCATCCGCAGACCTCAGCACTGTTTCCATTACTTCACCAACGGAGGAAAACAAAAGGTAGAGAAAAATGCTGTGCCAGCAAACGGATGTGCCTCAACTTCCTCGTCCCTGTGTCCAAAATACATTAATTCAAACCGTGCGAGAGACATACTCGGTTTAACGTTTTTAGGGCCACAAGGGCGAAAAACAACTGCGTTAGAGTACCAAAAATCCCATAAAAGAAACCCAGTCAGCCGCTGGGAATATTACGAGGTGGAAGTTTAAGTTACTTCTTTAAATCCAGTTTCAAAGGCTTTTATATTCTCCCAACAGTATACACTTCTGCAATTTATATTATATCTTAGCAGTACGTTACCCTTCTTGCTTGCGTAGGCGCAGGTTTCATTGTACGGAACGGTAGCTACATACAGCTCATCACCAACAAAAAAAAAAAAAAGGCTGCGCAGAGCTCGAGTAGGCCTTTGCCTTCTTCAAGGGTCTGATTGTTACCGCCACCACCCCCCACAATAGCGAAGCACCAATTGTCCTTCAGTTTACATCATTTACAAATAGGTGAAGTGTGGACGCTTCCCCACTGTAACTCGCTTTCTGTCCATCTCCTTTCATATATTGTGTCCAGGATCTCTGCACACTTATCCGTATCAGCGGGAAGAGTGGGCGCTAAGGCGCAAAATCGCCTACCTTCTGAATTGAGGCGGGTGTGATGTCCCCTTTCCCTCGTTGTCGGGGAGCTGCAAATGCCACCGACATGGTGTTTTCACCCCCGCAAGCACCAGGATCGCGTATGTTTGCCTATTTCTTTTTCTGGAGACAAACAGAAAACAACAATCGTCTTCCAAAGCAAGACACTCTACACATTGAAGGGGAAAGGGGGGGGTTGTGAATGGTTTATTCCGGCAGAGGGGTATCAATGTATGAAATGATCAGCATAAAGAATTCTACAGCGGTTTACTGGTTAGAAAGCACCTTTAGGAAATTATATTTCCACTTGGAATATATTTAAAGATGATCAAGTGTTTGAAATCAGTAGATGGCATATATCTAAATATTAGCAGTTTGCCCCCTCAGTTCTCATAGTTGTCTAGCCCTATTCGCATAACCTTAGAAATAATGGTAGAACTTAATACGGTAAATATTTAATAGAGTACACATAAACAGCGTGATTTAAAAAACGAATACGAAGCTGAATATATTAATTCAAATAAATAAAACGATAAATGCTAGTAAAATGTTACATCTAAAACAATTGTAAAGATCGAAATAGTATACATGTGCCAATTATGGAAGAAACCATTTGCGTCGAGGCGGGGGTGGCAAACTAGAAGGACTTATTTTAAGTTGACAGAGTAAACTTTGGGAATTGTGTTTAACCCTGTATGTATCGTGAAACAAAAAAAGCGTAATGTAGTATAAAAAAGTATCCTAATACTAAGATAAAATAGTTGGAAATGTTCAGAAAACACGTGTATTTAACTTTTTCGTTTTTGACGTCGTAAAATCAGTAAAGAGCAATATAACTCAATATTAATCGAGCAACACATTCAGTTCGTAATATTTATTTGTACGTACAGTATCTTGAACATTGGAATGGGACTTGATTTCTTGTAAGCATTTAAAGACTGAAATAAGCTTTCTTAAGTGTTTGCGTTGGAGTACTCTTTGAATGAAGTGGAATAAAAGAAGGTCACAAAATTCACCCAGAGAGTAGAATAACAGATCCCTGTTTAATACTATTAGAGGAACTTGTGAAATTATAAAGTGTTTCTGAATGTGCCTGCCTTAGACATTCTGTACCGTTTGTTTCCAGCACATGTACTATGGAGACAATGAGATAATGACAAACCCTCAAGAGCACATAGACAAACTAGTGAAGGTAATTATTATTTATTTTTAATCCAGCAGACTGGTTACTCAGAGCATTGAACCAGTCAAGGGTTAAATTAATTCCAAGTAAAAGAAGAATTAAAAGAAGAATTACGTAAAGGTGATAACAGTTTGAGGAGTGAAAGAGGCCCTGATTAGTCCCTGACACCTAACATACATGGAGCCCACTAGCCTCTGTAATAGCGTGACATCATGAAATTATCTGCCAGCATGCCTGCTTGTCTCATTCCAAGCCTCTGTCTTACACCACCTTTGCATGAATGTAGTTCTTTTGCCATCCATTATATTATATACAACTTCCACTTCACCTTAATTTAGGAAGTTTCTTTTTCTTTCTTTTTCCTTTAGTGAGTTCTTGGGATCAACTTTAACTGCCTACAGATACAGTGGGATGCAAACGTTTCCTGGGAAATATGGGGCAAATAAACCAGCAGCTGGGCAGGAACAAAGAGTTGGCAGAAGGTTAGGTTAATTGAAAAACTTGTTTTGAGAGAGTGAGTGTTGGTTTATGAGCATGTCCATGGCATCTTGAACAGGATTTGTCCCTTTTTAATTTCTAATGCGGTTGTTGCTGGCTTTGGTTCATGTGTTTCTGTATAGGATTAAATATATAGGAACATGAATGAATGAACAACCATTTCAATTTGATATGTTTACATATATCTTCTCAAAGAACTTTACATAGACAGAGGGGAAACACTTCAACCACCACCAATGTGTAGCACCCACCTGGATAATGTGATGGAAGCCATTATTGCACCAGTACGCTCAACACACATTAGCTATTAGGTGGTGAAGGGGTGAAAGAGATATGCAATTAGAGACAAAGGACGAATAAGTAAGAGAATGGATGGATGGATGACCAAACAGTGACAAACAATTTAGCTAGGACATTGGGATAAATCCTACTCTTTTAGAAAGATGCCCAGAGATCTTTAAGGACCACAGAGAATCAGGACCTCAGTTTGACATCTCATTTGAAGGATGGTGCCATATTTACACCACAGTGTCCCCATCATCGCACTGGGTCATTGGGATCCACACACCCATTGAAATATAAATAATCAATCTAGACTTCAGTGTTAATGTTTACAGTGCACCACACAATGCTCTGTTATATGTAATTTGGTATGGGATTTGTAAAAGTGTTAATGTTTGTCATTCACCAGTTTCAGATTTATTAAGGTGTACCCACACACACACATACACACACACACACACACACACACACACATATATATAAAATAAAGTGTTAAGTGAAAAAATGAATTATAGAGTATACGTGTACATTTCAAACATGTATTCTCAGCAAGATAATTCTGTATTTTAAAGTGATTCAATTACACTTTATAATACAACCTATCAGTTCCTCCCAAAATGTCAGTGAGCCTGGGCATGGAAAAACACATACAGTTTATGGATTAGACATTTATAGAGGTTTATGGATCAGGAAATATATGACCCATAGATTTATTAAATGAACTGGGTCAATTAGACATTAAGAAGTACCCTAACCTAAATTATCTTTAGGATGTGAAAGTTATCATCTTTAGAGTTGGATGGAGCAAAAAGTAAACTGCCAAGTGAAAAGCTACTGAAGGAGAAGAAGGTGGGGGCAAGAGATGTGTCCGGAGGCAGGAGGAGAAGAGAAAAGTAAAAAGAGTGAGGGTAGGAACTTTGAATGTTGGCAGTATGACTGGTAAGGGGAGAGAGTTAGCACATATGATGGAGAGAAGGAAGGTTGATGTATTGTGCGTGCAAGAGACTAAATGGAAAGGGAGTAAGGCTAGGTGGATCAGAGGTGGATTCAAATTGTTCTATCATGGTGTGGATGGGAGGAGAAATGAGGTAGGAGTTATTCTGAAGGAACAGTATGTCAAGAGTGTTTTGGAGGTGAAAAGAGTGTCAGGCAGAGTAATGATTGTGAAACTGGAAATTGTAGGTGTGATGATGAATGTTGTTAGTGCATATGCACCACAAGTTGGTTGTGCAATGGTTGAGAAAGAAGATTTTTGGAGGGAGTTGGATGAAGTGATGAACAGTGTACCCAAGGGACAGAAAGTGGTGATTGGAGCAGATTTCAATGGGCATGTTGGTGAAGGGAACAGTGGAGACGAGGAGGCGATGGGTAGGTATGGTATCAAGGAGAGGAATGAAGAATGTCATAGGATAGTGGATTTTGCCAAAAGGATGGACATGGCTGTGGTGAATACGTATTTTAAGAAGAGGGAGGAACACAGGGTTACATACAAGAGTGGAAGAAGATGCACACAGGTAGATTACATCTTATGCAGAAGAGTTGATCTGAAGGAGATTGAAGACTGCAAAGTGGTGGCAGGAAAGTGTAGTTAAGCAGCATAGGATGGTGGTCTGTAGGATGATGTTGGAGATCAAGAAGAGGAAGAGAGTGAGGACAGAGCCAAGGATCAAATGGTGGAAGTTGAAAAGGGAAGACTGCAAGGTTGAGTTTAGGAAAGAGGTGAGACAGGCACTGGGTGGCATTGAAGAGTTACCAGAAAGCTGGGGGGAACTACAGCAGATGTAGTAAGGGTGACAGCAAGAAGGTTGTTTGGCGTGACATCTGGAAAGAGGAAGGAGGAAAAGGAAACTTGGTGGTGGAATGAGGAAATACAGGAGAGTATACAGAGGAAGAGGATGGCAAAGAAGAAATGGGATAGTTAGAGAGAAGCAGAAAGTAGACAAGGCGCAAGGTGAATAGAGAGGTGGCAAAGGCTAAAGAAAAGCCGTATGATGAATTGTATGAGAAGTTGGACAATAAAGAGGGAGAAAAGGACCTGTACCGATTGGCTAGACAGATGGACCAAGCTGGGAAAGATGTGTAGCAGGTTAGGGTGATAAAGGATAAAGATGGAAATGTACTCACAAGCGAGGAGAGTGTGTTGAGCAGATGGAAGGAGTACTTTGAGAGGCTGATGAATGAAGAGAATCAGAGAGAGAAGAGGTTGGATGATGTGGGGATAGTGAATCAGGAAGTGCAATGGATTAGCAAGGAGGACGTAACGACAGCTATGAAGAGGATGAAAAATGGAAAGGTCCAAATGACATACCTGTGGAAACATGGAGGTGTTTAGGAGAGATGGCAGTGGCATTTTTACCCAGATTGTTTAGTGGAATCTTGGAAAGTGAGAGGATGCCTGGGGAATGGAGAAGAAGTGTACTGGTGAGAATTTAAGAATAAGGGGGTGTGCAGGACTGCAGTAACTACAGGGAATAAAATTGATGAGCCACAGCATGAAGTTATGGGAAAGAGTAGTGGAAGCTAGGTTAAGAAGTGAGGTGATGATTAGTGAGCAGCAGTATGGTTTCATGCCAAGAAAGAGCACCACAGATGCAATGTTTGCTCTGAGGATGTTGATGGAGAAGTTTAGTGAAGGCCAGTAGGAGTTACATTGCGTCTTTGTGGACCTGGAGAAAGCATATGACAGGTTGCCTTAAGAGCTGTGGTATTGTATGAGGAAGTCGGGAGTGGCAGAGAAGTACGTAAGAGTTGTACAGGATATGTACGAGGGAAGTGTGATAGGGGTGAGGTCTGCGGTGGGAGTGAGGGATGCATTCAAGTTGGAGGTGGGATTACATCAGGGATCGGCTCTGAGCCCTTTCTTATTTGCAATGGTGATGGACAGGTTGACAGACGAGATTAGACAGGAGTCCCCATGGACTATGATGTTTGCTGATGACACCGTGATCTGTAGCGATAGTAGAGAGAGATATGCTCTAGAAGGGAGAGGAATGAAGATCAGTAGGAACAAGACAGAATACATGTGTGTAAATGAGAGGGAGGTCAGTGGAATGGTGAGGATGCAGGGAGTAGAGCTGGAAAAGGTGGATGAGTTTAAATACTTGGGATCAACAGTACAGAGTAATGGGGATTGTGGAAGAGAGGTGAAAAAGAGAGTGCAGGCAGGGTGGAATGGGTGGAGAAGAGTGTCAGGAGTAATTTGTGACAGACGGGTATCAGCAAGAGTGAAAGGGAAGGTCTACAGGACGGTAGTGAGACCAGCTATGTTATATGGGTTGGAGACGGTGGCACTGACCAGAAAGCAGGAGACAGAGCTGGAGGTGGCAGAGTTAAAGATGCTAAGATTTGCACTGGGTGTGACGAGGATGGATTCGAAATGAGTACATTAGAGGGTCAGCTCTAGTCGGACGGTTGGGGGACAAAGTCAGAGAGGCGAGATTGCATTGGTTTGGACATGTGCAGAGTAGAAATGCTGCGTATATTGGGTGAAGGATGCTAAGGATAGAGCTGCTAGGGATGAGTAAAAAATAGTCCTAAGCGAAGGTTTATGGATGTGGTGAGAAAGGACATGCAGGTAATGGGTGTAACAGAACAAGATGCAGAGGACAGGAAGATATGGAAAAAGATGATACGCTATGGCAACCCCTAACGGGAGCAGCCGAAAGAAGAAGTTTTATTAAAAAATGAATGATTGTTAGAACTTATTATTTATTTTCATCAAACACTAGTTTTACAGTGCCACATACTGTGGAATAACCCAGCCACAGAGGATGCACAAACCAGTGTGTTTCTTCGTGCCGGTCCCAAGCCCGGATAAATGGGGAGTACGTGCGGACAGATGATCAGCTGTGGCAACCCCTAACGGGAGCAGCCGGAAGAAGAAGAAGAAGAAGAAGAAGAAGAAGAAGAAAACATACTGTGGAATAAGAAAATGAGTCATGATAACATCTGGACGGAAATATTTGCATATAATTAACATATTTTAGAAGGATAACCCTAAACTCCTCAAAAAATATTTGACTTATAAATTAAATGTATTAAAAACTGTGCAAACCGAAAAGAATAAGAGTTTTAATATTCTATCACAGATATGACTTGCTCTTTGGTACCTACGTTGATGTGGGAAAATGCAACGTGGTAGGGGGATTTGTACAAATTAAGTCTATAATAAAAGTGGGATACAAACAACTACGTGTATTGTGTGTCTTCTGCCACGATTATAAACTTTGGTACTTAATCATAATATCTAAATAAAATCGAGTAAACCCTTAGACGTTTTAGTCTCTCAAAGCTACATTATATTTCCTTCCCCCCATTGGGGATCGCAGTGGACTGCTCCTCCCGGCTGTCTGTTCGCCCTTTAGACGCAGCGTGCCTTTTCTAATAGATTGCCATGGTTTATGAATAGAAGGTTGTATGTTGTTATTTTCAGTTAACTTTTCCAAAGACTAAAACAGTGCAATGGCTGCCAGATATGATCGAGCTATCACCGTATTTTCTCCAGATGGTCATCTGTTTCAAGTGGAGTATGCTCAGGAGGCTGTGAAAAAGGGCTCAACCGCGGTAAGTATTCACGGAAAACTTTGATGTCGTAGGATTGCAATCATAGAGAACAAAGAATGTTAAACGTAAGTTTGAGAAAGGGTATGGTTAAGGAAAGTTTGATAATAAATATCAATCATGTTCTTTCTGTCATGTAATGAGTAGATACTCTAGGCCGAAGGCTTTGTGATCCAAGATTGCGAAGTAGGAATAGGAAGCAGATTCCTTTAGTTTTGTGCCATCGTCTGTCTCCGGCCTTCTGTCAGACGCTTATTTTACAGCCTCATATCGAGTAAATGGTGAAGTTCAGGTTTTTCTTAATTTTTTACCTGGTTGGTGCGGGGTTCTTCCCAATAGTAGTGGGCCCGCTACGGCACTAATTGTGTGATCAAGTATCCAGATTTTAAATTTAATAGAGCAATCGGTAGTTTTATACCACACAACATAGACAAACATGGGTAATTCGTTTAATAATGGCCGTATTCGTCTGTTTTTTTTTTTGTTGTTGTTGTTGTTGTTGTGCTATTGGCTTTAACTGATGCACCGTAAAATGTGTCTGAATTGCAGTTGGGGGTTATAGCCAGGTGTATTTTGGAAAACATTAGGCGAACACCCCTTGGTAAAAAGTGGTTTACACCTTACCACTCTGCTGTGGTCTAATCTGTTGACATCTTCACTCTGATAACAAGACCAAAGCTACTGGGTTGGAATAACCTAAACCAAAAATAATTGTTCAATAAGGTTAAAACAGCTAACTGATTGTTACTTTACCTTTGTTTAGCGTGTGATTTTAATTCTAGTTTGTCAAAAGCTCGACTTATACTAGTACAACATGGGGTGAAATGTATTGCGATCAAGTATTTATTATTTAACATAGTTAAATAACACAGTTGAGACATTGTTTCTACAGACTTTGTGTGTCTTTCAGAGCTGAACACTGTGCTCCTATTACTTAACTGAAAAATGTAATCCTCCATAAAAAAGCGTGAGGAGAAACTGCTGTCCAGCTTTTGGACTGTACATTGAGTTGTAGCTTGGTTAAGAGTGCTAGATCGAGAACCTTAGTTTGACAGACTGCATTGTACCCTCTCAATTACAAAATTTCTGATGTTTTTAACTACTCCCCAAGTTGTAGCATTGTATAAAGTAATAAAAGCCTTTTATTGTCAATACTTCATTTGGTAGTTAAGTTTATTATATATAGGAGAGAAGTGTTTCCTGGTATTTGTGTTTAATGCTTTTATTTTCCACTTTCCCCAAGCATGCAATTTAGTCATTAAAAAAAAAAAGAATTTTGCAGTAGGCTTCTTTTTTTATAAAAAACATTGAACAGAGAAGCCTGGAATTCAAGATTTGACAAAACTCTTAAGATTCTTAAATGGCACTCACAAAGCTTATACTGCAAAATTCTTTTTTTTTAATGACTAAATTGCATGCTTGGGGAAAGTGGAAAATATATATATACTGCTTACTAACATCCCAATTCAGCAAGGCTACTGCCTCAGCACACTGATTTATAGTCAATTTACCTTGTGTAGCAAAGCATGAGGACAACAGTATCATCAACTTCGTGGATGACACCACACTGATTTATAGTCAATTTACCTTGTGTAGCAAAGCATGAGGACAACAGTATCATCAACTTCGTGGATGACACCACTGTGATTGGCCTTATCAGCAACAATGATGGGGCCACCTACAGGTGGGAAGCAAGGACCTGACTGTATGGTGCATGACAACAACCTGACTGTATGGTGCATGACAACAACCTTACTGAATGTTGACAAAACAAAAGAGATCATTGTTGACTTCAGGAAAAAAAAGAAGACAGTCACGGTCTACATCAACGACTCCTGTGTGGAGACATTAGCAGCTTCAGGATCCTGGGTGTCCATATCAACACCTGCCTTTCGTGGCCCGTCTACGCAACTGGCATACTAAAAAAGGCTCAGCAAAAGCTCTTTTTCCTGAGAGGGTAAAGAGGTGTGGGGAGAGAACCAAAAACTAAGTGAAAATTCAGTGGTAAGTAAACAATCTTGACTGGATGCATCACAATGTGGTTTGGTAACCTCACCTGCCTAGATCACAAGCTACTTTTAAAATGACCAGGTCAAAATGATCTACCTACATTAAAAATTATATATATATACATGTACATACATATACAGTAGTCTCACTTATCCTACCTTCGCTTATCCAACATTCTGTATTATCCGACATCCCACCGCAAAAAAAAAAAAAAATACGCATCAATCAAGAACTGCAAGTTGCGAGCGTGAGTGTAGTCTATTTTTTGTTGCTCCCGACTCTGCCGCAGCTAATTACCCTGCAGCTAATTAACCTCAGTTTGTGAGCATAATTCGTTCTGGCAATGTGCTTGCAGTCCAAAGCACTTGTACAGTATATCAATGCTAATTTCCCATAAGAAATAATGGAAACTCAGATGATTCGTTCCAAAACCCAAAACTATTCATATAAAAATGATTAATACAAAATATAAAGTAAAAATACATAAAGCAAATTAACCTGCACTTTACCTTTGAAAAGAATCATGGCTGGTGTGAGTGTGAGTAAACTCTTGTGGGATTCCACCCAACAGGACGACACGCGGAAGAGCATCCCATAGCAATCGCAGGCAGCCAGCTCTGTAGCAGTTTGATGTAAAAGCCAATCCAAAAGGATCGCGGACATGCTGTAAGTGCCTGCCGTTGATGGGTGATACAAGGAACAAGGGACATTATAAATACGCTGGGCTCAGTATTACTTTCCCCCCCCGACCCTGCCTGACTGCTGTGTCTGTGTATAGGAGAATGAAAGATCCCGCTACATTAAATAACCTCGCTGTTGCTGTTTCAAGCTTAATAAAGTTGGTGTTGCTAAAAGTACTGAGACTCAGGTTCGAGTTTTCGGGTGCAAGACGGGGACTCGCACCACAGCACAAACACACACACGCAGTCACAATGCTGTAGTAAACAGTATACGCTCGAACGGATGTTGACTATATTAGTGATGGAGTTAAGGCTAGAAACTGCAATTAATTACATTGAGCAACAAGAAGAAGCTACAGGAATCGACATAATAATGCTGCAAAGATGGCGAGACTTCACAGCAAAGAAACGGCACTCGTCAGGAAAGCAGACTACGATTAAAAATGTCTTTAAATCATCACAGGACTGAACTTTTTAAGTACAGTACATACTTTGTAACTGTAAGTTCATTTTTTCAGTTAATTTATTCAGTTATGTTGTAAAACATGATTATTAGGTTCGTAATGTGTAAATTTATAACATAGTTTGACGTTTAATAGGTTTTTTCTTAACACCTGCCATTATCCAACGTTTTCGCTTATCCGGCCTTTTGGCCGGCTCGTTTATGTCGGATAAGCGAGACTCTACTGTATGTATGTACTGTATATTGACTGTAGTATACTTTAGACATAAAATATATGTTGTTGTACCTTGCATAACTAAATAACCTTTATGGCACAATAACAATTCAATACATTTATGGTCACTACTGTATTAGGATTTAATAATCTTCGTGTGGAAAAAGGCTGACTCGCATAAATAAGTAGAGCCGAATAATGCAGTCAAGGAGGTAGCACATTTCCTCATGTTTGGATACTTTTCCTCTGTGAGTAAGTTCCAAAACTGTCGATGAGCCCCATACTTCAGCTGAATGTCTTCCTGTAGTGTCAAAATCTCATTTTCCACTGTAGAGGAGTTTTAAGTGAAACAGTGTTGCAATTTTTGATGCAGGTGAATAACCCTCAACATCTTCCCTAAATGGATTGCACTTAAATGTAGCGATTGGATCTAGTAAAGTTGAGTCTTGAAACCGTCTGTCAAAGTCTGACAGGCAATTTTCAATCTGCTCTGTGTAGCATATGCTGTCATTTCTGCGCACATGCCTTCCATTGTGTCTCCCGCTCTGGCGCAAGGTTTTGGATATTCCCCAAATCATGGCGCTGCAGCTTTGAGGACAGATGTTGCATTTTCCGTTTGAAAGCATTAATTGAGCCAATCATATTGACCATGGAGTTCTCTTTTCCTTGCAGCTGTAAATTAAGCTCATTCAACATGCTGGTCAGATCGGGGAAAAAAAAATGCCAAGTGTAGCGGCCATTGATCCGTTATTAAGTTGCTTGTATTCTGCATGTTTAATGTCAAGGAGAAGCTCCTTTTTCTCCGGCCAGGGGTCTTGAAATCTTAGTAGGAATTTCTCCCTAGCTATCTGTCTCAATGAAGGCCTCTTTTATCACCTGTCTATCTTGGAAGGACTTCTTATGCTTAATGATCAAGTGACTCACCCGGAAAGATGCTTTGGTGTGTCTGCCTTTGCTTTTGAATTCAGCTGAGTGAAAATTGATGACTGTACTATTTAACTGCGATTTTTAGTTCCCTCTCCTTTCTCTTTCTCAGATCGCTTTTCGGAAGGAAGTCAGTTTCGTAGTTTTTGTGAACAGTTCGAAAGTGCCTTTCCACATTTTTCCTTCTTTGGAATAGCAATGATAGATTGACAGATCAGACAAACGCACTTCGATTGTGACATTGTGAGAAAAAAAATCCAATTCCACATCCAGCCCATACCCTCCCTAAACAAAATTTTTTTAAAATCCCTTCTTTAGTCGATAAAGAGACCTTAGAGGTCTCTGCAGAAATACTCTGGTAAACTCTGTTAATGTTTTTTAAGAGTACAGATTATTTCATACCTTTCCCATAAAAATAAATTGGAGACCAAGTAGGCATTGGAGTCAATCAGCAAAATCGCCAGAATAGATCAAGAGTACACCTGAGCACAGAATGAGACACTTTATAGTAAAAGACAAGTTCTACAATCTTATTCTATACTTTTGCAGATGGAGATAATATCGCTGACCATAAAAATATATCCCACACATTTATTAAGTAATAGAAGTCCTTATGTTCTTCTAAATTTAAAAAAGAAAAGACAATCTAAGGAGTTTTTTTGATGCAGTACAATTAGCACAGCTAGATACTCTTAGTGCAGAGGAACTGGACAAACTTGACACTCTCCAAACTACTGGATGCTATAAACTCACTTCAAAGTGTGATTGCAGCAGGCTGTAGTGGATAACGAGTGGAATTTTATAAACAATTTTAAACTAAGTTAGTGCAGCTATTATTAACAATGTTTATAGAAGGTAGACCCTATACATTTCTACCTCAACCTTTTTGCCAAGCATTAATTATTGTCTTTCCAAAGAAAAATAAGGACATATTACAATGTGCATCATACAGACCAATTTCTCTTTTGAATAATGATGTTAAAATACTCTCCAAAGTTCCAGTTAGAAGGATTGAGAAAGTGGTTTCTTTCATAATAATAATAATAATAATACATTTTATTTACATAGCTCTTTTCCAATGCTCAAGGCACTTACAGAATTTAAGAAGGAATGGCAGGGTATACAGGCAGGTTGCGAGCTGAGAAAGCTGTGATGAAGTTCCACTTTTAACACTGAAGTAGAGTTGAGTAGTCTGCATTACAAGACCAAACCAGATTTATTAAAGGCAGGCATTTAGCTTCAAACATTAGGTATCTGTTTAATGCAAAATATTCTCCCATAAAATCTAACACACCAGAGATTTTATCTTTGGATGCAGAAAAAGCGACGAGTTTATTGGGGCTACCTATTCACCACATTGCATAATTTTGGGTTTGGCCCAAATACAGTATATGTGCACGGATAAAACTACTTAATACAGGGAAAGGCTTCTGGACTGGTGTAAACAACATTGACTCAAACTAGAATGTAGTACTCGGCAAGGGTGCCCTCTATCGCTATTGCTTTTTGTAGTCACTATTCAGCCATTGGTCATTCACATTTGAAACATAAAAATCGCTATACACAGACTATATCTTACTTTATATATCAGACCCAGAAACTGGAAGGCAGCCAGTAGTTATTGAAGCAGTAGCAGAATTTCAAAGATATCAGGATCAAAATCAATTTGAATAAAAGTGTGCATTTTCCAGTGAACTCTCTAGCACAGAATACTAGACTGGACATCTTATCCGCTAATTCTATCGGAACACTTTAAATATCTAGGGGTTAGCATCACAAGTAAATATAAAGATCTTTTCAACAAAATATTGCTATCGGCATGGGGAAAAAAAAGAAACGATTTGAATAGATGACCTATCCTCCGATTTACATTCGCAGATAGAATCAATACTGTCAAGATTAACATCATTCCCAAGATTATTTTTTATTTCAGAGCATCCCTATATACAGTACAGGCCAAAAGTTTGGACACACCTCCTCATTCAATGTGTTTTCTTTATTTTCATGACCATTTACATTGGTAGATTCTCACTGAAGCTATGAATGAACACATGTGGAGTTATGTACTTAACAAAAAAAGGTGAAATAACTGAAAACCTGTTTTATATTCTAGTTTCTTCAAAATAGCCACTCTTTGCATTCTCTCGATGAGCTTCAACAGGTAGTCACCTGAAATGGTCAGGAATACTATTCCAGGTGTTGTAAATTATCATGTCTTCCTTCTCCAGGTCTTTCAAAGCAGACCACTTGTGGTGTGAACTAAAATCACATTTATTTTTCTCCAATTTTTCCAGATCAGCATTAAGGCGATCAAATTTTGAGTTCCATAATTCTTTGTTTTTTTAACTCCAGTAATTGCATTTCAAAAGCGCCAATGTCAATATTAAAAAGAGAAAAATGTAATTCTGTTACGTCAGTACTGAGAGGTTTTTTAACAAAGGCTAACATAGATAGCCATGCTATTTCTGAATTCCTGAAACATCCGTAGAAAAGCTTCCCTCATATTTAAAATTGCTGTTTTGAAATAGTAAATGTCAATTACCGAGTTATTTTCTTGGCGATGTTTCAGCAGGCTTGGAAAATGAATTAATGTTTCTCTTTCAAAATCTTGAGCAAAAAGGATAATTTGTTTTCAAATGAAATTACTTCTTCCAACATCGAAAAAATTGTGTTTCCTTTCTCCTGTAGTTTACGGTTAAGATTATTTAGATGAGACGTAACGTCTACCGTGAAATAAAATTTTGGATTCATTGGTGGTCTGTTAGTTCAGGATAGTCAATGCCCTTCTCAAGGAGAAATGCTTTAATTTCTAATAATAAGGAAGCGAAACGTTTTAAAACGTTATCTCTTGAAAGCCAATGTACCTTATTATGCAGCAGAAGATCTGCGTATTCACTCTCCATTTCAACTAAAAATTCTTTAATTTGGCGATGATAAAGAGCTTTAGCTTCAATTGTGTTAACAGTCTTGATCACCAATTCCGTAACATTGGAAATGTCTGCGCACAAAGCGCTTCTTGATGAATGATGCAATGGTAAACAAGTATCTTGTGATTAATTGTTTCCTTCAAAATCGAAACAAAACCTTTTCTCACTCTGGTCATACTTTTTACCCCATCTGTTAAAATTGAAACCATTTTATCGAGTGGAATATGATGTTTCTCCATGCATTCAGTGACAGCATTTGCAATATCCTCGCCACGTGTTTGACCTTTCAGTGGCAATAATCCTAAAAGTTCTTCTTTAGGACCCGTAGACGAAATAAATCGAACAAAAAATGAAACTTGCGCTGTGTCATTTATGTCACAAAACTCATCAACAGCTATTGATAAAGCTGAAACCAATTTAAGATCTTCGATTTGCTGATTGGTTATATTCGAAGACATTTTGACTGTCCTATCTTTTACTGTTTTAGCAGACAGTGGTAACTCTAATTTTTTTAAGAATTTCTGCCTTGTTCTTAAAATCCCGGAATAGCTCTTTGGATGCATTTATAAAACAACTTTTAATGTACTCACCATCTGTGTATGGTTTGCCTCTCTTAGCAATCTCTTGACTAACAATAAAGCTTGCAATATTAACATTGTTGGAAGATTGCACCCAATAATTAAATACAGAACTTGATTTTTCTTGACTCTTCTGAAGTTCCTCAACTGCTTTCTTCCTCGCATCACTGGCGGGATATTTACTGCCAAATGACACATGTTTAGTTGTAAAGTGTCTCTCCAAATTTGATTTCTTGTTATGCGCCAATTTTTGTTGACAAATAAGACAGGTCGGAAGGCCATTTGAGTTTTGTATAAACACGAACAATTTGGTCCATTCAACTTTAAATTCACAGTTTTCGTCTTCCGTTTTTCTTTGCTTCTTCTTTGTAGCCATGTGAAATAGGTGGCACCTAAAAACGTTTCGTTTTATAAGAGAAAAGCAGCAACACAAAGTTAGAACAACTTATTAAATTGATGCCAAAAATACCTGTGAGATCTGCAGCTGGTTGAAAGATACAAGTAGCTTAATGCGCTTAAGGTACTCTTGTTGCTTGCATAAGACTTTTCGGCACGCCAGGCACTGACCACTGTACACACTGATGGACAAGCTGTGACTGGCTCGCTCTCTTGCTCAACTCGTGCTTTAGTTGTGTGTGCCTCCTCCGCGCCGCATACCCCGCGCCTGCTTGCACTACGTCAACCCGACTGACACCCCGCTCGCCGGCATGTTGTCGAAATCGATTTGTGGCAGAGCTGCACTCAAGTGGCTAAAGAGCCGCATGTGGCCCACGAGCCGCAGTTTGCCAACCACTGGTCTATACCAATAATCCAATTGTCCATCAATCACTTGGAACATGGAACCAATGCAGGATGCGCTTCAAGGCATTGAAGCTTTTATTTGTTTCACCTTTACATGATAATCCACCTTTTTTAACCCTCTCAAACATACTTGGTATTTAATCTTTGGAAAATGTCTGGGATTAAAACAATTAGAGAATTGTATATAGATAATGTTTTTGCACCTTACGAACAATTAAACATCAAATTTAACTTCCAAGCTACACAATTTTCCCACTACTTTTAAATCAGAAATTTTGCTAAAAAGGACCTACCCAATTTTCCACACCTTCCCAACCATTTCTATTCCATACAAAATACCGATCGGTTTTGAAGACTCGGGTTGCATCTCAACAATACAATAAAAACATGTTTCTTCCTTTCAAAGATCCTAATGCATGACGGGAAAAGGATTTTTCACTTAATATCTCAGAATAGGAGTGGAAGGTAGCCATGCATAGGATACACTTTAGCTCCATATGCACATTCAATAATTCAACTTTAAATCTTTAATTGATCACATTTATCTTGTTTAAAATTGTCCAAAATATATTCTGGGCAAGATGCAACCTGAAAACTTTGCAACCTAGCTCCACACTTACTGGGACACACATTTTGGTTGTGTACTAAATTAGCATAATTCTGGACAAAAATCTATGAATGTTTATCAAACAGCCTTGCTGTCACAATCACTCCAGACCCTTTAATAGCTGTGTTTGATGTACTCCCAGATGGGTTTAAAGTGGAGAAGAACAAATTGATTGTAATTGCTTATACCACACTACTAGCACGTAGAACTATCTTGCTGAACTGGAAGAATTCTAGCCCTCCCTTTTTATAAGTCGGTGCTTAACTGATGTTATATACTTTTTGAAATTGGGGGTTTAAACTAATTCTTACTTAGAGGATCTGTTCAAAACTTTTTTTTAAATATGGCAAGATCTAATTAATTAAAATTTAGAATAAGCCCTTCTATCAGTAGGGAAGCATTTTCAACTTTGTTTTTACATTTTTGCCTATGTTGTTACCCTCCTCTCTTTCACTTGGATGGTGGTTGAATTATGTTTTTGTTAAGTGTAACTTGATTGTATGTGATGTTTTCTTAAAATAAAAAAAATCTATATGCAAAGATTGCAATCTGACTGAAAGTAAATGATCATTCTCAACATACTTTTATGTTTTTTTCCCATATGAAAATTGTCACTTTTTTAATGTTCAGGTTGGAATTCGAGGAAAAGACATTGTCGTTCTTGGCGTGGAAAAAAAATCTGTTGCAAAATTGCAGGAGGAAAGGACGGTGCGAAAGATCTGTGCACTTGATGAGCACGTATGCATGGCATTTGCAGGTAAACCTTAATGGTGCAATCTTGCTTTCACCTGTTAATTAATCTGATACACTTGGATGAACAGGATTTCTTTTGTTTATGTAAATGATATTGCATATATAAATGAAAGTCTAATTTTTGTTTACATATGTAAAGAAAAAAATGCAGTGTTTCTTCGTACTTCAAATGAAAGTTTTTCTGTATACTTGGTGATCCGTGACATTCTCAGTTCAGCAGAGAATTATGGGTCAAGGGCTGAGACGGAGTATGGTTGTAGCCTGTCCTGGTCGCAGTTAGGTTCAGGGTGTAAATTGTCCAGAAAAAAGATGCCAGTCCATCACATGGCCTACTCACGGACCCATCTATGCTTTCATTCCCACAGGGACAAATTTAGAGTCACTAGTTATCCTAAAATGTATGTACAAAATCTGCTACTGCAGTGTCCCTGTGCAGGAAAAACTTTAAATTTACAGTCAAATGCCTTTCCATTTCTACATGTAGCAGAGCATCAGTATGTTTCTAAGCACAAGACCTACCCATTTTGTGGCATTTACTGTTTATTTTATCACTGCATATTTTAAACCTGCAACTGTCTTTCTTTTTATCGTATTTCACTTTAAATATGGCCAGCCAGCACATTTTCATTGTTTGACCATATTGTATAATAGTTCTAAATTTTTGTCTACAGAAAAAATGGTTAGATATTATCTGGGGAGTATTGTTTGCACTAAATAGTTTGTGTATAGTATATAGATTTTTTTTTTTTTTTTAATATTTTTATATATTCATTCCATTAGGGTTAACGGCAGATGCACGTATTGTAATTAACAGAGCACGTGTTGAATGTCAGAGCCACAGACTTACGGTTGAAGATCCTGTTACAGTGGAGTACATTACACGCTATATTGCCACCCTGAAACAGGTATGTTTTTTAGGGTCTATCTAACCTTGTATTATTCCACCTTTTATTTTTTTAAATAAAAGATGGTGGTCATTAAAATAGAGGTGCATAAAGATTCCTGAGAATTCTTATTTCCTGTATTATTTAAAGGATAAGTACTATATTTTCCAAGTTATTTCTGTACAACAATGTTGTATATTAATTTGTGACATGAAATTGAAGTTAAGCAAATCTTTATTAATTTTAAAAAATAAATAGCCTGCTCTTGTACTTTATAATGGAAGTGAAATGTACCAGAGTCCCAATACAAAAAAAGCCTTAAAATTTACTGACTATGGCCATTTTAAGTAGCAAAGGTTTCCGTTTAGGAAAATGTGCCTTCTGCTTTTCTTAGGCATGCTTGTGACAAAAACGGTTAACTGGACATAACTGTAAAATAACATTCATTTTATCAAAGATTCTGGGTTCTGTTTTCCTTGAGTAAGGATACAGTTCTTGTTTGTTTGTCTGTTTGCTGCAGCAATCGTGGATGGAGTTATGACATCCCAATGCTAAACCCAGTCCATTACATTCTATGTTGTTACTTTACATAGCCAACAGAGTGAGATTCATGTCGACTAACAGCATAGTGAAAAGGGCACTTTAGAGTTTTATTATATATTGTACACGTAACAAGTGTAAACTGATTACACTGCATTGTATTTCTAATAAAAGCCTTTGATTTTTTTTTTTTTTTTTTTTTTTTTGAAACACCTAAGTCTCTTTTTATAAAATGAAAAAGGTAGAATATGAGAGAGAGAGAGTAGATTGAAGTGCCACAAACCAATTTTTTTTAATACATGATGAGCTGCCCATGCTGAGGATATGGTAATAAATAAACTGAGTAAATTCACTGATACTCACTTATATCAATAAATCCATAAATATGCTTAAAGAACATACAAACCTATTGTAGAACCTAGCAGTGTAAGGCAGGAGTAACAGCTCTGCACTATCACTCTTGCCCATGGTTAAACATCAGCACTAAACTTACTAAATTTCATTGTGATTAAACGCGTGCGTGTGTTCATCATCTCATGGACTTGGGCCCTGTCACGATATTGTTCCTGCCTTGTGATTGCTGGGATAGACTTCAGCTGCCCAGCATGCTAGGATAATCAATGGATTATTATTATTATTATTATTATCTATAGTGGGGAAAAATATACAAATAAATGCTTATTTTTATTTATTTGTATTCTTATTTGTAGCCATTTGTGATTATGTGGCCATACAATTGGAGGTGTACTTTTCTATACAAATAGATTAACGGGTGAATGAAAATGAAGACCGCAATTAACAATATTAGGCGGCAAGGAGGCACTACGGTAGCACTGCGGTCTTGCCACAGTGAAGGATACTGGAGTTTCGAGTTTGCCTGTTCTCACCAGGAACTCTGGTTTCCTCCTATAGTCCAAGCACATGCAAATTAGGTGGACTGGCATTGCTAAAATGGTCCGTGTGTGTTTGCCCTTGTAATGGATTGGCACCCTGTCACAGTTTGTGTTTGATGCTTGCTGGGCTCCAAGTGTACCGCTACCCTGCCCTAGATAGGTGGGTTAGACAAATGGAATGATGGCTGGATGTATGTCTATAACATCTGTTCCAATCTTGTCATTTCATTACATAATGCGTGCAAGCGCAATATTCTCTCTAACTTGATAAAACACATGCTTTATCAATCTAACAGAAGCAGGCAATATTTGGTATATGTGATGCTCCTTTTACTGATCATTTTTGTCTAACGATGGATTTGAATATTACTATTGACGTTACTACTACAAACTGTGCCCCACACTATTCTCGCTTCTTAAATTTTTTTATCTGATTTTAAAACCATTTTCTCCAGCCTTGATATAGCAGATTTTTAGGGCTTCTCTTTTCAACTTACAGGATGCAGTTAAGAGAACTAAATATGATTACAGAGGTGATTTGGTATCCTCTGTGAAAGAACCAGACCACCAGCGAACCCCAAACACGAACACACAGAGTCTCAAGTTCAAATAAAGGATGGGTTTATTTACCACAGTACCTTCACTGTCACACAAACACATGTTTTCATCTCCACAATATTTTCTTCTCACCACTGTACTACCCACCTCCAGTCAAGTGTTGCTTTACATCCTCCCAGCACCCACTCACCTGGATAAGGGAGTGTGGTCCCTTTTTATTAAGGACCCAAAAGTACTTCTGGTGCCAGGGCTCCTGCCCGATGGAGTACTTCTGGGTCATACAAAAGCCCCATATTTTGGGGAGCACATCTCCCTGTGGCACTCCACAGACCCCAGCAGGGCTGTGCTACCAAACTACAAATGTGGGCATTCCCTGCTGATTCCTAAATTGGCACCAATAGGGAGGGCTGCTGCCATCTATCACCTGGGGGGAATGATGTTCTCCAGAGGCAGTCCTTCCTTGTACTCTTCTTTCATGGCGAGGGAAGGTGTTAAATCCATCCGGGTTGCCTTTATGTTCCTTTGGGGCCTCACTTCCAGGTAAGGGATCTTCCTGGCTCCTGGCTGGGACACCCGTCCATCCTGTGTGCTTCCTACACCTCTAATTCTAATAAACCGAGGGGTCTTATTCAGTACAATTAATGAGGCTATTTATCTCCCATTCAGAGACTGCATTACATTGTACTGTTCATTCTTGTGAGTAGTTTCTCTCATTCTTTATCAGGAAAATTGATGCTATCTGCTCTGGCATTGTTCCTACTGGTTATGTACTTCCTGTTGTTAATCATGGCATTTTCTTGGAATCTTGTGATGTTGTTTCATTTTCACAGTTAAAAAGTACTATTGACACATTTAAACTTTCAGTCCTCTTGATGTTATCTATCATGCCTCATAGTTGAAGCTTCTGATGTTCTGGGTCCACTTTTGTTAGCTATTATCAATGTTTCTATTAGTCGAGGGGGTTATGCCCTCATTTTTTTGAACATGCGGTGGTACAACCTTGTTTAAAAATGCCATTTTTAGATCCTGGAATGTAAACTAATTTTCACCCGATTTCCCAATTGCCATTTCTGGCTAAAATATTAGAAATAATTATTTATAATCAATTGGTTGATCATCTGAACTCCAATCATTTATTTAAGATCTACCAATCTGCCTTTCTGCATTTTTATGGTGTTGAAGACAGCCATCCTGAAAGTATTTAATGACATCTCTCTTATTACTGACTCCGGTAGGGCTGCAGTCCTTATCATTGTCCAAGATGTTTCTGCAGCTTTTGTTACCTTTGACCATGAGGTCTTGCTGTTGCGGCTTGAACTTAAAGGGGCTGCTCTTAACTGGTTCAGGTCATATCTTATTTGTAGATACTTTTCAGTATCTTTGAATTCTTCTTTCTCATCTACTGCTCCTGTTAAATGTGATGTTCCTCAAAGATTCATTTTGCGTCCTATTTTATTTTCTGTATATCTTAATCCTGTGGGAAATTTAATAATTCTTTTTACTGTTATGCTGATGATACACAGGTTTATATCCCTGTTGTAATTCTGCAATTAATTAGATGCACAATTGGTTTTTTTGAACTAAGATTATTAATGGCTGACAATTTTTTTGCTCGCTATTGAAATAAACTAGCAGTGATAATAGCTGGTTATCTTGCCAAAGCTCAAATTGGTTTTGAAATTCTTGGCTCTTTTGCAAACCTCAGGTCCATAATCTTGGTGTCATTTTTGATAGTACCATCTCTTTTGAGAAACAAATTAACTCTGTAGTCAGGAGTTGCTTTTTCCTGCTTTGACTTTTAGTCTTTTTTGATTACTGCAACTTGTATTCTGGGATCAGAAAATCCCTGATACATAGGTTGTAGTTGGTTCAGAATGCTACTGCCTGTTTTTTGGTTGGGGCAAGAATGTTTGATTCTTTACACTGGCTGCCTGTTAGTTTTAAAACTGACTTTAAAATTTTGTTACTACTTTTTAAATCATTACATGGATATGCTCCTGCCTATTTATCTGAATTTTGTATTAACACCAGCCATCCAGAGAACTGAGATCTACTTGTCAGTTGTCTCTTATGGTCCATAGCACTAAGTGTAAAACTAAGAGGGACCGGTATTTTACAGCTGCTGCACCTAGTCTCTGGAACTCTTTAACTCATTACATTAATGAGTCATGTTCAATTGAACTGTTTAATACTAGATTAAAGACTTATTTCTATTCTCTAGCTTTCAGTGACCTTCAATGATATTGATGGTTGCCCTACTCTTATTCATTTTCTTTCTTTTCTTTAACTCACTGCTGGCTGTATTTTTCATTTTATTGTACATTATTTCTATTTAATTATGTTTATTGTATGTTTTAATGTAAAACACTTTGGCTACAGCATTACTTATGTTTTAAATGTGCTCTATAAATAAATTGACATTGACATATAAAGAAATAAGTGTCTGTATAACAAAAGAATATAAGCAATGACAAGTGTGCCTTTTTCATTGATTATTGCTTAGCTGTCTACAGGACAGAGACATCAATGCACATCTGGGCATCAACATTCAATAATGTCAATAACTGTGCTTGGCAATAACTTCCAAGGTGAATTTACGCCTTGGAACCAGGTACCACCTCCCTGTTTTGCAGGCCGTAGCAAGTACCGCCTAAAACCGTATCCTGAAAGAAGACAAATGGGGTAGCTAATGAAATGAAGTGCACAGCCAGTCTCCTTTTAAAATTGCAGAATCTTACAACAATGGTTTGCTTTTTAACCTTCTTAAAACATATGCTGTTTTACAATAGGTGTGTAATCTTAAGATATGGATCAATAGCACACCTTTAAATCAAAGAACAGAGAGTAGGATAGAAAACTCTGTTCATAAATGTACTGTGAAAGCAGTGTGATTAAGATGCAAAAGATAACCAGCTTTACTAATGATATTACAAGTAAGACCAAATGTTCACTGTCTTTGGACAGAACTGGAGATCTTACAAAAGGTGACATATATTTATAAAATTTGAAATATGATTTATATGCTGTGATGATAAGAACATCATATGCCTGTATTTACATTTGCAACTACCAAAAGCATTAAAACACAGAAGTTCAAAAATGTTTGAAGAAATGTGAACTCAATTGCCCAACTCATCGATCACATGTGAGACAGTAATTGTAGAAAATCTATCAATAGGAATGCATTTGTTACATGGTGTTATCACAAAGACAGTTGAAAAGCATAGCTTTAGAAACTTGGATTTGGGACATATTTCAATACCTTATGCACACGTGTCCTCTTGTGATACTCTAACCTGCCTGTAGAGTGTGTGTTTCTCTAATAGCTTCCTTTCTAAATAATCATATGACAGTTCTGGAAGTACTGTATGTGGGGTAAAAATGGATTGAAACTAAATGGTTATTAGGATATTTTTCCAAAAACAATTATCTTTAAAAATACACAAGTGGATTTGCTTTTTTAATATGTGGTTTGAAGTCTGTGTACCAATTTTGGTTTCAAAGTAAAGTAACATTTTACAGAAATATCTGTAAGGATTAGTGACTGGATTTGAAAGTAAGACTGTCAAAACCTAGTGGGGCATAGTGAGTCTTTACTTGCTTAACTGTGTATATGTGAGGTGATAATCCTTGAGAGTTAGTTAAACCTTGATATCAAAGTTAGATGCTAAGTGGAGATTAAAAAATACTATGTTACCAGACTTGTGTTTACTGACATCAGATGCCTTTGTAAAACAAATTAACCTCTGCATTCATTTTTTTAGGGGGGCTGCTATCTGTTCACATACATAAATAAAATAGATAAAACCGTGTGAGGTTTTATACTACATTAATAGCAATACATAATTATTGTTAATATTTTATCATAGTAGTTGGACCGAATGTTCCATTTCTATAAAAAGGTTATATTGCTGCTATTTTAAGAAAGCTAAAAAATATTTATCTGATTGCTAAGAAAATCATTTTTCTAATGTACGAGTCTAGCAATCTGCTCCAAATCAAGTATAAATTGAAAATAAATATGGTTGTTTATTTAAAGGTTACCTAAAACACAGTATATACACTCATATGAAAAAGTTTGGGAACCCCTCTTAATTCTTTGGATTTTTGTTTGTCATTGGCTGAGCTTTCAAAGTAGCAACTTCCTTTTAATATATGACATGCCTTATGGAAACAGTAGTATTTCAGAAGTGACATTAAGTTTATTGGATTAAAAGGAAATATGCAATATGTATTATAACAAAAGTAGACAGGTGCATAAATTTGGGCACCCCAACAGAGATATTACATCAATACTTAGTTGATCCTCCTTTTTGCAAATGTAACAACCTCTAGACGCCTCCTATAGCCTTTGAGTGTCTGGATTCTGGATGGAGGTATTTTTGAATTTTCTTCTATACAAAATCTATCTAGTTCAGTTAAATTTGATGGCTGCCGAGCATGGACAGCCTGCTTTAAATCATCCCATAGATTTTTGATGATATTCAAGTCAGGGGACTGTGACGAACATTGTACTTCTCCCTCTGCATGAATGCCTTTGTAGATTTCGAACTGTGTTTTGGGTCATTGTCTTTTTGGAATATCTCTGCGTAACTTCAACTTTGTGACTGATGCTTGAACATTATCCTGAAGAATTTGTTGATACTGGGTTGAATTCATCCGACCCTCGACTTTAACAAGGGGCACCCAGCCACTGAACTAGCCGCACAGCCTCACAGCATGATGGAACCTCCACCAAATTTGACAGTAGGTAGCAGGTGTTTTTCTTGAAATACTGAATTGTAGAATGATGTACAGATACACCATTTTGCAGCAAGATGTTCTTGCAGGTCTTTGGAGGTGATATGTGGGTTGTCTGTAGTCATTGTCACAATCCTGCGCATATGCCGCTCCTTAATTTTTCTTGGCCTGCCAGACCTGGGTTTAACAGCAACTGTGCCTGTGGCTTTCTATTTCCTGATTACATTCCTTACAGTTGAAACTGACAGTTTAAATCTCTGCGATATCTTTTTGTAGCCTTCCCCTAAACCATGGTACTGAACAATCCTTGTTTTCTGATCTTTTGAGAGTTGCTTTGAGGATCCCATGCTGTCTCTCTTCAGAGTCAAAGGGAAGCGCAACTTGCAATTGACCACCTTAAATACCTTTTCTCATGATTGGACACACCTGTCTATGAAGTTCAAGGATTAACGAGCAAATCCAACCAATTTGGTGTTGCAAGTAATCAGTATTGAGCAGTTGCTTGCATTCAAATCAGCAAAATTACAAGGGTACCCAAATTTTTGCTCAGCCAGTTTTTCATATTTGATTTAATTTCATACAACTAAATACTGCTTCACTAAAGCTCTTTGTTCGGAAAACACCCCAGTACTCGGATGTTCCTAGGAAATGAAAGACATACCACTGTTATCTTTTTTTGTTGAAAGTGGAGTAAATTTTATTATGCAGGCTGAGAGGGGTTCCCAAACTTTCTCATATGACTGTAAATCCTGTTTAAGTCATATTCTTCATCCATTTAAGGATGCCCTCTTTGAGTGATACATTGTTGGTGTCAACAAGGGGGAAGGCAGAGGAATTCCTCAAACAAGTTTCCTTCTCCCAGCAAATATGTTCATCCTTTATGAGCTATAATAGAAACCAAATAAGTATGACAGACATTCATTCTAATATACTGTAGATTAAATGGGCTTGTCTCCCACTTAATCAAGTCGGGGTACAGAAATTAAGAATTCTGATCAGCTTGTAACTTAAAAGTAAAACTGAAACAGAACTATTCTGGTATATGCCAAAGTAAATGTTTTCAAGATAGGTACGCTGCTTGCCAGTGTAAACAAAGCTATATTATGTAGGTTTTAGCATTTTCATGCACAAAATGCCAAATCTAGATGTCTTTTTTTTTTTTATAAATTAATTGTACAATATCTTTTTGTCCTGCAGCTGTCAGCAGGAGTTCAAGACATTTCACCTTGGATGAATGCAGACAGGTCCTACTTAAATTTCTAGCACTAAAGCTACTCAAATTTATGCCACATGCCGTCACAAGCCGTCAATGTTGTAGTTTAGATGGCAGAAAATATAGCTTTGCTTTACTGAAATTGTCACATTAAAGGAACATAAAGTATTACTTCACAGCATAACATGTTAAGTATCATATAAAAATAACATTAAGTTGATTGGTACAGCGAAAGAGAGGTAGTGACAGAGTTGCTGTTATATCTGTCATGTCTGGATTATTGGAGAGATTAGGAATTGTGGAGCTGTAGGATATATTTTATTACCTGTGTGTTTGTAATTGGTCATGTTTGCAGACTAATTCTGTATTTGGTACCTTTACCCAAGGCAATTTGCAATATTCAGATACATTATGCCGGGTTTTTATATCTATTTTTTCTGTTTTTAATCTCTTTATATTTGTTGCAGAACCAGAGTGAATCATATGTAAACTAATTCAGCAGCCTTGCAGTTTATAGTCCCATTTCTTATCTGGGATCAGTTCAGTAAAATAGCGACTTCACAACCACAATAACCCCTTTCTTAAGGGAAATATTAATGGGGATTTCGACACAGATTATATATACTATATATTGTCTGTGTACGTATATGTGACGCGTGAGTCACTGTCTTGAACCCAAGATAAGACTCGGAGTCTTTATTCAGTCAAAACAGGAACAGTCAGGGTATTTATTCAAATGGTAGCTACTGCTTCAGTGTACACAGACACAGCAAACAAGCAGTGCAGGGGCCAGGTCAGTGGCTGGGTTAAAATGTTTCCCGCATTAACCATTGGGCAACTGACATGTTATGCAGGGATGTTGTGAACTTGCAGTTGCCTTGGTCGAGCTGCAAACTAATGGTTGCCTTGGTGACAGACAAGCAACCCTTGAAGATGTGCCAGTCATGTTTTGCCGTGCAGCATGGTTGGGGAGTGATTCAAAAAAGTTAAAAAGCCTCAAAATTTATATACCCTACTGGTGAAAAGTTTTAGAACATCTCAGTTTTTCCATTTTTTTCTTCAGTTGAAAGACAATGAATGACCTGGTGAAAATGTAAGCGATGAACTGCCTGAAGTTTATATTTAAAGGTTAGGTTAGCAAAAACTGAAAAAGGAAATTTCAAAATATTACAAATGACCCTTCTTCAGGGAACATTTAATAGTTTACAACCTACAGATGTTCTATAGCCATTAAAGAAATTTAGTCCTTACAAGTTGAAGCAAACAAGTTGAACAGCTGTCCCAGCTTCTGTTGGTTACCTAAAAACCCTCTGTCTGTCTTAAAACAGTGTTGGAACATACTGTTTTACTACACCCTCTGAAGTACTACTTGGAAAATACCAGTTATAATGGCAAGAAAATGGCAATTAAATGGGCTAATTATTACATCACTTTAGCTGCTTATTCTTGAACATGCTACATACAATTTCACATGTGTAAAACATGTCTGCCATTGATAAATTGCTACTTTTTGAAGTGATTGACATTGGTTTTTGTTGATGGTCATTACAAAACACTGATTTATAGGAAACTGTATTCTTTTGAATTGAACTGAGTAATCAGGAGAAATAATGTGAAATTTGAGTTTATATAGGTATTTAGAGCACATTTACTTGGCTAATGAAATGAACATTTTAAGCATTGTGCAGTAAAGAACTGTTGAAAAGAAGTATTATTGTGAGCTTCTTCGCTTGCCAGCCCCTGTGTTTGGTTAATCGGATATACAACATTTGTTTTTCTTTGGTATTGTTTCAAGTTCATTATTTGCATTTTTACTTTAAAGCTCCATTAAAAACAATATTTGGAGACACATTGTGAGAACGCAACGTATAACTGCCCGTGAGTGACTATTATTTCTATTTCTCTAATAAATAATCCAACTTTTTCTAATGTTTGTCCCTGTGATTTATTGATTGTCATAGCAAAAGCTATTCTCACAGTACACTGTAAACATTTTAATACGAATGGCATATCACAATCTCCTGTGTAATGTTATTCCCGGAATATATACATTACCTCTCTTTTTGCCTGTTAAAATTTGCATCGCTTTTCCATGATCATCACTATACACCTGACCGAACTGTGTATTCTTTGAAATTCAACTTTTCATTGCTTTAACTGTTCTGGGACCACAGATTCTCATAAGTGTATGGTCCATTATTGTGTGAATCCACGTTTTGTGCATTGAATGATGCGAATGCGAAAAGACTTTGTTGCCTACTCTTTGCCTTTTATTTCTGACCTCGATTTGTCCAGCTATTTTTTCAGTTACACCTGGTTCTGATGATTAATCACCTTTTGTTTGCAGTAATGCGATCTTTTCTATCTTTTCTTTGATACTGTAGCGACTGATGTGATAAAGTGTCACAAAAGTCTTACTTGAACAATTGCAGAATTCCCAACCCCAAACACAACTTTCTAGCACCCTCTCCAACCCTTCCTCCCCCGGGTCTCGCCCCTTTCCACATCAGTTAATACCCCGCTATCAGTCTTCTGTGCTGAATTCCGCCCTCCCTCAATTGGACCGAACAGTCACTTAAAACCAAAAAGGCCTCAACCTGGCTGGGATGCTGCAATACTTACGAATTTTACTGCTTTCATATTCTGTACCTTTCTCTGCATGTGTATCGCGCCATCGTTTGTTTGAGCCTTTTGACTTTCACTGCTTTCATAATGTCTTATCTGCCTTTTTTTCTCTCCAACGCCTTTGGGTCTCTATTCTCCGTATTGTCCTTATACGCTTTATATGCGCTGAGAGCACAGGATGTGTGTGTGCTACGTGCGTTTACACGACTGAGTGTTTTTTGAAGGGTGTGCTCTTATATGATATCTTTTGTAAGTAGGGCATGGCTTGCAAGAATCTCATGTTCCATGTCCCTGTGAGACGTCCCTGGGACAATCTCTTGGCACCAAGTCTCATGTTTACGGTCCCCGCGAGATGCTCCGTGGCAAGTCTCTTTTGTCTCGTGGGTCTTTTAAATGTCTTCCGAGAACTTCCGAGAAGATTACGTATCGTCCCCTTGCTTTTGCTTTCCTGGATTTTTTTTTTATAATGGAGAGATTATATTCTAAAAAACGGCTTTTCCATCACCTATAGACAAGGGTGCAGGTAAGATATGGGGTGGGTTATATATATTAACTAGCAAAATACCCACGCTTCGCAGCGGCGAAGTACTGCCTTAAAATTTTTATTGAGAAGAAAATTAAATCTTTTTAAACTGAGGGAAAATATACCAGTAATTATTTGTTAAGGATCTCTTTGTATACCACATTGTCAGTTCGGCCCTCCGATTGTAATATTGCCAAGTTGTGCGCTGAGCTTACTCTTGAGCATGCAACGTACAGTTGGCCATGTGAAAAGTAATCTTGTCTCAAATCTCACAGCTTGGATTGCTGCTGTCATAATCGGTTTGACTTTCATGGTTTGTTTCAATTAGGACTGTATTTGCAGGACTTGTGTTGAAGTGACATTCAGCATCAGTCAAGGGTTTGTAAGCATACAACCGGTTTCATCGATAACTTCGCATCCAGCTTTTGAGAGTTTAAACATTCATAAACATCAAAGTGTCCACTACTGAAATCATCACCTGTGAATCTAAGATGATTAAGGGGCATTGGCGGTTGTCGAAAGGTGTAAAATATTTGGCCATTTTGGTACATTTGAAAGCGACAACCGAACAATCCAGCGACAGCCATCAACTCACATGCAGAACCATAGGTGAAGGGCTTAAGCATTTCACTCTTATAGTGCTCCTGTGTAGTATAATTATGTCCTGTACCGTCATCAGTCCACACCTTGAACCTGTCCCAGTCATTCAATACATAAGACACAATGTTCCTCCGGATATGAAGAGTGAGCCTGATATGTCTGTGCAATATGTAACAGAGAATGGAAAAGGCAGGCATGGTTTTCTTAAACCAAAATCGGCGCACCCACTTCTCTAAAAAAACGTGGATTGGCTATTTTTTCTTTTTTCTATAATATTATAGAATTAAATTGAATCAAATCAGTCAAAGCATTTTTTGAGATTTGAGCCTACTTTTTTTTTTTTTTTTTTTTAAAACCCCATTTAATACATTGAAATTACTTTCCTTAGGGGATACCTAGTGCCATAGATGTGTCATCCAAATTTCAGATTTTAGCTAAACGGGATATGGTTGTTATTAGTGGTGCAACGGATCACTGTTGATCCGTGATCCGAACCGATTCCTGTCCACGGTTTGGTACACACGTGAACAGAAGATCCGAGAAAAAAAAAAAAATTCCACTGTATTGTGCGCGTGTCTCTCGCGTGCTCTCTCAACCTCTCTCGCACACTAACTCTGTCTCTCTCTCGCGCACTGAACTGCAATTAAACTTCTCTCACGCACTATCTCTCTCTCTAACTCGGTAGCTCTCGCGCACTAATTCAACCTCTCTCATGCATTTTCACTCGACTTTTGTCCGGTTTGCCGCTTCATACGCGTGGTCATGCACAGCGGTAGTAGTTTTAGCAGAGGAGCTCGACAAACCTCCAGCATCATTTAAAAAAAAGTTTTATTCAATAATGTAACTTTCCCTGCAGCGTCAATATGTAGCACCAACAGGAGCAGACACATCTCCTCCTCAAAAGAAGTCGGCAATGGCGGAGCTTTTTGGCGAGACCTTTGCACAGAAGGACATGGTCAGCAAGACTTTTGCTGACACCATCAAAGAGGAGGTGGTATCCTATTAGGCAGCAAGTGGCATTCCAGTCGATGGTGATCCACTGACTTGGTGGAAAAGCAACAAATGTAAATACCATCACCTTGCCACAATGGCAAGACACCATCTTGCTGTGCCTGGCACTTCATTGCCTAGCAAGAGGGTATTCTCAACAGCAGGGGACATAGTTACAGCAAGGAGATCTACACTTTCCCCAGAAAATATCGACATCCTCATGTTTTTGAAAAAAAATTGAAATTATAAGCACAGGTCTGCTTTGCTTTCTTTCTTCGTTTTTGATAATGTGGACATAAGCTAGTTTTTATTTTTCTTTCCATGTACAAAGTATGAAGCAATGATGCCTTAAATTGCATTTAAAGTTGTTTTTTATTGTATCCTCAATAAAGGAAATAGTTATCATGCCATAAATTGCACTTTAATTTGTATTTATATAATTGAGTGGAATGAGTCTTGAGTTGAATGTTTTTTTAATGGGCAAAAAATACTTAACTAAATAAATGGAGAGTTAAATTTGTCTTGTCGTTTTTTTTTTTTTTTTGGCTGATCCAAAAATTGATCCGATCCGTGACTTAAAACCGTGATCTGATCCGAACCGTGAGTTTTTTGATCCGTTGCACCACTAGTTCTTATATTGCTGAGAAGATGTTCTGACTCAGGGTATAAACCAAATACTACATTTTTAATAGATCCTGTTAAGTTTTCAGAAGGTGATAATTTGATTTGCCACTTTTGCAACATATTTCAGGTGGCTCATCAGTCAATTTTAATGTATAACAATATGGACATTTAACATAATCACATTTTTTGCTTTTAAAATCTTCAGTGGTTCTTACACATTTCTGCATTGTGTGTTGTTAGTTACAATTAGGTTTAAAAAAAAAAAAAAAAAAAAAACCTAAGAAACCAGAGAGAATGTAAATAATAAAATTTCCATGTTCTCTTTCAGCGTTACACTCAGAGTAATGGACGAAGACCTTTTGGTATCTCCGCCCTGATTGTTGGCTTTGATTATGATGGAACTCCGAGACTGTATCAGACTGACCCTTCTGGAACATATCATGCTTGGAAGGTATTGATCTGATTGACTTTTATTTATTACCTTAATATTTACAGAAGCATCGCTTCTTAAGTGCTTTTTTTCAGAATACAATAGGAATATCTACATTATAATGGTGACTTTGAAATAGATAACTTCTAACTAGGACAAGTTTAAATAAGTTATATTTGGTTTCTAATTAAGAATGGATGGCACTCCCCATTGAGTTGAGTTTGAGATCCCTGAGTTCACTTTGAATCTCATTATTGTTTTGCTGCTAGATGAGAAATATAGGAACAAATAGGAATTTTAAAAGAACAATCCACACTAAACTATTGCTATAGTTTGTGCTGTTTTTTTTTACTTTATAAATGTATATACAAATATGTGTTATCTGTTGTGTATAAAAATGTCTGATTAAACATTTTTAGCCACATATTTGTATGGGGAAGGGAGATAAAAGTTCCTGACATAATAGGCTTCTATAGGAACCAATGCTGAACAAACGGCAAAAAAAGTGGAAAAAAGTCAAAATGGTGTTGGTGTTGTATAATCATTATGTCAGATGTCATGTCATATGCTCAGAATGTCTGTAATGCATTCGTTTGGCTAAAATATTGTTAAATTAACCCTTCCTGGAAAAATTCCGTTGTGAACGGCTGTGGAGCACACTCAGATCGGATTGACCTTTTGAATTGAAGGCCTAATTGCTTACACAGAGAAGATTAGAGTCCTGCGAGTACACAAACACAGGTTTTCATAACAAGACAATCGGTGATAAGATGACTCTTGCCTTTAGAGGTGGAGTTGTACACCACACACACATTCTAAATTGACGCCCAATAGTGCTACATAAATTGAGAGGAATTTAATTTTTTGAGTAACAATCTCATACAGTTTATAGTGAGAATTCTATACATGAAGAAATGCATGCTCCTTAAAATCAGTAGTTCAAAGCCAATTTGCATGCATGTTTAAATAAAGTAGAAAACATACTGTAAAAAGAAAAGGCAAATAAATAACACTGATTCTAGAAAGAAATAAATTGGCATTTTGGATATTTTGCTAATGGGTGTATTGTTTAACACCCATCTGTCATTTTAATAGAACCCATTTCATCTGCTTCACGGTTGTTGGAGCCTACCCTGGCAACCATGAACGGAATGGCAGTTAATTCATGCATTTAATATTTCCACACTTTTTCATAGAGAAGGTTTTGCAGTATTACCAACCATTGTGTCACTGTGCTTGCTGTCTTTTATTTAAAATCTTGGAAAAAAATGTTTGTGCCTTAAGGTTTTAAGCTTGCTTTTAATCTTGCAGGCAAAACCAATGAAACTGCTTACAAAGCATAAATAAATCTTGGCAGATACTTCCATATCTCATGTTTTAAATTACTGCTTTTGTAAATCCTTTTGAGTTTTCATTTAATGCATATTTTACTTCACATATATACTTGTATTAAATTTTATTTTTCTTTGTCTATTGAATAGTCAAATGCAATCGGTCGTAGTGCAAAGACTGTGAGGGAATTTCTGGAAAAAAACTATACTGAAGAGGCGATTGCAACTGACAATGATGCCATAAAGCTTGCAATCAAAGCGTTGCTAGAAGTAAGTGAACTATATTAATCTCGTAGGAGGAGTTGGTTTTAGCAGAAAGCATGAAGTTTCACTTTGCTTACTTGTAACTGCATGCATTTATTTATTGCAGGTTGTTCAGTCTGGAGGAAAGAACATTGAGCTTGCTGTTATTCGGAGAAGTCAGCCTCTTAAGGTATCAAAAACGTAGAAGACTAGAAATAGCCTAAGTTAATTTACATTTAGAGGACATATACTTTCTGGGCAGTATAAAGCTAAATATTCAAAATTTTTTTCATCTGTTTTGCAAATCCACTATTCTCAGTGTGTTGTGCTGAATGGAGTCTGAGCCTATCCAGATTACAAGAAAACACATCTTTCTTGCCATACAAGTAATGTACACCATATTTTTTGAGAACATTTTTAGAATTTTATACAACTTTACTTCTGCTCTATATAAGTCCATGTCATGTTGGTATTTTTCATCTTATCTATCCACAAACTGGTTCAGGACTGTGATTAATCATGTAGGGACACCCACTGTTTCTCATAATATATATATATATATATATATATATATATATATATATATATATATATAAATATAAATATTACTTCTTATATCACTTTCATGCATACTGTAATTGTCATATACCTGAACAAGTTTTAATTTTCACCTAATCTACCACCTGTATTATTTAAATTTCTAATGCCATAAACAAATTGTTCAATAGAATGCCATGAACAATTGCAAAATATTAAGTTTTAGTTTAACAATCATTAATACAAATGTTTTACAAAGTTAACAAACAAGTGCTGTGATTTCTCTCAGATTTGTATCTTGCTAAAATGTAACATTCTTTTTGATGATATATAGAATCCTTACAGACATTTGTTTTAACAATTTTTATAGTTGGCCTAAAAATTTGTGAATTACATATTAATCATATAATACTTGACTGGAAAAGGTGTTAAATAAATAAAATGCATTATTTATTATTAAGTTTTCGCTCATAAAAATGGAATTCTTGAATAGAAGCGTCATTGTTAAGGTGAGAATTTTCAAAGTCTCTTACTCTGCTAGTTGCAGTAATAGTTGCAGCTGTATTAAGTTTATTTCAAAAATACAGGAAACAATATGAAGTAATTTTTTTTGTGCTTTTCTAAGATGAGGACTAAATAATGAACATGTAATAAATCAAGTTCAAAGACATTTTTTACTTCTAATTTCCACTTTTTCCACTTCAACATTTTCTTCTTTTGATTTTTTTTTTGTGTGATCACGTTTTTTTTTAAAATACAAAGCAAACAATTTAAAAGGGAATATATGCCACTCTGACAGGAATTGCAGTAAAGTAAAACCCCATACTAGGTGCTCAACCCCCACCATAACACAACCCAATGCTGCTACTTTAGAACTGATAACAACAAAAGAATAAAGGAACTCCTGAGGACCAGCAAGTGAGGTAACAGCACAGTACTGACCCCATTAAGAAGAAGAAGTAGTGCTAAGGATTAGGGGCTGCAGCTATGACCTGGATGTGCATCTATGCTCCGACAAGCTGACCATCCATTTATCAAGGTAAGAGTCAGATGCCCCATTGCTGCTTGCTGTTGACAACTCCAAAAGGATCAGATTAAGAAAGGAAGACTTCCAGACAGAAAGAGAAAAAGAACTGAGATTTCCCACGAGAGGCAAGGACAGTTTTAGGAACAATTGTCTCTAATGCAAATAATCTGTACTGAATAAAAGATAAAGTCTAGAAGAAGGAAAATGTGGGGAAGCAATGGGATGCTAATAGAGAGTATGGAATTAAGAAAATCTGACTTTCCAGACCAAAAATTAAACACAGAATGGCAGGCCCAAAATATATGCTTAAGTGTACCTGGGTGTATAGAGAAAAAAAGTGACCAGTTAGGTCTGATAACATTCCCCATGCATATAATGTATGGCGGAGGGGTGTAACCTATAATTGGTGGGCAACTTTGTATTCCTTGACACCACTAAGGCATTTTTAGGAACTATTTCTTGAAATTGAAGGAGTGGGAAAAAAATGTCAGAACCACGCTGACTTAATAGTGGGCAAAATGTTGCCTTATAAAGCATGGCATATAATTTAGACACTGGTTTGCGATCCTGGGGATAGAGTAAGTGAGAAATTGTGCTAACGATGGGGAAACATTGGCAGTAGAGATTGGAACTCCACAGGCTTTAAAGACAGATCTATGTAAGTTGTAAAATAAAACAAAAGAAAAGGAAAATAGAAAAGGAATATTTTAAAGATTGGAATGATCAAAGGCATGACCCATCCAATACTGTATATCACCCTTTGTGTGAATACCTTTACTAGACCTGGGCTGGAATATATTGGGACCACCTCCAATTCACAAGGCTGGATTGTGAAAAATAGTAGTGTGTTTGGCAAGCTGGACAAAGACCCAATTTCTGAAGTGTAAGTAAATAAAGGACCCATCTTGGAAGCCCAAAGCTCAATACTGGAGATGGTGAGGGTAATAATAGAACCTAGTTATACATTGTTTGAATCCAGCAGCAACCAGGAGGGAGGGTCAGTGGGGTGGGTGACGTCCACTAACGTACTGGAAGCCATGCAAATGTCCCATTGTATACCTCAAAATCTGGCAGTGAAACACAACCCCCACCTTTGTCTTCCACTGAAAGGTAGATAGAAGTGACCTTGCATTAAATCAGTAATGTGGGTTGGGGTGGGAGAGGAAACATTGCACTAACAAAATTGAGGTGGGAGACTATATATTAATTTTAATAATAGCCAATCTGGATATGAAAGATTAACATCATAGACTATCATGAAGTCGGAGACTCTCTCGCCTTATTGAGAGTTGGTGAATAGCTAAGAGTAATAGTGTCATCCAGTGAAAGATTTATTTGTACAAAACATTTAATATTTGCTAGGTTTTACTTTATTGAGTTTATGCACCAACTTTGTGTCACAATTTAAAGTATGACCCACAGTTACAGATGTCAGATTTTACACTAAAGGTACTTGCAGATTTTGCTCTTGCAGAATTGAAGAGAACAAAACTAATTCTAGCAACATTTGGTGCAAAACGGGAATCTACTGTGGATGTGGGACAGATGCACTCAAGTACTTGCCCACATTGGTTCAGTCAGGGTCAATTAAGAATTGCTAGTTAATTTCACAGCCCTTCTTTTTATACAGTAAATGTTCAGAAATTTACTTGGCAGTATTTGCAATTGTTGTGTAAATGCTCTTTCAGTTTAGAAGCATTCAATTTCCCGATTTTACTCATGTCATTTAAGTCTTCAGATCTGTCAAAGTCTGATAATATCATGAAGGAAGGTCTTGCTTCAGTTATGAGTAGTTGTATCCTTTTCAAGTTCACTTCATTCAACATGCATGTTTGTCACTCAACAGCAAAGTTAACCGAATAGTGTACTGAAATTTACTGGAGATTTTGTTGGTCATTTTGGATCCCACAAATACATTTTAATGGATGTTGTTCTGTATACAGATATTTACATTTTATATTGGTAAAATGTGTGTTTTCTTATGTGCTGATTTTTGTAGTACTAGGGTGTTATACCGTGTTAGCCATTATGAATGTCAGGCAAGATGTAAAGAAGGGGCCTGAATTGCCTCGAAAGCTTGCATATTGTAATCTTTTTAGTTAGCCAATAAAAGGTGTCATTTTGCTTGACTTTTCACTATGTGCTGATTTGTAATTCTCTGCCATTAATTGTATCAAGCGGAAATTTATAGAAATAATGTAAAATCTTGCATTTTAATTACTACTGTATGGCTAAAGTGGTTTACCCTTTCTCATCTTTAAAGTTTCTTTATTTTATTCAGATTTTGGAATCCAAGGAAATAGAAACACTAGTTGCAGAAATAGAGAAGGAAAAGGAGGAAGAAGCTGAGAAGAAAAAACAGAAGAAAGCCACCTAAACTGGACTGACTTTTTAATAGGATGCTTTCACTTTCAACAAGAATAAGCACTACGTTTACTCAAAACCTGTTGCTTTCATTACTAAAACTGTTACAGTGTTCATATTGGATCAATAAGCTAGAAATGGATATACTTGTAAAACAGCTTTTTATTTCTTAAGTGTAAGGGAAGAAGTATTTTGTAGTAGTTTGATCTTCATGAAATGGAAAATAAAGACCAGTGCTGCATGTTGTGTGTATTTTTTTTTTCGTCCTGGCATTTGATAACGCAGGAAGAATTTTTTAATATTAGATATGCTTACACAATAATTTCGGTACAATGTGGCAGAGGGAAAAGAGTGTGGTACCAATATAGAGGAAGAAACCATTTTTTATATTGTGAAAGGTTTTGGATAGGCGTATAGTCCCCTTCCTCTGTTAAGGCTGTGTTGTGTGTATGCACTGTATATGTACAAGCAGCAGGTTGTTGTTTGCTACTTTTTTTGATAACACAGATAATGGACAATGTGAGGAAGGACCAACACTCATTTACACGTGACAGCAGCTGTTGGACTTTCCACCCTTTGTCTTCCAAAGCACCAGAGCTAATTGCCGTGCTCCCAGTAGAGCTACAGCAGAAACACTAGGGCAAGAGGGCAGGTGCCCGACTTCGCAGTAAAAGAAGGTAAAGATTTTATCTGTTTTTGATTATCATGTGAAATATTTGATTGCTGCTGAATAAAATGGATAAGCAGTTAGTGCTGATCAGGAGCCAAGGTGAAGAATACAAACTGCACTCTTGTATGCTTCACTGAGACATGGCTTAGAGTGAAAATGTCAGACTCCACGGATGTGCTGGATGGATTTAAAATTGTGCAAAGTCCGAAGCAGGTCTGAAAGTGGTATGAAGAAAGGTGGTTTTGTCATTTTTGTGAATGAAAAAATGGTGCCACCCTGCACACATACGCGACCTGAATATTGAGCTGCTTGCAGCCTTATTATGTGCAGAGAAAGTTTTCACATGCCATTCTGCAAAGCAGTTTACATACCTCTCTTGATAGACACAGTATATTCTGTAATTAAACTTTACAGATGGGCATTTACAAACTATTGATCATCCCAGTGCTCTCATTCCAGTTTCTGGGGCTTTTAAGTATGTTTCACTTTCTCCCACTCTCACCAATTTTTACCAGATTGTGGATTGTAAAATTACCGGAGAAAATGACCCTGAACTTGTATGCCAGTGTTAAAGTGGAATATAACTAACTCCGTTGCTTTGCCACCTTTAGGTCGATCGGAACATAATTTGGTATAGCTCATACCTGCAAATAACCACCACTAGGACCGTACAGGGATGGACTGTAGAGGCAGAGGAGGGTCCGAGGGACATCTTTGAAAACACTGACTGGAACATGCTTTGTAAGTCACATGGCCTGGGCATAGGCAGACTCTGGCATTGTATCACAGATTATATCAAGTTCTGTGTGGATAACATATTACCCAAAAAGCCAGTGTGCTGTTTCCCCAACAAACCATGGGTCACGAAAGACTTGAAAGCCCTATTGAAGAGGCAGATGAGAGCCTTCAGATCTGAAGATAAAGATGAAATACGGTAAAACAGGTGCAGTCAGAACTGAAGAAGCAGCACCAAGAGGAGAAAGCCTACAGAGACAAACTTGAGGACAAGTTACAACAAAACAACCAGGTTTGACTGATTCCTGTTTCCCAAAAAAAAAAAAAAAATGCTGCTGGGCTCTGTGAGTGAGCTGAGGAAGTTCTAAAATCCCATCTGCACCCTGCATGACCTTCCCCACCAATGACATCACAACTGTGGTTTTCAACTCCTCTCCATTCTCTGGACTTTGTTGTGTCTCTACTGATGAAGTGAGGAGAGTGCTGGGAAATCTCTGCATAAACAAGGCTTTAGGGCTGGAAGGAATCGGCCCCAGGGAATTAGTCAGCCCTGCATACACATCGATTAATTGATTTGCTGTATTATTTGTCCTGTGAATCTGTATGCTTGTTTCTGCTGCTGAATGCATTTATATAATCTAATTTAACTCCTTAATAATTCTTTGCATTTATATAGCTCTTTTCTCACTACTCAAAGCGCTCAGCAATTGCAGGTTAAAGGGCCTTGTTCAAGGGCCCAACAGAGCAGAGTCCCTTTTGGCATTTACGGGATTTGAACCAGCAACCTTCTGATTGCCAGTGCCTAGCCTCAGAGCCACCACTCCGCCTAAATTTAATACATGTATATATTTATATTTACAATTGTTGGCTGGTTCATCCTTTGCTTGCCTTTCTTTTCTTTTTGTGACTTAAAGCTAAGGAAATAACACAATATAGAAAAAAATATCCATGTCTCTTAACTGTTTTTAAAATCCATCATTCAAGAACAAAGTAAAACTAAATTTCATTCAAAAAGGGTGACTTGCACATTTATCTGACCTCTTCACAATATTGTGGACAGATTATTCACTCATTTCTTTTTCAAGCACAGCACTTTTAATAATTAGCATGAGGGAGAGACCTGAACACAATATACACTCTTACTGTACAGTTTCATGTCCTGGCTTACCTCCTAAAATATATATGGCTAAGTTTACTTTATTATTTGCTTCGGAACAGTGTTGGAGGGGCTATTTACCACTTTTGTATGTGCTGTTTTGTATGCTGCTCTTCTGGTTGTCAATCCAAATGTACTCTAGTTTGCTTACTGACTTGGGGGATGCAGGAAGGCATCAAGATAATATAAAAAAGATAATGTACAGTATGTCTGGGAAGTAAATTTTGCACATAAACCAATATTCACACTTGGTTCAGACCTTTGCTGCCAACTTCCAAGTTATCCAACTGAGGTCAAATGTTTTTATTTTGCTAAGTGCATGGTGAATTATTACATTATTACTTAACAGATAAACACACAATAGGTACTCCTTTTATGCCTCATGCTTTATAAAAAGGGAACATTTCTTTCAGATTGTACTGTATATGTCTTCTCTCTGCCTCTTTGACTGGATAAAGTATGTAAACTTGTGCCTTTCACTGTCTTCTATACAAAAAAGTGCCCATTGCACATGCTTAATGCTTCTCATCTAGAAAAGATGTAATGAGATCCATCCATTTTCCAACCCGCTGAATCTGAACACAGGGTCACGGGGGTCTGCTGGAGCCAATCTCAGCCAACATCGGGCAGGGACCAATCCCGGGCAGGGTGCCAACCCACCGCAGGACACACACAAAGCACACACTAGGGCCAATTTAGAATCGCCAATCCACCTAACCTGCATGTCTTTAAACTGTGGGAGGAAACCGGAGTGCCCAGAGGAAACCACACACAGACACGGGGAGAACATGCAAACTCCACGCAGGGAGGACCCGGGAAGTGAACCCGGGTCTCCTAACTGCGAGGCAGCAATGCTACCACTGTGCCACCGTGCAGCCCGTTGTAATAAGATCTTCAGATAAAATGTACATTTTAAATAAGTAACTTAATACATTTAAACATTGTACTCTAAAGAAACTATATTAACAAGTGACTTAATGGAATCTTTGTGCATGGCATGGGACAGGAGGATGAGGAGGTTCGGAGCATGCATTGATTACAGCGTGTTGCCACACCCACCACATGATGAACCACCCAGATTGGGTCCTGAGTGCAGTCATGCAACAGGTGACACCTCAGCATCACAATGCAGCAGTGTAAGGTTTCTGACAGTGGTTTGAGTGCCATCCTGCCACCAATCCCCAAGTTTTCCCTGCAGGTTGGAGGACCTGCTTTCAGGACTGGATGGAGATTAACGTCATACCTAGGAGGAAGTAATTGTAGGTTTTAAGGGCCTTAGTCAAGGGTCCAGTGGAGTATAGTCATTTCTGGCATTTGCGGGATTCGAAGTGGCAACCTTCCTATTGCTGGCGCAGTTTCCTAGCCTCAGAGCCACCAATCTGCATAGGACTGCTTTTTCCATTTTATTTTACTACATTTCTTTTACTATAAAAAAAAAAAAAAAAATTTTCATTAACTTAGTTTTTTCTCCATGAATGGAGTGAGGGACGTAAGAGTAAGGAGACAATGCTATTGCCTGTGCTGCAGTATCTCTTCCACAACACGTATTCCTGCACGTTTATTTAACCCTCATATTCACTGTTGGATACTTTTATTTTTTTGAGGTCTTTCTAAACCGCACCAACTGGCTCTAAACATACAGAAAAGTGATGATACTCTCCATCCATCCATTTTCACATACACTTCAAAGTTTAAAGGCCGGAGCCTGATACTACAGCTCTGAATGGGGTGCCAGTCCATTGCATAAGATAATTGAACTTTTTTACTACAGTTGCTTTGATTGAATACTAGAATTTAAACAATTTTAAATGTCTTTAAGAGGCAGTAATAAAAAATGCATGCTGCAATGAATGTCTTGGATACTGTACTATACTATAGATTGAAAAAGATTAGCCATGTTTTTGCTGTTCTGTCCATCCAAAAAAAAAAAGGATCTATAAAGCATGTTTTAATTAAGTGGGAAGACTGGGCATATTTTAAAATTGAAGTAGGTAACCAAAACACAATGTTCAGTATTTCTGAACACATGCACATTAATTAACAACACTGATAGATAACACATTTAAAAATCTATTTATTTGATGTTATTTGTTGATGGCACTCTGTTCATTGTATGGCATTCAAAGAAACTCGCTCAACATTTGAAATAAAATGTGTGAACTTACTTTGACCGGAATGGCATAGTTTGCAAAAGCAGTTTTGTTTTTTTGGAGATGGGCAAAAATTGAAAATCACTTTAATAAAAAGTATTACTGGCATTTCTTTACTAATTGTGAACAATAACACTAATTTTAACAACTCCTAGTGTTAATAGAGGGATTTGCTATGATACAATGGTTAGTACTGTGGCCTTGCTGCTTTAGAGGCTCGAGCTCAAAACCCAAAACCACGTGCTACTTGCGGGGAGTTTACATGTGCGTTTTTCTCCTCTAAAGTTCCCAAACATGTGGGCATTGTGTTAACTGGCAACTCTAACTGGAGAAGTATACATTACAGCGGGAGTGTATGTGTGTCCTGGATTGACACCTTACCCAAGGTCAGCTCCTAGGTTGAATGCAGTGCTCCCTGATGAGCCACCGAATCATCCTAGTGACTGCACTGGATACAAAATTAGAAAAATCAGTGGATGAATGGTCCATGAATGGTGAATGAAAAGACGCGGGGGATAGTAATAACGTAGTTAAGATCTTTACGTGTGTGGCCCTCTATTTCTGATATAACAAACATAATCACGTCTCCTCATCTATTAATACATTTACATGTATTTGCTTCGCAGACATTTTTATCCAAAGCGACTTACACCAGAGGTAAACATAATCGAATAATAATATCACTCGGGGATTCCTTCTAAACCACACTGAAGTCCTACGATAAAAAGTAAGATATTAGATGAATGATATATTAATGCAATAAGTTTAATCCTGCCATAATCTTCACAATTTTAATGAAGAACAACTGAAACAAGCGTTCAATAACATATCTGAGTAACTGTAAACCAATTCCTTAAACAATCAACCACAAAAGAAATAAGTTTATGAAATATTGCTGAATTCGAGCTTACACTTGCCTGCTTTTGGAGAAAAAAAATGACCTGACTGAATAGATGGAGACGTTAAAAGGACCTCCAGGTTATTGCGTTTCTGCGAGGCCGCCTCTCCGTGACGTAAAAAGAGAAACGTCGCTGTTAGCCAATGAAGATGCAGTAATATCATTCGCGTATCTTCAAGTCAATACTACCGCGAGGCTACGCTTTCTCCACATGGCTATATAAACATGTCTGTGGCTACGGGCTGTAGCAAGATTAAAAAAAGAAAAAGAAAAAAAGGAAAACCAAACAACAATAACAAAAATAATACTCTCGGGTTTATCGAGCTGAGGTACGGATAATTTTCTCTTAAGGCTTTACAGCTCTGACTTTATAACGTTGTTTGTTACCGTTTACCAAGAGCCAAGGTGGAAATCATCTTGAATGAGAAGTATACCCGCCTTTATTGATACTAATGTAAGGGTTGGTGGTCCCTGTTGTTCTTTCGTAGCTATACGGAAATATTTATATTCATTTCCAATAAATTAATTGCGGGCTAATTCGTTTATTTATTTAAATTCATGACTATTGTTTTATTTTTATTTTTTAGCTTTTAAGCTCTTGCTTATGAAGTGTGTTTGAAAGCATGCTTAACATGAGCGCTTGTTCAGCAAACCCAATTTATATCGAAAACGCCAATTCGACTTCTACAACAGAGAGCAACCAACAGCGGGACGGAGAAGTTGGGACTGCACGCGGTGATGCGCAACCTCCCGAGTTCAAAGAGCGGGATCCTGGAAAAGAGAAGTCTGAAAGTGGAGCCCTTGACAATCCACAGCCCGTATCGATAGGTTCAGAACTAGAAGGTCGTATTTCGGATGCGTCTTCATGTCTGCCCTCCATCGAAACACCGCCTGCGGTTTCAATGGCCAACAGTCAGCTTCTAAATGTCCCCAGTACCTCTGTCACAAGTATCAAGAACACCCACCTCCTTTCTGCCAGTAAAGCAGGGACGAGTACGCCGACCCTCAGCCTTGCGTCTGTTTTGCTACCTGCCGCTTCTACGGCGCCAGCCACCAGAATGGGCACGGTCACTCAGACTCCTGGTAGAAATCCAGTCATAACTGTTCCCAGATTTGCAACATCCGTACAGAACGGGACGCCCAGACCCACACAGACCACGACTATACAACTGCCTGCGAATTTTCAGATCCCACAAGGTAAGGGCGCATATGTGAATTAGGAGAGTTTAGCAAACCTAACGCATAGTTAGGTTCAAGAAGTTAGTGAGGATAGCATTCCATTGGGTGATTTGATGAGAGTATATCAGACTGTATAGCATTACGGATTCTTTCCATCAGTCAATACATATTTTTGATATTCTGCTGTACAGGTTTGAGGAAATGTTATTCATAATTGATTCTGCAAGATACAAATATGTACTGTACTCAGTATTTAACTCTTTTTTGCACTCCTGCTGCAAACAAAAATCTCTAGCAGGATAAACCATAATCAACAGATTGTAAATATGTTAGACATATTAGAAAATAAAATTATGTTTGTAATTATGACATTATGAGTATACTATAACAATTATTAGCTTTAGCCTTATAAATAAGTTGATGATATCTGCCATAATTTGGTTGTATTATGTATGCAGTGAACACACTGTTTATTTCAGTAAAGTGTTTTGTGGAAAATGGAACTATACCCTTTCAAAACAATTTCAAAACAAACAAGCATTCAAAATAGAAAAAAAAACGTATTCCTCACTGTATAGATATCCTGTGCATGCTCATTGACTGTGGAATTTAAACATTTTCCCCATATCTGCAAAGTTTTTCTTTTCCACATCTCTAATTGGGGGTTCTGAATCAGCCACATTGTATGTGAGTGTCTGCTTTGTAGTGTATTGGTGTCTATTCTAGAGTTCTTTCCATCTTGCGACCAGTACAAGAGCACCCAGCAGCTCTGTAATGACCAGATCTTTAAGGAAAATGACACATTTTTTAAAAGATTAAAGACTTTCTGGCCTAGGAGGAGATATTAAATATTTGCATTATAACATATATAAGAATACTGTGTTTAGCACAAGTGTTTAAAAACATTTTGTTGTCCAGTGTAATATACTTTAATAATTTCTGTTAAAAAAAACTATACCTGCATGACTTATCAATGCATGTAGTAGGTGTATATTGTTAAAATGTTTGAAAGGTGGTTAATTTATGGGTATTGCTTTTTGTAGTTACAAAACTGATGTGTCTGATCGTGGTAATAGTTTAGATTTTTGACAGGAATATTTACCAGTGTCCAAGCGTAGCTAGTTCTAAAGAAGGTGGGCCTTGGAACAACTAAGGCAGTGCAGCTTGTCATTTTGTAAGGCAGAAGTTGATAGGTTTGGCACTGGCACTCTGCTGATACTCCACTATTGTCAAAATAGACCTATTGGAGGACAGTAGCAGAGAATTTACTATACAGTAAGCCCCCCTCGATCGTGGGGGTTGCGTTCCAGAACCCCCCACAATAGGTGAAAATCCGCGAAGTAGAAACCATATGTTTGTATGGTTATTTTTATATATTTTAAGCCCTTATAAACTCTCCTACACTGTTTATAAATACTCCCTGCACAGTTATACAGCATAAACCCTTTGTATTCTCTGAGATATTAGGTAAGATTCATTGTATGTAAACACACTGTTTATATACAGTAAAACCTAAATATTATTTTAAAGATATTGAGCGTCTCCGATATCACATATGTTACAGACATTACGATAGACAGGTCCCCAGCAATAAATACGTACAATGCAAGAAAAATTGTATACAGTACATGTGTGTACAGTGATACTAAATGTATGCACATGTACTAAGTACTGTAAGTAGAAAATTAATTACGGTTATTCACCAACAATGACGCGACGACTTGTCCGATAACGATGAGTTTAATTTTACTGCACAACAAAGGAGAGCATTATAGTCCTTCTAAAGGAGCTTCTTCAGGCTACTGTGTAGCACTGCCGTTGTTCTTCTTCTGGCAGTCTTCAATCCAAATCCCTAAAGCAGATTCCATCCGGACTACTGCCTTACTACGTCCACTTACAACTCGTTTTGTGCCCTGGACACTGCAGCTGTAGATCTTATATTCTTTTCCTCCTTTTTAAATAAAAAGAATTGTGGACTCATTGATGCTGTAATGGCGTCCTACAGCGGTGTAGTTTTTCCCTTCCTTCAACATATACAAAACTTTTACCTTTTCGGCAATTGTTAGCATCTTCTGTGGGCGCTTGGCCACGGCCCCTGAAGCAGTAGCAGGAGCAGATCGTTTTGGAGCCATAATGAAGGTCTTGACTACGCACAAAGATAAACACAAAAGAGTACAAAAGTTAACTCTTTACACAGCGAAAACGGGTTGATGCTGAATGAACGAGACGAGACTTCCTGGTTAACGCCGCGGAATCGAATTCGGCGCTCTGTTGCTGAGCCAGTCAGCACACAGGAATTTAACTGCGTGCTCTGATTGGTTAGCTTCTCAGCCATCTGCCAATAGTGTCCCTTGTATGAAATCAACTGGGCAAACCAACTGAGGAAGCATGTACTGGAAGTAATAAGATCCATTGTCCGCAGAACCCGCGAAAGAGCAAAAAATCTGCATTATATATTTAGATATGCTTACATATAAAATCCGCGATAGAGTGAAGCCGCGAAAGTCGAAGCGCGATATAGTGAGGGATTACTGTACTTTCCATTAGGGCTGGGCGATATGGCTCAAAATTCAAATTGCAATATTTTTGGACCAATTAATATGCAACGATATTTTTTTCCTATCTATTATTACTTTAAAAAGAAGCCACACATTTATATTGCTCTTTAGTTATTTACATGTAATTGCAAACTTACAACTTTACATCATAGACATAAACCAAAATATACTCATTAATGCAAGAAACACATCTAAACATTTATGCAAGAAAGCCAGTTGTCTGAATATTAGGTGACGAAGGAGTAGATGCTTTATCTACTTTACTAGGTTTGCCTAAAAAAAAAAACTTAAAATAATAATGTTTCAATATGCTCTTTTTAAGCTATGTTTTGGAAACAAATAAAGTGTGGCAAGAACATGCATTCAAGTAACACAATTTCACAAATTTTGTGCAAGAAAGACAAGTCTGTCAACTGCCTCTGGCTTTAAAGATGCCCCGTGGCAGTTCACTATGTTGTCACCTATGCTAAATGCCCTTTCTGAGGGCGAACTAGTGGCATGTATGCAGAGATATTTTTTTGCAAGGCGACTGAGAGTTGGAAAGATTGGTTCATGCTCTTTCCACCATGCAAGTGGGTTTGTCTCAGTGTCAGTTTCAGCTGCTTGTAGGTAGGCTGAAAGTTCAGCTTCAATTTTATCTCTGTCAGACAGTGTCGATAAGGATGTTGGCCTCTTAAAGAAGCTGCCAAGGCTTTGCTTCTCCTTTTTGGTTGGTGGTGGTGATGCTTCAGCTGCTTCTGAAAGTTCCCCAGCAAAGTCAGGCTGGGCACTGGTCTCCTCATGTTGAAGGGTCTCCACTTCAGACACAACTCTGTGTTTGACCTCTTCATACTTTTCCTCAGGAATGTATGATCTTTTGAAATATGGATCCAAAAAAGAAGCAATGTCTAGTAGTTGCCGGGTGGCAGGGTCATCAAATTTCTCTCTCAGATAATCAAGAATTTTGGTCTTAATTGACATAGTGAGCTCTGTGTCTTCTGGTTGGTGAGCCAAGATGCTGGTTTGAAAAAGGTGTAGCACTGGCATAACATAGGAGACTGTAACATAGGACTAAGCTGAGAGTGCATCTGTAAATTCCAGGAGGGGTCGAATAGCTTTATCAGTTGACTCTAGTACATCTATGTCCTGCCATATAAGTGCCAGATGTCTGGTTTTTTTGTCGGATGAGAGAACTTGGGTGATGGCCCTCTCTTGTTCCAACACTCTCTGTATCATTGCTGCCCTTGACCCCCATCTTGTAGGGGATACTGTTATGAGCTGATGGGAAGGCAGATTGAGTTCTTTCTGTATTGCGGTCAAATCCCTTCTTTTTTTTCCAGCTGAAGGAAAAACATGCAACAATTATTATTTACATTTATTTACTATTTCTTAGCATATTTATTATAGAATTTAACATATTTCTCATATGTGCACACACACACTTTACATTTATTATTACAAATTTCTTATAATTATTACGTGTTATTATTTATTTTCAAACATTTCTCATACACGCACTCACTAGTGATGGGCATTTCGGCTCTTTTCAGTGAGCCAGATCATTTTGCCCAGCTCACTAAGGCCTTGTTCACACGGGCGTTAAAATCAAGCGTTTTTTTTGCGTTCGTAGCGTCCGGTGAGCGTGGATCAAGCGCCGAGTGTTTTCTACACGTAGGAGTCAATGAGAGTGTTCACACGGGCTTTGGTGGCGGCGCGTTTGTCCGCAGCGCGTTTATACGGCATCAAAAAAACGTTGCATGCAGCTTTTCTTGGAGTTCAAAACCCAACGAACGCAAGGAAACCGCTTCTAGTTCGTTTTCTGCGCGTTTATTTTACGCTTCGGAGGACCGGATATATCCCATGATATTAATATTTTTATGTTTTCATATACAACATATATATTTTCATATTGATTATTTTATTTTATTGTCTCATGTAATTTGTAAACCATGAACCTATTAATTTATGTTCTAATATAATATTTGATAACGATTATGTAGGGGGCAATCCATGGCGGGGGCATTTGTGCATAACACCGTGTAAGCGCACACTCGACTACTGTTTCCTTACCTCAAAGTGACAAGTAGTCTCTCTTCGGGGCTAACACCAAGTCGCATATTGGTTGATCGGCGTGCAATGTGGCATTGCACCAGCTGCAGCAGACAATCAAAAGTGGAAACCGACATCCGACAATAATTAAAAAACTTGCGCGGAAATTTTCGCATTTCTTCATAAAGCACAAAAAAACTTCCTTTAACCCGACGTTGTGCAGTCAGAGGATGAACCCAGTAGCGGCGATTTTTTCTCTCCCTACGCCGCCATTATTACAGTATTTTTAAAACAAGAAGATTAATATCTAACATAGCAAAATGGTCCATATTGAAAGGAGGCACCTCAAATAAAACGACAAGGGCTTTCATATCCAGTTCCCGACACTGCCTCCACAGGTTAACACACAAACTACAATTTGGGCTGCAGGCTGGCGTTCGACAGAGACAAACGAACGCTGGTGTAGAAGTCAATCGATCGCCACCACAAAATGCAACATAAACGTCTAGGACGTTCAGAGCAAGTTCGTTTATCCAAAAACTTAACGCCCGTGTGAACAAGGCCTAAGAATCGGCTCTTTCGGCTCCCAAATGCCTCTTCGTTTTCCCACTCCAGCCTTTTATAATTCAGCCAAATTTATAAGTGTTCTGACCCATTATTAGATGTTTGCACGTAGTGTTTCGCTGCAAACACTACCCAGACATTGGTTCCAAAAAACGGGAATCCGCTCCCACCGTTCACTAAAAAGAGCCGGCTCAAAGAACTGTTTCGTTCGTGATCGACACATTACTAGCACGCACACACACGCCATACCAATTGCCAGATTGAGCCGGTGACCAAAGCACTGCAGTCTGTTCCATTTGTTCAGATCAACGGCTTTAATCACATTTGCAGCGTTATCCATGGTAATGCACACTTGTTGCGCGTCATCTGATTTCCACGATTTAAGCACATCTTTGAGCCCCAGCGCAATCGTTTCTCCGGTATGGTCATCTGGTGCAAATCCTGTCTGAAGACAAACACTGCTTATCTCCCAGTTTTCAATAAAATGAAAAGTTAGGCTCATGTATGGTTGCATGGTACGATTAGTCCATAGATCGGATGTGGTGGTGAAGTGGCGAATGTTTTGAAGCTGATTCAGAATTTTCTCCTTTACCTCTTTGTATAATTTGGGCAGCGCTTCTTCGGCAAAGTATTTCTGACTGGGAATTGCATATTTGGGATCAATCGTTCTCAGTAGTTTCTGAAATCCGTGTTTTTAAACAGTGGCAACGGACCAAATCTTTTGCAATGTGGTATGTTACTGCAGCTGTTATTTCCTTCCATTTGGGGCTTGTTTTTTCATACGGTATGCAACGAGAGAACGTTGCCGCCAGCGTGATTTGTTTTGCAGCAGGGATGTATTTCGTTGCGTTTTGAGCAGAGTTCTCACGAAGTTTAATAGTTTAAAGTTTTTTTTGGCACTAAATCATCGCTGATAGCCGTACTCATTTCTGCCTCTGTCTCAGCCATTGTTGTTACTGTTTAAGATAAGCAGGAGGAGGGGTTTAATCGCAATGACTGCATTTAGGATGTGCTGCAATTAGCTGAAATAACGCACTACACACTTGTTTAATAAAACATATTACATAATATCGCAATAGATTTGTTTTCAAATGATGCATTAAAAAATATTGTTCATATCGTGCCACTCGATATATCGCACAGGCCTACTTTCCATGCACTATCCAAGACTGTGGAGTTGGTAGACAAAACCTACTCCTGACTCCTCAATTTATAGTACATCTGACTCATCTATATGTATATTAAGCCAATGTACAGTACTTGTCAAAAGTTTGGGTCACCCATTAAATTAATTTAAAATAAAACTAAAGTTCAGTTCTGGTTTCAAAAATTGCTTTCTCAAAAAACATCTTAGATGATTGGTGTTTTTGCAGAATGAACGTTTATTCCATGTGACAGACTACCAAGAAACTGAAGATTACATATTTTGGTAGCCATATGTAAACAATAAATTTAAAAAAACAGTAATGTCAAGCAATAATGGATGTGCAAGTAATGCCTTGGCTATGCTTCTATAAGTTAATGGTATCTAGATAAAAAAAAGGTTTGAATATCAATAAGTCAGTCATTGTCCAACCTGATATATCCTGACACAAGGTCGGGGGGGGGGGGGTTCTGCTGGAGCCAATCCCAGCCAGTACAGGGCACAAGGCAGGAATAAACCCAGGCAGGGCGCCAGCCCACTGCAAGGCACACATACACACCCACACTCCAAGCACATACTAGGGACAATTGAGGATCGCCAATGCACATCACCTGCATGTCTTTGGACTGTGGGAGGAAACCCATGCAGACACATGGAGAACATGTAAACTCCACGCAGTGAAGACCCGGGAAGCGGACCCAGGTCTCCTTACTGTGAGGCAGCACCACTACCACTGCGCAACCTTGCCGACCCTGAATATTAATCAAAAACATGAACATTTCTGAGTGACCCCAAACCTTTGAATGGTAGTATAGTTACTATGTTGAATTAAAGCACACCACAGGCAGATATCTTTCTATCTATATAATCTCAATTTATTTTGATTTATAAAGGGAAATTTTTAAATCCATAATTATTTCTTCTTCAAAATGTTATTAAAATTGTAGAAAATGTAGCTTCTAGTGTTGAAATACCTCTGGCTTAAAACTAAAATATGATTGATGTTGTTTTAAGTTTTTGTGACATTGCAGAACTACTGTTTGTTTCTTTGTTTTAATTTTAACGCTGTATTTTGCTTGCCTGGCATGGCTGAGGTATATAATAATATAGTAAAAGTGCATGTAAAATTAAATGTGCATGGTATTTTTTTAATTTAAAAAGTGGTTGATTTTAAGGAAATGTGTAAATACAATTATAGCTATTTTCTAATAATAAAATAGAAAATGTTGCTTATTTAAATAATTGAACCAAGCTGTAAACTGTTGTTCACTGATAATTAAAGCAAGCTAACTAGTATTTGTTTAATCAGAAGTACTTATGTAGGCAAATAATTGTATGTGTTAAAGGAATGTTTTTGTATTTGATATTAACTGTAATGTTGAACATGGAGATGATTTTGTATATGTTATTCATGCTATTCAGGAATGGTTCTCATCAGAAGTGACAATGGACAGCTGATGTTGGTATCGCAGCAAGCATTAGCTCAAGCACAGGCTCAGGGTGTGGGACTTATAAGACCTGCAGTTGCTACCAGCACCCCTATAATCAGAACACCTGCACCACAGGTGAGATCACTTCTAAACACTTTTTCAAACAATTTTGTAGTTAGCAATGCATATAGTTGGTTTAAAGAAAATGTAAAGCCCAGTATATTTTCATTAACATAATTCTGATATGGGGCGAAAAGTTTTGGATTGTGGCGTTTTTTTTGTTTTTTTTTTCTTTTTCTTTTTATCCTTTCAAAAAGGTACTAAATACATTTTGTCTCCATTTACTTCCTCTAAGGCTACTGGAGCTTCAATTGTCAGAAAGCCAGTTCCTTCAACAGCTGTAAAAACCAATTTTCTCCACAGTTGTCCAGTTACTCCAGCTCAAAGATTGTCACAAGAAAAGGTAATAGTGTAAGCGTTATTGACTTTAATGTACCAGTTTTGGGTTAATTATAAATGAACAATTTAGGGGAAAAAATAAAAAAGTGCAGTTCTTTAATTACCTCTGTGGATAGAGTGCAACAAAGGTTAAGTACAATGTACTAATAGCATGCTTTTGTTTTGCAAATGTGTGAATTAGCAGAAAGCACCCTGCTATACCCCACCTCCCCCAAATCCAGTCAGATTAAGGCATCACCCTGCTGCAGTCCTCACAGCTAAATAAAACTGGAAAAAAATATTCAAATGACATGTTGCTCTGTATGTCTATGTGCGAGGAAAAGTTAACCGCCACAATGTTGTTTGTATGTCTGCTTTTATCTCTTCAGTGCTATCTTTTGCAAGTACCATAAATTAACACAGGATGTTACAGACTTCAATCAAATCTATGTTTTTTATTATATGATAACAATAATATCAGATCACTATTAAGTGTTAAATGTGGGGATGACATGAGATTTGAACCTGTTAGCTTGAGGTTGCTAAGCAGTAGCTTTTCTATTGCATCACTTGCACAGATCTGAGACGGAACAGCATTACCACTCTGACAACTGGATGAAAATGCAACGTTCAAACACACAAATGTGAAAGTCTTTTACTTTGTATCGATGAATAGTTGTGCTTCAGCAACATGTCAGTTGAGCAATTTCTTTTTCTTCGGTTTTATTACACCTTTTGTGATAGTGTTTATTGGATATTTGGGCTTCAGTCTTCACACATCCTACACTTCGTGTCAACATTATGTCGTTATTACTTGTAACATATGAAAATATTTTCTGTTTTATCTGTGCATTCAGCATTTCTTACCTTGCATTTCCTCTATCAATCTATATTTGCACAGATTGTAGTAGATACGGAACACACAAAGTGTATGTATTTAAAATCATGGTATTTCATTAACTATATAATTCCTTACAAACGCCTTGCCAGATAAACACTTCAACACAGACTTCAAGAATGAGGATTGCAGCAGGGTGATGCCTTCATCTGACTTAACAGGCAGCATTCCACTAATCCACACATTTGCAAACAAAAAGCAGGCTATTAGCACAGTGATAAGGAACTGAGAGCTTCTTGGTGTATGTCAGGAAAATTTAAGGAGGTCAAGGTCAATTAAAATCGTGAACTTTAGGGATTCTAGTGTTAATACTCTCTGGGAACGCAGAAAGGAATGTTGCCAGAGCTGGTACAAGTCCAGTTACTATCCACATCAGGAGACATTTATATGGGTAAAGATAAAATCCGGTTCTAAAAGTCAATTTTAAAAGCATACAGAGGGAACTGAAGAGTGCTGTTGTTGGCGATTTTTGCCATTACCGTGGTATAGTCAAGGTGTACGCTGTTGAAAGCGCATGACTCAGGCTGAAAATGAAGGTGTTCTTCATGTATTTTTTTCATTGCAGTATCTTTTCCATTCACAAGATGGATTGGAGAGCTATGAGAAAGAGATTCTACACATGCACACTCAACCACTGCATACTGCTAACAAGTTCTGTCTGTATGCTTTTTGTAGGCATAAAAAGTTCTTTTTTTTTTTTTCTCCCCAAATTGATTTTGGTGGCATATAAAAATTAAGGTTTTATATGCCTGTTTATTTCTTGGATTTGTGCTTCCCTGCTTAAAACTTTAGAGGCAGTGTTGTAATATAATAGAGTAAAATCTAGGCATTAAGGAAGATGCAGTCTAATGTGTATATTTATTTACAGTTAGACAGGATTAAATCAATTTGGCATATTAAAATGTTTATTTCAATTTTTGTTGCAAAACTGTCAAACTAGAGAGAGAGAGAAAGTGAGCTGGAGTGTGGGCATAGAGTGAACAAAGTACTTTCCAAATAGGAGGAGAGCAGAGAAGAAAAAATGGTAGCCTCCATTGCAAAGCTGCTTTGATGATTTAGCTGCTTTTTCTGAATTGGACATTATCACATAGGAGTTTGGAGATTACTGAGCTGCCTAATTTTTAATAAAACAAGAACTACACCTAAATGACAACAACATTTATTTACGGTATATAGCACATTTTCATACATGAAAGTAAATCAAAATGCTTTGCATTATTAATAGTTACATTGTTGCTTAAAGTGAACACAAATTAAACTGTTATTTATATAGCAGTAGATTGTCTTAATGTCCAATTTAAATACAAACTATGACCAGGGAGCACAGGAAAATAACTGTAGTTGGTAGACTGCTGCTGAAAATAAGCCAGTGAAGTCCCAACACCAAATGACCACCCAGACCCATTTGGGCATTCTACATTCAATTTACAGGATACTCTTGTGGAGCTGTCTTCATCTTCCCACTATATTAGGTCGCTATAGCATCCTTACTGGCACATAGAGTACCAGAAAAAAAGGAAAACTCACAAGAGAAATGATTATTTACCAGACTACAAAAAAAAAACAAGTAGAACTATATTTACATTTATTTCAATATGAAGACATGCTAGTGATGCTAGTAATTTCTTAAGAGCTATACTTGTCTTAATCTGCGAAATTTGACAAACCGTTTTCTTTGTTCATCGCTGGTCTAGGTCACCGAATATTTTCCTAGAAATCTGCCACGGTCTTAGATGAGCATTTTGTTCCAGCTCTCTATGATGCTTTCAAGGGCCATTGTGAGGTCACAGAGCTGAACAACACAAATGAGAGAACTTTCACACATCCATACTGTAAGATCACTGCCAGATTTGCTGGTACATGCGTGACAAAATCCGACAGGATTTGTACCACATACTGTATGCATTAAAAAAATAGCAGTATTTTCATTTGAGGGGGCCATCGTCTGACCATAACAAAACTATTTTGAGTACTGCCATAGGATATGTAACAGTGATGCTATGAAATCTCTCAGTCTCTCCTTCTGCACAACATGGCTAATTTTGCATGCATAGTTTAACCAAATTATTACCTTGGATAACAAGTCTATTCATTTCCCACCTACAAATTTACCAGCTGTCATAACAGCAAATATGAAAATCACAATTATAAAATGTTGTAATTCCCAGAGTATTTTGGTTTATATCTTCTGTTCAATAAAATTTTCTAATAGAAGATGTGTTAACATATAATCCTCAACTTGAAAATCTAGCATATTACGGTAATGGAAACATAATGGAAAAAACATCAACCAGCAAAAGAACAGAAATTATGAATGGCAGAGAGAAGAAATGGAGCAACCAACAGGAAAACAAAAATGCATCAGATGCTAACAGAATCTAATAAGTACATCAAATAATTTAAAATAAACAATGTACAAAATAGCAGTTTACGATTGAAATAAAAGTATAAACTGGATGTGAGTAAGCTAATTATGAAATGGTGCCAGTGGAAGCACAGGATTGTTTGAAGGGTGTCAAAATGTGTGAGAACACCAGCTCTGTCAGGCAGCATGTTACTGGCTGCCATAACAACGGGCAAGCTTGTAATATTTTGAAAATGTGATACTGTGTTCAAATATCATCATGACATGATCTGCTTATCATACACTGTGATTGCTAGTTGTATATACTGGCAACAAGATCAGCAATCATCAAAATTGATGTCCCCTTCAAATAGAAGTCATGTAATATGACTCCGGCTCTTGTAACTTGATTATTTGTCAAGTTCAGAGGAGATTTAAGTATATTTTTGGTGTCCTCAGATCTATAGTAATGAATGAAATATGACATCTCATTATATCCAAAAATTGTATTGCAAGCAAACAAGTTAGCTGGGTGCCAGATCTGAAAGAATCTTCTGAATTCATGTGCAATTTCAAAGCCATGGATTGCAGCTCTCAAATCTGTATGTTAATTTGTGTATATATACATCAATGTGGAGCCCTCTGAAAGAACCATTTACTGCCTTGTTCCCAATATGCTTGCGCCCATGTGACTCCCCATTGGATTAAGTGAGTTTGGTAATAAGTTAAAATGAAATTTTGGTCTTCCTTAATAAATTGTGTAACCTGTTACAGTTACAATGTTTACATAAAGGTATTTTATTGTAAATGAGTTATCCTAATGATTATTACTAGAATAATTAATTCCATGTGTCCAGTAACCCATTTAGTAGCATATTCTAGTCTTGAAATACTACTGTCATTTCCGGCTATACAAAATGGTGCCAAATTCTAGCTCTGTTAAGTAATAGGTGAGTTGTGATTTCCTAATATTCCCTTAAATTAAATACTTTATTTAGAAATAAGTGAGAAATTGGGTAAAAATCATTCAGGTTATCTATCAAGACTGATCTTTTTAACCAAGGATTTATAAAACAATTTTTAAATAATCCAACACCAACAGGTATTTGGGGATATCGTATATACTCGCGTATAAGTTGGATCTTGAAACCTGAAAAATCGATCACAAAATCAGACCCCGACTTGTACGCCCATTCAGAAATACGACACTTAATTTTTTACATCTTGCTTCCTCCAATCTCACACCAGTTTCTCAGACACATTGAATTTTGTTGCAGCAGCGCAGTTAACAATTTCTCCATTTCAACGACTTTTAATTTAAAACCAGCTTCATATTTTCTTCTAATCGAATGCTCCATCGTAGATAATGGATGCTTTTACTATAAAGGTGTATGAGGATGTGAGATACACAAAACAGTGCAAATGTCGCTTAGGAATAGTTCATGTATTACCGTGTTGTCACATAGGCACAATACATAGAAAAAAGGCAGTGTGCTCCGTGGTTACTCTCTCAGGTGGGCGTTAGCATATCATAATCTCTTGGACCAACAGAGTGAGTTTTCCGCATTCGACTTATATGGTCGACATTATAAAATACTGGAAATTATCTGGTAAAATCAAGTCCCAACTTATCCACGGGAGAACTTATACGGGAGTATATATGGTATACTTATTATTGTTGTGACAGCAAGGACTAGGATTGGAGTAAGTACACAAGTAGTACAGTCATGAAAAAGGAAGTACAGCCCATGAAGCATTTTTTCTTTTTTAAAGTAAATTGTATCTATTTCAGTGTTCTCCCCAGAAATTTTTTCCAGCCGGGTAGCATGAAAAAGTAGCCGGGTGGGGCGGGACAGGGAAATTTGGTGGAGAGGAAAATTTTTTTTTTTTTTTTATTTATTAATTTTATTACAATCAATACATAGCAGTCAAGTTTTTACAAAAAAAAAGAATTATGTTAAGAACAGATCGATCCCCACCCTGAGAGAGAGAGCAAGCCAAATGGTGTAAAATTTAAGGCTTGTAAAAATACCCAAATTAATAAATTCTCTGTGCTTTATAAACTTATTTTAAAATATTACTGATTAGATCCTGCCATGTTTTGAAAAAAGTCTGTACAGATCCTCTAACTGAGTATTTGATTTTTCCAATTTCAAATAATATAACACATCAGTTTCCCACTGACTTAAAGAGGAGAGTTTGGGTTCTTCCAGTTTATCAGAATAAGTCTGCGTGCCAACAGTGTAGTGAATGCAATCACAATTTGTTTGTCTTCTCCACTTTAAGCCCTCTGGAAGAACCCCAAACACAGCTGTTAATGAGTTAGGAGGGATTGTGAGTCCAAGGCTGTCTGAGAGGTAATTTAAAATTTTTGTCCAGAATAATGTTAATTTGGTGCAGGCCCAGAACATGTGACCCAGTGAGGCTGGGGCTTGGTTGCAACGTTCGCAGGTTGGATCATGCCCTGGAAACATTTTGGAGAGTTTTAGTCGAGACAGATGTGCTCGATATATAATTTTGAGTTGTATAATTGTATGCTTTGCATATGGAGCTGAGTGAATTCTCTGCATTGCTACTTTCCACTCCTTTTCTGATATATTAATTGAGAGGTCTTTTCCCAGTGTCCTCTTGGATCTTTGAAAGGAAGGGATTGTAAAATGATTTTATATATTGTAGAGATGGAGTCTAATCCTCCAAATTGAGCAATATTTTTCCAGCGTGGATGAGGGTGCAAGATGAGGAAAATCTGGAAGGTTCTGTTTAACAAAGTTCCTGATTTGAAGATAGTGAAAGAAATGTGTAGCTGGAATGTTAAATTTGGAATGTAATTGTTCATAGGATGCAAAGACGTTGTCTATATAAAGATCTCTAAGCAAGTTAATTCCAAATTTTTCCAGATATTAAAACTGCATATGTTTGTGAAGGTTGAAAGAGGTGGTTCTCTTGCAGGGTGCCACAGATAGAAGCTTCTCCGTCTTAAAATGCTTTCTACATTGGTTCCAGATTCTAAGTGAGTGGAGCACAATTGGGTTATTAGTGTATTGCCGATAACGTGTGTTTATTGGAGCAGAGCAGGAATACAAAGAAGTACTGCAGGATTTTACTTCTATTGCGGTCCATGCCTGTGTATGTTCTTCTATTTGTGTCCAGGTTCTTATCGCCTGTATATTTGCTGCCCAGTAATAAAACTGGAAGTTAGGTAGAGCCATGCCGCCTTCTGCCTTTTGTCTTTGTAGGGTCGCTCTTTTGATGCGTGGATGTTTTGAATTCCAAATAAATGAGGTTATTGTTGAATCTAATTGCTTAAAGAACGATTTATTAATGTATATTGGGATGTTTTGAAATAAAAAGGAGCTTAGGAAGAATATTCATCTTAACAGTGTTAATTCTTCCAGCTAGTGTGAGATGAAGGGTTGACCATCTATGCAAGTCTTGTTTAATTTTTTCCATGCAGGCACGAAATTTTGTTGATATAGAGCTTTATGTTTACTTGTGATGTTTACCCCTAGGTATTTAAACTGTTCTGCAATGATAAAAGGTAGGGTGTCTAATCTAATATTATATGCTTGAGAATTCACGGAAAGAGTACACTTTTATTCAGATTAATTCTGAGACCAGAGAGCTTTTGAAATTCTGTGAGTGCTGCTAAGACTGCAGGCACAGAATTTTCTGGGTCCGAATATACAGTACCATGTCATCTGCATATAATGAGATTTTCTGTTCCAGTCCTTCTCTGCTAATCCCCTTTATCTGATCAGTATTTCGACAATGTATTGCCAGTGGTTCAATGGCAATTGCAAACAGCAGCGGTGACAAAGGGCATCCTTGTCTTGTGCCACGTTCTAGTTTAAAGTAGTCTGAGCAAATGTTATTGATGCAAACTGAAGCTTCTGGGTTAGTATACAGTAATTTAATCCATGCACAAATGTTGGGCCAAACCCAAACTTCTCAAAATAGTAAAAGGTATTTCCATTCAATCATGTCGAATGCTTTTTCTGCATCCAATGATAATAATATTTCTGGGGTGTTTGATTTAGTTGGTGAGTATATTACATTAAACAGGTGTCGAAGATTTGAAGATAAGTGTCGGCCCCTAATAAATCCAGTTTGGTCTTGTGATATTACCGAGGGAGCACTTTCTCCATCCTTCTAGCTATGATTTTAGAGAGTATTTTAACGTCGTTATTCAGAAGTGAAATTGGTCTGTATGATGCACATTGTAATAAGTCCTTATTTTGTTTTGGAAAGACAGTGATTAATGCTTGGCTTAAAGGTTTGTGGAAGAGATTGGTTATCTCTGGCTTCTGTAAATGTTGCTAATAGGAGGGGAAGCTAGCTGAGCGGAGAATTTCTTGTAAAACTCTGCAGGGTAGCCGTCAGGGCCTGCTGCTTTTCCACCTTGGAGTGACTTTATAGCATCCAGTAATTCTGATAATGCCAGAGGTTTATCGAGTTCCTCCACACTAAAAGCGTCAATTTGTGGTATCTGTAATGTATCCAGAAATGCATTAGATTGTATATTGTCTTCTTTAAACTCAGTAGTATATAGGGATTTATAGTAGTCTCTAAAAGTGTACATTATATTTTTGTGTTCGATGATTTTATCTCCGTTCGCGTTAGTGATTAAATTACATTTTTATTAGTTAATTATTATTAATTATTTTCCAATGCTCAATATGACTTCCTTTTTTAAGGTTTGATACTTGTGCCAGAATATTTTTTATTAAATTTAAGAAGTATCCAATTCATGATCTTGCAACCCTAACAAAAAGTTTAAATAACAATTGTTATGACATAAACCAAGAGGCACAAGTATGGTCGCTGTCTGGAAGAAAAGTGAAAACAATGAGAAAAAGTATGGGAAACCTAATGAAGAAAAATTAAAAAATATTCTTCAAAGCCAACTTGCATATGCAGAAGGTGACTTCAGTTAAATACTTATTCTTCTTTTCTTCCTAGAGGCCCAGTTGTCTGCAGCTTTCGCATAATCAAAGTCCCCAGGATCCGAGCCCTCCAAGGAGATCAGCATGAGATTATTTAGAGTGCTTTGATTCATGTGATTTCTCAAACATGTCTTTTAAGGGCAGAAAAACCCCTTTAACATTCAGATGTGCTCACTGGGATCACTAGCCCAACATGAGCTAGTTTGGTTATATTTGGAAACGACTCTTTGAGCTCTGATGTTGCCATTTGTAGTAAAATCTGTTTTGGACTGAAGTCTTTGTATGACTGACTCGAAAATAATTTCAGCAGACTCGCTTGAATCGTGAGTTTCTGCAATGAAAACTTTTGAAAAGCTGGAAATAATTGACATGTCAGGGAATCTTGCATCTAGGTGCTTGACAACTGTCTCTAGGTATTTATCATATATTGCAGTTTTGAATGACATTACATCACTCTGTATATAAACAATACGCAGCTCTGACCATTCGTCTACCTGACAATGATGAAGGCTTTGAATATATCTCCCAGGGGTGTCTTTCAACTCCATGATAGACAATTTTGTGGTGAGCAAAATTGACCCAATTTTCGGTAAGATTGACATCTTGCCTTTTCCAAGCCATAGATAAGTTGGACAACAAAGGTAATATGTCTGGAAGAATCATCAGAGATGAAACAAAATTGTACGTTTTAATACATCTGCTTAATCCTTCAGCTGTGATGTCATTTCGTTCAGTGGCCTCTCTTTCCAGCGCAGCTATGACACTCCTCATACACTGTTGTAGTGACAGTACTGCAAAGCCATGAGACAGCCACCTAGAGTCATTTTCAGTTTAATCTGGGGAATATTCAAAATATTTTGAATTTCTGTTAAACCATCCATCTTAACTGAAGAAGTTTGGAAGAAATAGAACAGCTGCCTTAAGATGCCATTCAGTTTTGTTAAAAAAGGTACAGCAGCTGCCGCTTGGAAACTTGGCAGTTGACCAAGAGTCTAGATGTTTTATCTTTAAGCAGTTTTGCCACACCTTTCTGTTTCCCAATCATAACAGCCGCTTTCTCTGACCCTAGTCCAACCAGATTAGCAGTTTTCAAGCATAGAGTGTCCATAGTCTCACTCAGTGTGTTGGTTACAGTCTCGTATATGCCATCAATCATATTGCGGGTTGATACAAAACTAATTCGGACCTCTTTAGTGACTTGGCAAACATATTTAATGTAAATAATTAATTTTTACAACTGAGATGTCTGTGTTTTCATCACACAGAATACTGAAACAATTTTTAGAGTGTATATTTTTCAGTATGTTAGACTTTATTTCTGATGCTAAGACATCCAGCAGCTCTCGCATTTTTCTTTCAGAGGTGTAATGTGCATTTTACCAACATTGAGATGTTGTAAAAAGGAACAACCCATTTCTTTACAATGTTCCAACAGCTTTTCAAACAACATTGTATGTGGTAACTCATTTTTTTGCCAACCAATACGTGGATCTTAAAGCTCCCACAACGGCATCTCTCTGTAAGTTATTTAACACAGATACAGATCTTTCAATTTGACCAATTCCAGTTTTCTCTAGTACACGCTTTCCTAAAAGGTCAGCAGAAGACTCAATGTGCGTGTTTACTTTTTTCATGGTCCAGCAAGCTTTCTTTTCAAATTCTTGTGCATGGCACATTTACCCAAGGTAACTCCCTCCTTGGGGGGTGTTTGTTTGGATATTTCATGCACAATGAGTACCACATACCATTTTCTTTGACCATTAGCCAATTCAAATCTTTAAACTATTGTTTGTTTATGCCAGATAATCGGTGGTTAGATTTATTAATTGGCAGAGTGTGTGCTGAAGAGATTTACCCTGATGGAGCAGCCTCTGCAATGTCTTTGTCTGAAATTGCCACATCGGGAGTTGACGCCGCACCTTCATTAGTTTGTGGTGTCTCTTTTCTGAAATAACTGAGCAGTGTTGTTTTCTGAACACTTTTTTTGCTCATGTTGGTAAAATGTTTGGAAAAAATTAAAAGTACCTATGAATAAGACTTTTTAGTGGGAAAGTGAGAGCCTGTTGGATATTCAGTGCACACTTGCGCTACAGCAGGGCAAGATATGAACAGAAAAGGAATGGCAAATGGGTCACTTTAACAAAACTACAGAAGCATAATGGTATAATGGCATAAGTGGTAAATTCAGTTGATTGGACATGATTTGGAAAGGCACACACACCTGTCTATATAAGGTCCCACAGTTGACAGTTCATGTCAGAGCACAAACCAAGCATGAAGTCAAAGGAATTGTCTGTAGACCTCCAAGACAGGACTGTCTCGAGGCACAAATCTGGGGAAGGTTACAGAAAAATTTCTGCTGCTTTGAAGGTCCCACTGAGCACAGTGGCCTCCATCATCCATAAGTGGAAGAAGTTCAAAACCACCAGGACTCTTCCTAGAACTGGCCGGCCATCTAAACTGAGCGATCGGGGGAGAAGGGCCTTAGTCAGGGAGGTGACCAAGAACCCGATTGGTCACTCTGTCAAAGCTCCAGAGGTCCTCTGTGGAGAGAGGAGAACCTTCCAGAAGGACAACCATCTCTGCAGCAATCCATCAATCAGGCCTGTATGGTAGAGTGGCCAGACGGAAGCCACTCCTTAGTAAAAGGCACATGACAGCCCACCTGGAGTTTGCCAAAAGGCACCTGAAGGACTCTCAGACCATGAGAAACAAAATTCTCTGGTCTGATGAGACAAAGATTGAACTCTTTGGTGTGAATGTCATGGAAACCAGACACCGCTCATCATCAGGCCAATACCATCCCTACAGTGAATCATGGTGGTGGCAGCATCATGCTGTGGGGATGTTTTTCAACGGCAGGAACTTGAAGACTAGTCAGGATAAAGGGAAAGATGAGTGCAGCAATGTACAGAGACATCCTGGATGAAAACCTGCTCCAGAGCGCTTTTGACCTCACACTGGGGCAACAGTTCATATTTCAGCAGGACAACGACCCTAACCACACAGCCAAGATATCAAAGGAGTGGTTTCAGGACACCTCTGTGAATGTCCTTGAGTGGCCCAGCCAGAGCCCAGACTTGAATCCGATTGAACATCTCTGGAGAGATCTTAAAATGGCTGTGCACCTGAGTTCAATTTTGAGCTTCATGACAAACTATACTTATTTACATGTGATTTCTCAGGTTTTTTTATTTTTAATAAATTTGCAAAAACCTCAAGTAAACTTTTTTGACATGGTGATTATGGGGTGTTGTGTGTAGAATTCTGAGGAAAAAATGAATTTAATCCATTTTGGAATAAGGCTGTAACATAACAAAATCTGGATAAAGTAATGCGCTGTGAATACTTTCCTGATGCACTGTATGTACGCTAGGGAGAACACTGTAATTTAAACAATATCTTTACATTAAAGTGATGTAACTGAAAAGAAGTGAAAATTTGACTTTGCATTAATTTATTCATTGACAAATCAACAGATATGTAATTTCTGTCTGTGGAAAATTTAAGTACACCCTTGGCTATGATAGCTGGTATTACCCAGTTTTGCAGAAACAGCCCCAAATAGACATTTCCCATAACTGTCTACCAGTCTCGGACATCGATTGGTAGAAAGTTGATCTCACTCTTCCTTACAGATTTCTTTCAGCTGTTGGAGGGGTATTCTGTGCACAGCCTATTTGAAATCCCCCACAGCATCACATTGAAATTAAGATTTTGGGCTTTGACTAGGCCGTTCAAAAACACTTCACTTCTTTCCTTTCAGTCATTCCTTGGTGGATTTATTGGTATGGTTAGGGTCATTGTCATGTTGCTTTTAGTTGAGCTTCAGTCTGCTGAAGTTACCCCATTCAGAGCAAGATAGTTATGTTTTACTTATAGTTCAGTTAATCATAATATATTAATATAACTGCCTGTAATTGATTAATAATGTGCCTTTATTTCACAACATTAGTGATAGTTTGTTTTACACAGATCCATATTCATTAGCCCATTATATACTTTGCAGCTTTTAGAGCTGTGAAAGCATTTGTGTATATATAGAAAGGTGCTATATAAATAAAATGTATTATTATTATCATTATATGCAGTGGCTTATTTGGCCGCTCTCTCTGTTTGTTTTAGCAGGTATTGGGAACTACCGTTTCAGCTGTTACCTCATCAACAATAAAAACTGTGACTGTTGCTGGAACACCATCTGAAAACTGCACCACTAAACTTCAGAGGCACTCTCCACCAATAACAGAGGGAGCTAAAGCAGCAATGGCCGTACAGGGTGCACTTTCTTCTGTAAGTCTTGCCTGTCTGGCATACAATATTTAAAAAAAGTTTACAGTTATTCAGATTAATTGTATTCATGAGTATGTTTTCTCATTTTGAAAGTTGTAAAATATTTGCCTTTAGTGATGTACAGTATATAAGTATTAGTTACTATAGTAAGTTTAAACATGTATTGCCTTGGCTATTTACATTTTCAAATATCGTAATGGTAGAAAACGTGCAGTTGACCAAAACAATTAAAACCAATTAAAATCCAATTTAGATGATGAGAAACGGAAGCCTCTTTCAAACATAAAACCTAGAAGATCCCAGGGAAAGAATCTGAGATATTAACATGTCATGACTAAGAGTATTACTGCTAATGTTACCACCTTTCTAAATTTCTGTCATTGGTCTTGTACATACTTGACAGTCCCAGGTAAGTGGATGTCCAGAACAAACATTGTCCATTTCCTTTATGTAAAGAAAATAGTCTGGTGAGTCCAATTGGTGTTTTTCTCATTAACACAAAGGAAAGCAATTGTTAACAGGGTAAATTTTTTTAAATAACACAAAAATAAAAATAAGAAAATGTCTAGAAATGTGATTTATAAAAGGAAAATAAAAAATGAAACAAAGCTGTTACTTGTAAATTATTTTTTTCAAGACACTTGTCCTTTTCATAATGTATGTGTGAGCATGTATAACTGCCAGTATATTTATTAAACTTTGACTGTAACTAAGATTAGACAAGAACATTGATTTGTGTGTGTGTGAGCAACTCCTCTGCTTTTACAATGAGCCCATATAACAACAACTGATGTCAGATCAAATGATCTCCCATGACGTCATCATCTGGCAAAATTTAAATATTAAGTAAATTATGCCTCCCTCCACTGCCTAGGAATATTCACCACATAGTCTGCACAAACTGTAAGCAGAAGTGAGTGGGAATGTTTTACATTTATTCTGTTATTTGTTTCTGGAAAATTTTAATTTTTCAGAGTATGTTTTGGCAAAGATGCTTTTACCTGGAGCTCATTTGTATATAAAATAAAACAACTACTGCTACTATTATATTTTTTCATTTATTTTTTTAGCTTGGCAAAGTCTCTTTTACCATTAAGAACAAGCGTCAAATCCTTACTGTCAGCTGGCTCATTCTGTGGATTTCTTTAGAAATTTTCAGCTGTCACTCAAATTTCCCATTCAACAATCAAGAGCCAATAGTAAAGCCACTTCACTTTCCAAAGATCTATACTGTCAATTCTTTGGCCATAAGTGGCTGTCAGACACAGATATTTTGCTAGTTGCCAGAGAGTCACAACAATAGTGAGGTGCTCAAACCTGCCGTTTGTTCCTTTTGGAAGATCCAGTTAAGTAGTTTGAAAATTATAGCCATTGGGGATTTGCAAAGTAGATAAAGTTACTTCCACTAGCATCAGTCAATGTTTAGACTAGAAAATGGGGGCAGGGGAACAGTTATATTACAAACTACTAGAATACCCGCGCTTCGCAGCGGAGAAGTAGTGTGTTAAAGAAGTTATGAAAAAGAAAAGGAAAAATTTAAAAAATATCATAACTTGATTGTTAATGTAATTGTTTTGTCATTGATATGAGTGTTGTCATATCTATCTATATATCTATATCTATATTATATATATATATATATATAGCAAAATATCCACGCTTGGCAGCGGAGAAGTAAAAAGAAAAAGAAACATTTTAATACTAACGTAACATGATTGACAATGTAATTGATTTGTCATTGTCATGAGTGTTGCTGTCATATATATATATATATATATATATATATATATATATATATACACACACACACAACTATCGTATATGTTCAAGTTCTATTTAAATTTTAAATAGAAGGAATTTTTATTTAGTTGACAGAATATTATTCCGGAATAAATCAACTCAAACCTTAAATAAGTTATAATATTTTGCTCTCAATAAAAATATATCCTGTCTAAATTATACAAGTTAGAAATAAAGTAAACGTTAAAAGAACATTCAAATTTCTTTCTTTCAAATAAACTTAAATTTTAAATATCCCAAAAGATTTTGCTCTCCATAAAAATATATCCTGTTAAAATTATACAAATTCAAATATGAACATGGTACATAACAAAACCTGGAAATATAAATAAAATTTGTTCTTTTCAGCAATAACAAATCAAATCATTCAGTTGTCTTTGCTCATATGTCATTTTATCAGAGCTGGGCGCCTGGCATCTTTTTTTGGCAACAAGTTCGTTTATATTTGGTGTGAGGTTCTGTGTTGTGGAGATTCTCAGGATGGACTGCAGGTGCTCATCAGTGAGGCGACTCCTGTGTGCTGTTTTGTTAGTCTTCATGACTGAGAAGAGCTTCTCACACAGATATGTGGTACCAAACATGCACAAGGTTCGAGCCGCATGTAGATGGAGCTGGAGCATTTTTGCGGGAATGGAGTGAATAAACTGTGCGGGCCCTGCAGTATCGTACTTTGCCTTCAGTGTGCCATTACACTGCAGCTCAATCACCTCCATCTGAATCTGCGCAGGTGCAGTTTCTACATCGACAGCAAATGGGTGCGAAACAACTCAAAATTCTTTTTTTGTTCTTCAAAGTCACCAAAGCGCCTTGCGAACTCAGTGCGCAGTGCGCTCAGTTTATCAGCAAAGTGTGTATTTGGGAACACCATTGTGCCAACTTGGTTCAACATTACTTGGCAACAGGGAAAGTGGGGCAAGTTGCACTGGTGCATTTGTGTCTCCCATAAAAGTAGCTTCACTTGAAATCACTTTGTGTTTTGCACGGGTAAAAACGTCTGCTGAAGTGTCAGATTCTTCTTTAACTCTTCTGCTTTCTGTTTCTTGTGCATTGCATTCAGGTCTTTCAGGTTATCTTGATGTTTTGTCTCATAGTACCGTCTTAGATTAAATTCTGTAATTACAGCCACATTAGCTCCACAAATAAGACACACGGGTTTACCGGCAATGTCAGTAAACATATACACAGCCTCCCATCGGTTTTTAAAGGCTCTATGTTCAGAATCACCTTTTCTCTTCGGCATCGTGTGGGCTAGCTTCGCAATAACTTGCAGCATCATAAGCTAGACTTGATTAACACGGTAAGTGTTCAGCAAGGCAGCTGAAGCGCTGCATTATGGGATCTGTAGTTTATTGCGTTACCAGCGCTTCATATCCCCGGGCCATTAATAACAATAATACAGTATATAAAATGATCTCGTGGGCCGGATATAATTACACGCCGGGCCGGATGTGGCCTGCGGGCCTTGAGTTTGACACATATGGACTAAATAGAACTTGAAAGGATATATTTTTTTCAAATGTGATCGCACAAATCAGATCGAGTTGACGCGCACTACAGTACATCGAGCCCGCGTGCTATTGTGGTTTTGCCTGCGCGCCTCAATAAGTCATCCTCCCCTCGCTCTTACTTTTTTACCGTTAATCTAATGAATACACTGAGTATGGCTTTACCAAAACAATCATTGATCGCGAATAAAGTATCCATTATTCATAAAGCTTCAATTGGTGATCTGTCTATTTTTTCATACTTCTCAAACCAAGGGGATGCGAGGCTAAAATGTATCGGGAAGTGCGCGTACATACTCAGTGCATCCCCTCTCGGGAATCAAACCTTGGAAGCTGGCGCTAGAGGCGAAGCCTCTACTATTGCGCCACGGCTTGTGGTTTGTCTATTTGAGTGTAGCAGTGTAATTCAGTTTTTGTTCAGCACTCTTTGAAACTGCTTTTTGTCTGCGCACTGCGTCAGTTCACGTGAGCCGTTGAATATGGTTTTATATGTCACTCGCTCGCTTCTAATTGTTTCGCTGCCTTCTTAATTATATAATGCATGTTTTCTTCAGCTCTTTTTGTAGCTCTTCCTGGTTTTCTACGTAATGCGTGATTACGTGAGAGGCATGATGATGTCACACGAAACTCCGCCCCCACGACTTTCGAGCTCAACTCCATTACAGTAAATGGAGAAAAATAGCTTCTAGTTATGACCATTATGCGTAGAATTTTGAAACGAAACCTGCCCAACCTTTGAAAGTAAGCTGTTAGGAATGAGCCTGCCAAATTTCAGCCTTCTACCTACACGGGAAGTTGGAGAATTAGTGATGAGTCAGTCAGTGAGTGAGTAAGTGAGTCAGTGAGGGCTTTGCCTTTTATTAGTATAGATCGTTATCTTTGTATGGCAAGTAAACAAGAATTTTAGCTTTGGCATATATAAACATCACCTCCAGTTTATAAAAAATAGATTGCTATAAATAGTTGTTTCTCTAGTGTAGCTAATCCTGGAATATGACTAACTTGCTAGCTTTCCTAGTTGAAAAAATATTTGAAGATTTGAAATCTGATTTTTATTATTTTGAGTGGAAACTTGCTTGAAAGCATGCATTCACTCTTGCATAGTAGTTAAACACTCGATTACAGAGCCATATCACTGTTAAAAGGTTATTGACATTTTGCTTATTGAGTGAATGATTTAAAATGATAAGCCGGAATGAACTGAAAGTGCCATCACTTCTCCTGCATCCATCTGAAATGCAGATGGAAAAGATATTTGTGTTATCTAGCAAACCCACTCTTGTTCTGAGGTGGAATTGCTTACCTGACCAGAGACTTGAAGATGTCTCCATTTTGGTAATGTTTGACACTAGATTCAAGGATAAATAGGCTATTAACTTGTTGACAATTTCAGTGTGAATGGTCTAGTGTAGAGGTCCTGAACACCAGAACCCTCTCCACACAGGCCTCGCCAATGATGAGTGTCTGGATGTCAGTTTTGTTTTTTCTGAAGTTAATAATAAGCTTCTTCATTTTTGTGGTGTTGAGGAGCAGGTTATTGACACTGCACCACTCTGACAGCTGCTCCACCTCGTCCCTATATGCCAGCTCACCCTCCTTCCACGAGATGAGTCCGACCACCGTTGTGTCATCTGCGAACTTTATGATCTTGTTGGTATGATGAATGGTGACACAGTCATATGTGTAGAGGGTGTAGAGGAGCGGCGCTGAGCACACAACCCTGTGGTGTCCCGGTGTTGAGGCTGACAGCAGTGGAGGTGTGGGGACCCAGCCTGACCCTCTGGGAGCGACCAGACAGGAAGTCCAGTATCCAACTGCAGGGTAGTGATTGAAGTCCCAGAATTAAAATGGGTCCAGGTCTTTTGTCAGGCAGGTGATGATATGACTCTGCACCAGTTTCTCGGAGAACTTCATGATGACAGATGTGAGTGCCACTGGGCGGAATTCATTCAGAATGTTCGTGATGCATTTTTTCGGCAGCGGAACAATGATGGAGGACTTGAGGCAGGATGGGACAGTGGCCTGGGACAGGGACTGGTTGAAAATCCTAGTGAAGATTCCAGCCAGTTGATCCGCACAGTCTTTCAGCATCTATCCAGCCACACCATCGGGCCCTGCAGCCTTTCTAGGGGTTCACCTTCCTCATCACCCGCCTCACCTCACACTCTTCCACCATAAGTATGTTGCTGTTGTGAACAGGCAGCTGTGATAGAGCTGCTATTGTTGTTGCTTCAAAGCGGGCAAAGAAGATATTCAGCTCCTCTGCCAGAGAAACGTCTCCCTCAGCGTCCGAGGAGTTGCTGGATTTGTAGCTGGTGATGCCTGGTGTTGTTGCTCCTCAGATGGTTCTCTATCCTCCTTCTGTACGCTGCCTTGGCCCCTCTGATGCTTCTCTTCAGGTTTGCTCTGGCTACACTGTAAAGTGCCCCATCCCCAGACCTGAAAGCAGTATTCCTGGCTTTCAGCAGACTCTGGATCTCCCTCATCATCCAGGGCTTCCTGTTGGGATAAATCCTTATGCGTCTGTCCCTGGTAGCGTTGTCTTTGCAGAACCTGATGTAATCCAGGACTGCCATAGTGTGGTTCTTCAAGTCTTGGTGATTGAAAACCTCCCAGTCGGTTCTCTGGAAGCAGTCCTGCAACTGTTGGGAGGCATCCTCGGGCCATATGGTAACAGTCCTGATTATAGTGGGGGCTTGTTTCCTCAGGGTGGAATATGAAGGGATCAGAAGCAGGGATGTATGATCAGACTGGCAAAGTTGTGCTAGGGGTTTAGCCCTATAGGCCTGTCTGATGTGTACAGCTTGTCCAGTGTTTTTATTCCGATGGTTGCACCCTTTATATGTTAATGGAATTTGGGGAGAACTGCTTTCAGATCTGCATGATTAAAGTCCCCAGAAATTATGTGAACAGCCTCAGGATACTTGTTCTGTTTACTGCTGATGGTGTCATGCAAAAGCGCCAGAGCCGAGCTGGCTTTAGCATCTGGTTCTTACTGGAATATACAAAACACTTTTGCAAAGGTATAATGGAACAAGTGTGCTTTTTCAAGAGTAAAACTGAATAACAAAAAATTCAAGTGACACCCAGATATCAAGCGTTTTTGTGTCTGCTTACATCCATTCAGCAATATTTTTTACAGAGAGCAAAAATTTACACCAGGGGCCTCATGTATAATGCCATGCGTAGAATTCACACTATAACATGGCGTATGGGCAAAAAGGGAAATGTGCTTACGCACAAAAAAATCCAGATGCATAAATCTGTGCGTACGCCAACTTCCACGTTCTTCCGCTACATAAATCCTGGTCAGTGTGAAAAGTAATGCATGTGCACGCGCCTGCTGTCCCGTCCCAACTCCTCCCATAATTATGCCTCTTTGAATATGCAAATCAATATAAATAGCCCTTAAGCTCAGCCTTCTGTATAAAGGCAATGGCAAAAGCAAAAGGGAAAACAGAAGAATTTCAGCAAATACCAAGTGGAGGCAAAGAAAAACGTACTATTTGTTGGTTTAAACAGTGGTATAAACAACAAAAGCAAGTTGATCGAGTGACATAGCGTGTTGGAGAAACTCGAAAGCTCATGTTCACAAAGTCGCGCAGTGCCCGAAATAAAAAAAGAACACAACCAGGCACTGCTCATCACTTGTCCAATACAGTCCCCACAGTGAAGCATGGCGATGGCAGCATCATGCTGTGGGGGTGTTTTTCAGCTGCAGGGACAGGACGACTGGTTGCAATCGAGGGAAAGATGAATTCGGCCAAGTACAGGGATATCCTGGACAAAAACCTTCTCCAGAGTGCTAAGGACCTCAGACTGGGCTGAAGGTTTACTTTCCAACAAGACAATGACCCTAAGCACACAGCTAAAATAATGGAGTGGCTTCACAACAACTCGGTGACTGTTCTTGAATGCCCCAGCCAGAGCCCTAACTTAAACCCAATTGAGCATCTCTGGAGAGACCTAAAAATGGCTGTCCACTAACGTTTACCATCCAACCTGACAGAACTGGAGTGGATCTGCAAGGAGGAATGGCAGAGGATCCCCAAATCCAGGTGTGAAAAACATGTTGCATCTTTCCCAAGAAGACTCATGGCTGTATTAGCTCAAAAGGGTGCTTCTACTAAATACTGAGCAAAGGGTCTGAATACTTAGGACCATGTGATATTTCAGTTTTCCTTTTTTAATAAATCTGCAACAATTTCAAAAATTCTTTTTTTTTGTCTGTCAATATGGGGTGCTTTGTGTACATTAATGAGGAAAAAAATTAATTAAAATGATTTTAGCAAATGGCTGCAATATAACAGAGTGAAAAATTGAAGGGGGTCTGAATACTTTCCGTACCCACTGTATTTTGCTGCATTTCATCTTAAAAATGATTTCATTCATATACATATAAAGTGGCTCAGGTTGTGCAATATTATAACTGTAGTGCAAGTTTACAGTGAGGTGATTGTACTAATCAGTACAAATAGTTCTACAAGGAGCACTTGATGGACTGATTGAGTGTGTTTAGAGTTCTTGGGTTGAAACTGTTTCTGAACTGCGAGGTCAGTACAGGAAAGGCTCTGAAGCGTTTGTCATATGAGAGCAGTTCAATAAACCATGGCTGAGACAGCGTGTGTTTGATGCTGTATACCGGTAATTCTCTTTCCTATCAGCTGCTGTCCAGGCTGTGTATCACACTCGGATACAATGATATAAATACTCTGAGTGGTGCAGTGAGAATAATATGGAAAAAGATGATCCGATGTGAGATCTGAGGTGCAGTGAGAGTAATAACACTAAAGCAGTGTGGGGAAGAGCCTGGACACAGACAGGTAGACATGATTTTAACACTCAACACACGTTTATTTACAATATTTACAGGAAGTGCACAACCCAGTGCACCCAGGGCACCAATCACCCTCAGTCCAGCCCCTCTCACTCACAATGCCTCTCTTCGCCTCCTCCACTCCTCTCCTCCAAGACTCTGTCCTCTTCCACCCAACTCCAGTCAACGAATGGAGGGAGGCAGCCCCTTTTATCCCTACCCGGATGTGCTCCAGGTGCCTCCCGATAATCTTCTGCCGGCACTCCCCAGTGTGGCAGAAGTACAGGCTGCACACCCGGAAACACTCCGGGTGTCCCTGGTCGTCTTCCCCCCAGCACTTCCGGGTGTGGTGGAAGTGCTGAAGGCCGGGGCTCCTCAGGCATTGGGGCACCCCCTGGCGGTGACCATAGGCCCCTATAGGGTTGAGCTTCCAAGCTCGGTTCCCATGGCCCCCAAAGCTACCAGGGCGGTCGCCCCCTCGTGGTCTGGAGGAGGCGTAAGCCCTCCTCCTGGGCATCCCAGCTGGGTACTACCCCCAGCCAATCGCCACAGCAGTTATGGTATTTGGAATAGTTTTACCATTCTGTGGACCATTATATTGTTACAGGTTAATTACAATCGGATGCAATAAACTAATTAACAGTATGCGGTTAATTTCGGTGTGTTTATAAAGCCGCGTCAGGGATGTGGATCTAAAAAAGAAAGGATAACCACACTGGAACAGTAGCACTGTTTTGACGCTGGGTGGCGCCAGTCTGCAAAACCAAGCAGAGAACTTGCGTGCGACAGGGTATGAGCTACAGTGGAAATGTGCGTGACTTTGATCAGGTTTTATGCATCGCAATTTGAACATGGAAACGTTCTTGCGCAACATTTTCGTGTGTACGCACTGTTTATACATGAGGCCCCTGGTGTTACAGACTCAAATCAAATATGTTATATTATAGTAATAATAATAAAAGCTGCTGCACTGCTCAAAATGAAACACCCGAATTCGAACCCACAACCTTTTGGTTTTAAAGCAGCAGTTCTTACCTCTGCACCATCCAGGAAGACATGTCAATGTTCTGTTGATTGATATTTGAGCTTGGTTGTTTAACTCATTGACAGCAACATGTAAATTGAATGATTTTTATGTCTTTGGTTATATCCTTGAATAAAAGTGCATGCGTTTATTTGATATTTGGACTAAAGTCTTCACATATCATATGCTTCACATCATTATTACTACAACATGGAAGAAGCTTCTGTTTTATTTAGGTGTTCAGCATTTCTTGTCTCACATTTCCTGTCATCCAACATATTCCTAGATCATTGTAGACACAGAACACACATGAAATGCATGTATTCCAAGTAACAATGTATATTTTTTACCCTATACAATTTCAGACACCTCACACTCCAATAAAGAGACTTGAGCTTGGAAAACATTAGCAGCGTTGGTGGGGGATGAGATAGCAAGATGCTTGCTGCTTGTGCTGATTGACACCTTTGTAGAACAAAGACACTGATAAGGAGGTGCAAAGGATTTTAAGGTGGCCCAGCATTACGACTTTTTTCGTAGGCTTCAGGGATTCTAGTGTTAAGTGGTATCCAGGCTGGGATGAAGAATTCCTTTTAACTTCCTTTGAGTAGTAGTGATGTTATTTCAAATTACATTTAATTTCTAGAAACTTTGTTTTCAGCTAGATAAACTTTCAACTTCAGTTCTGCTGTTGCTATATATCAACCATACAATTTTGGAGTAACCATTTTCCTAATGCTTTTATATATATATTGTGGCCCCCGGCCGGGGCTGGAGCCCGGCCGGGCGTAGGAGGGCGTGAGGAGGGCTTGTGCCTCCTCCAGACCGCGAGGGGCGTCCGTCCTGGTTCTGTTGGGGGCCACGGGTTGAGGGCATGGAAGCCCTTCCCTGTAGGGGCCCGTGGTCACCGCCAGGCGGCGCCCCGATGCGGTTTATCCCGTCGCGGTTGCGGTTGGGGCTGGAGCCGGCGGGGCGCTTGGAGGACGGAGGAGGCGAGTGCCTCCTCCAGACGGAGTGGGGCGTCCGTCCTGGTTAGGCAAGGGGCCTCGGGTACAGGGCTTTGAAGCCCAGCCCTGTAGGGACCCGTGGCCACCGCCAGGCGGCGCCCCGGTGCCTAATTATCCCGGGAGCCCGGCACTTCCGCCACACCAGGAAGTGCGGGGAAGACTTTGTGTGGCACCGGAGAGCTGCCAGGAAGACAGCCGACACTTCCGCCACGCTTGGCGGGGCTAGAGGCAGAAGCACCTGGGGCTCAGCCGGGGCATTATTTAAGGGGCCGCCTCCCTCCAGTGATGGTGGAAGTCGGGTGGAAGTGGACTGAGCAAGAGGAAGGACTGGAGGCCAGGAAGGCACAAGAGACTGTGGGCCTGGACTTGGGGAAATCGGTGCGAGGAGGCACTGGTGGTGCACGTGAGCACGTATTGTAAATAATATAGTGTAAATAAAAAGTGTGTTGGGTGAAACAATGTTGTCCGTCTGTCTGTGCGGGGCCAGGCATATATATATATATATATATATATATATATATATATATATATATATATATATATATATATATATATATATAAATATATATATATATACTAATAAAGGCAAAGCCCTCACTCACTCACTGACTCATCACTAATTCTCCAACTTCCCGTGTGGGTGGAAGGCTGAAATTTGGCAGGTTCATTCCTTACAGCTTCCTTACAAAAGTTGGGCAGGTTTTATATCGAAATTCTACGCGTAATGGTCATAACTGGAAGCAGTTTTCTCCATTTACTGTAATGGAGATGAGCTTCAACGCCGGGGGGAGTTTCGTGTGACATCATCACGCCTCCCACGTAATCACGCAGTACATAGAAAACCAGGAAGACCTCAAAAAGCGCTGAAGAAAACATGCATTATATAATTGAGAAGGCAGCGAAACAATAAGAAGCGGCGAGTGACATATACAACCATATTCATGAGTTCTGCTACTTGGAAACAAAGCACGATGTAAACCTACACTTTAAATTAAGTTCATAGACAGGCTGCGCTGGCGCTTGTAATTTAGTGCCTGCCCATATAAGGCCGTCCGTCAGCGGCAATCCAATAGCAAACTGCCACGGTAAATATTCACGGGTGAAGGACTGTGCTTATGGAGAGGAAGATGAGATGGTCAGGGTGGTGTTTGACACAAACTCAGCGAAACTGCGAGAGAAAGTTTTAAGTGCCAGGACTAAGGTAACATTAAATACAGCCATGGACATAGCACGAGATGGCACCAGCACAGCTGGGAACCTTCGATGCATGTACACCGGCGGCTCACGTGAACTGGACGCAGTGCACAGATAAAAGCAACAGTTCCAAAGAGCTGAACAAAAACTGAATTACACAATTGAAAAGGCAGCAAAAAATATGAAGCGTCTGATACATATAAGCATATTCATAAATCCAACTACTGCGGAAACAAAGCACACGTTGGAAAAAGTCAATGTCCCGCTAAAGGAAGACAGTGTAAAAAAAACCCGTGCATGCAGTGTGTCAGGTCTCAGATAAAGAAGAAGACGAGCTGTTTATTGATGCAGTAAGAAACGAATCGATGAATGAAACCTGTCATCTTTACAACGATTGACAAACACGGAATGTAACTTGAACAAAACACATCCTACAAATACGAACCTGATTGAAAGAAATAATGATAATCAAATCCTTGATGACAGCAACACTCAGTAACACTCACAAAACAAATACTGTATATTGACAGTCATGTTACGTTATTTTTAAAATGTTCCCTTTTCTTTTCTAGCTTTTTAACACACTACTTCTCGCTGCGATACGTGGTATATATATATATATATATATATATCCCGATCTACATACTCGAATAATGGATACTTTATTCGCCATCAATGATTGTTTTGGTAAAGCCATACTCAGTGTATTCATTAGATGAACGGTAAAAAAGTAAGAGCGAGGGAGGATGACTTATTGAGGCATGCAGGCTGTAGTGCGTCAACTCTATCTGAATTGCGCGATCACATTTGAAAAATATATCTTTTCAAGTTCTATTTAGTCCATATGTGTCAAACTCAAGGGCAGCGGGCCACATCCGCCCGGCGTGTAATTATATCCGCCCGAGATCATTTTATATACTGTATTATTGTTATTAAAAGCCCGGGTATATGAAGCGCTGGTAACACAATAAACTACAGATCCCATAATGCAGCGCTTCAGCTGCCTTGCCAACACTTACCGCGTTAATCAAGTCTAGCTTATGATGCTGCAAGTTATTGCGGCTAGCTCACACGATGCTGAAGAGAAAAGTTGATTCTGAAAATAGAGCCTTTAAAACCGATGGGAGGCTGAGTATATGTTTACTGAACCCGTGTGTCTCATTTGTGGAGCTAATGTGGCTGTAATTACAGAATTTAATCTAAGACGGCACTATGAGACAAAACATCAGGGTAACCTGAATGCAATGCAGAAGATACAGAAAACAGCATAATTAAATAAGAATCTGACACTTCAGCGGACGTTTTAACCCGTGCACAATCACAAAGTGATTTCAAGTGAAGCTGCTTTTATGGGAGACACAAATGCACCCTTGCACCTTGCCCCACTTTCCCTGTTGCCAAGTAATGTTAAACCAAGTCGTCACTACGGTGTTCCCAAATACGCACTTTGCTGATAAACTGACGCGCGCACTGAGTTTGCACGGCGCTTTGGTGACTTTGAAGAACAAAAAGTCCGTCTACATGCGGCTCGAACCTTGTGCATGTTTGGTAGCACATATCTGTGTGAGAAGCTCTTCTCAGTGATAAAGACTAACAAAACAGCACACAGGAGTCGCCTCACTGATGAGCACCTGCAATCCATCCTGAGAATCTCCACAACACAGAACCTCACAGCAAACAGAAACGAACCTGTGGCCAAAAAAAGATGCCAGGCGTCCAGCTCTAAAATGACATATGAGCAAAGACAACTGAATGATTTGATTTGTTATTGCTGAAAGGAACACATTTTATTTATATTTCCAGGTTTTGTTATGCAGCATGTTCATATTTGAATTTGTATAATTTTGACAGGATATATTTTTATGGAGAGCAAAATCTTTTGGGATATTTAAAATCGAAGTTTATTTTTTATATAAAATTACATAAGACTAAAGAAATTTGAATGTTTGTTCTTTTAACGTTTACTTTATTTCTAACTTGTATAATTTAGACAGGATATATTTTTATGGAGAGCAAAATATTATAAGTTGTTTAAGGTTTGAGTTGATTTATTCACAAATAATATTCCTGTCTGTTTTTACCATTCCTACCAAAGATATTTCTGTCGACTAAATAAAAATTCCTTCTATTTAAAATTTAAATAGAACTTGAACAAATACGATAGTTCATAATATCCACGCAGACTTGCACGTAAGAGCGGGAGTCATCCGTTTTAACGAGCAGCGTATTGCACTGATACAAAATAGCTGTGTGTGTATATATGTAGATATGTATGTATATGTATATATATGTTTATATTTGTGTGTGTGTATGTATGTATGTATGTGTGTATATATATATATATATGTATTTGTGTGTATATATGTGTGTGTATGTATTTATGTGTGTGTGTATATGTATGTGTATATATGTAGATATATATATATATATGTATGTATATATGTGTATATGTATAGATATGTATATATATATATGTTTATGTGTGTGTGTGTGTGTGTATATATATATATATATATGACAACAACACTCATCACTCACAACAGTGACAAAACAATTACATTGACAATCATGTTACGTTATTTTCAAAATGTTTCCTTTTCTTTTCATTGCTTCTTTAACACACTACTTCTCCTCTTGAAGCCTTGGTATTTTGCTAGTATATATATATATATATATATATATATATATATATATATATATATATATATATATATATATATATATATATAATATATTGATATTGTCGCAGTAGGGGGCAGTAGTGCTCCCTTGAACCCTCAGGTACCACGCCAAACACATGGTAAAAGTGCTACAATTATTCTTTTTATTATAACAATGTGCACTAAGAACCCTCCACTCCACACTATTCATAAATCACAATAATAAATCAACAATCAACAATCCTCCACTCCCAGACGCGTTGCCCTCCTACCACCCAGCTCAGCTCGCCGTCTGGGAGCTCCCTCAGTCCTTTTATATTCCCTGACCCGGAAGTGTTCCCAATCCCCAGTCCATGTGATCTTGTATCACTTCCGGGTCAGGTCAAAAGTACTTTTCTTCATCCCGGAAGCCTGTCACTCTTCCTATGACGAACTTCCGGGTCATAGTGCACAAAGAAGTCTTTGGTCCTCCCTGCAGCTCCCTCTTGCGGCCCCTGTGGTATCCAGCAGGGCTGAGGATAAAAACAACATAGTCCATGACTCTCTGCTGGTTTTAGGGGCACCTCCATACTGCAGGGAGGGCTCCATCTGGCGGCTTGGTGGACTTGGCCAGGATAAACTGCGGGCACAGTCCACAATATATAAATAATTAAAATCTGCAGCATATGTGAGCCTTGGTAGTAAGGTTTATATCTGATGTATGTTTTTTGTTAAATAATGAAAAAACATTTTTTTAATGTGATACTTTTTTATAGTATACTGAATGATATTTATTGTAATTAGTTTTTGCCATTGCTGTGTTTTATGTGTCTGCTGCCTCATGATATTTTATTATGTAATGAATTGCTGCTGAAATTATGTTTCTGCATTATTAAAGCAAATCTAAAATACTTTTTATTGTGTTTTAAAGTGTAATAGTAAATTTAATAGCTGTAAAAAAGATCATTAGTACAAGGAATTGTGAAGTAAAAAGAAAATAAGTGGGTTTTAAGGTAGAAGGGCTATAAAAGAGTTGCCATATGACTATAGCAAAGATCAAAGTTCTAAATAAAATTAAAAATAGGATAAAAGAGCTCCAAATCTTGCATACAAATCCTATATCACTCTGAGGCCATTGTTGTCATAAATGTTGCCTTATGTGGAGATGCCACACTAAGATAATTGCGAGAAAGAACAGGAATAGTTACCCATCATTAACAAATTATTATTAATAGTAGAGGTCTGAGTGTGTTACCTGGTAGCTGAGTCAAATTATTCTTCATAAGTCTCCAATGGAAAGTGCAAAGATATTACTGGATCAAATAGAGCTGGGCTAATTTTAATTTAGAATTGTTGTTTATTCTTTTTAATTTTAGGCCGCTCTTAAAGGATGCTTTTAATAAAGTGTGTTGAGCTTCTAAGAATCTGTAAGGAGAACTCCTCTGATATCCTTGGGACTAATGAGTATGATGTGTTTACATATAGGCTTTTTGTCTGCCCAAATAAAATTAGAAATCTGACTTGAGATCAGTGTTGTAAAGGGAGATGAGGAAGATGAGTACTAAATTCATTTTGATGATTTGGCCATTATATACTGAGAGAACCATGCAATATATTGGTATGGTAAGAACTCAACAGTAAAACAATTGGCATAGGGTATTTAAAAGTTCAAGAGGATTATATTCATTCCAGAAAGAAACAAAGAAATCTAAAGTAACGAACAATACACTAAACGTAAAATGAAAGCCAAAAGCAACTGCAGGTTATATTTCTCTCTCCAGAAACCACTTTCTTAAAATACTTGCTTTACGCTACGTTTCCTACCCCCTAATCCTCTTCAGGATGTCTTTGCGTTTGACTCTGTGTCTCAGATTAGCTCCTCCTCGCCCCAAAAAAATAGTGTAGGTAGTAGTGATGTTGTTATGAAAGATGCAGAACATTTCATTGCAATAGGATGCATTTTCTTGTCATTCAATAGCCCAAATGATGGCATGTTGCAGGCGTTGATAGTTTGAGTTATGGTTTTATTAACTTCTTTACTAAAATGGAGATGCTTTACAGTTAAAGTTACTGTATAACCTGTAGAATCACAAGCTTTGATTCAATTAAGAAATCATAACTTCATAACCTGTCCTCCAAGATGGCATACTCTATGGCCAGCAGAGGAAAGATAAACACCAGACATTTTTTTAATTTTAATTTAGTTTAGTTAAACATGTTTCAAGAAAGAACATTTTTGAAATTGACAGTTTTATTGAAGAGACTAAAGTGCCATAATATAGTTGTCATAGGTTAGTTGCTCTTAGGGATTGTTTTGGGGAAATCCTACACTTAGCTGTTAATCTATTAAATACGTTCTTCACGTTTTAATTTTTCTTAATTGGCTTTTGTAGTGGTTCTCATGCTACTCAGTTTTCAAACAGGAATTAAATAAATTGGTAATAAACGGATTTGGCTCATGGTGTATTCACATCCACTTATCAATTACAAAAAAAAAAATTAGCAGGATCATTGGTCAGAGCCCTACTTTGGCAAATAAATCTTATGTGGAACTTCTGGCATCATGTCAGCGCTCAAAAAGATTTGGATTTTGGAACATTTCGGATTTTGCAATTTAAGATTAAGGATACTCGGCATGTACAAATATTTTAAATGTAGTTTACAATTAATCAGAATTAATGTGCAGTATTTTTAGGTGAAGCCAAGAATACCATCATAACTTTGAAGTCTTTCACACTAGATGTACTTCTTGAAGTTGTGCGGCATTTAATTTATTAAAATAAAGAAAACTAACAGAAGCCCACCGTAGTATACGGCGGTGTAAGAATAGGAACCGAAAACAGTGCGAAAGGAATTCAGTATAACAAAGGCTTAGGAAACCATCGTCACAGTATAACAAAAATGCAAGGAGCGAAACCAGTGCCAATGGTTGAGAGAGTACCTTCTTGTAGCAGGCTACGGAAAACACGATAAGTCAGCGCGTCTGCCCTATTGTGAGTGGTAAAAGTGCCATTTAAACTAATACAGGTAGATGTGGAAACCGGGTTTTCTGATGAAAAAACAATAACGTTTTAAACAGTATCGTTTACATATAACAGATTTTGGCGAATTGTTTACATGCAATTATTTATATCTATTTATACGCTAAATGCGTGCGTATCCCATGGTCTTAGAGTTGGTGGGTGGGGCTCTGTGAGTTGGCGGGCGTGGCTCTCTGTCTTGCATAAGCTCTCTGTCTTGCTTTCCCTTAGTTAGATTTGGCAGGCAGGACTCTGTGAGTTGGCGATCGTGGCTCTCTGTCTTTCGTGCGGTGTAAAGTCAACGTGGCTCAGAGGTGCATGTGGACTTTTGCACAGACGAAAGCAACTGAGGCTGTGTTTGGTGAGTTGTCGCATGCCTCGAGAGCGATGCTGGACTCCGGAGGACGGTTACAGTTGGCGTGCGTGGCTCTGTCGTGCGTATCCCATGACATGGTAGGTGGGTTAGAGTTGGCGGGTGGGGCTCTGTCGAGCGTATCCCATGGTCTTAGAGTTGGCGGGCAGGGCTCTGTCTTGCTTGCGCTCACTGTCTTGTGTGCCCTCAGTGTCTTGCTTGCCCTTAGTGAATTGTATATATCTAGATTAAAACATGCGGCATGATATTCAGTTAAGTGAAACCACAACCATTTTGGGAAACAATGGTCCTATCAACCATGCGCCTATTGAAAGAGAAATTTAAAGAAAATAACAAGTAAAAGATGAAAATATGAAAAAAAACCTTGGACTTTAATTCTGCAGGTAATCATCACACATAACCATGAAACCCAAGGATTGAATAGTAAAACTCCCATATCTTGTTTTGCCTTCACTCTCTGCCCCTCACCCAACCTCAAAACCCTAAGATCAACTCTGCTTAAGCTGCTCAGTCCCTCAGAAAGCTGCTAACTTTTTAAATTAAAGGCAAATGGTTAAGTAACTGAAAGCTCAGTTATATAAAATGGAAAGTGAGTGTAGAAATGCTTGATTGACTACTTGACAATCGAAGAACACAAGATTAGCAAGCTAAACCACCCATATTGCAACCCAACCTAAAACTGAGTAAACCAAGCAACATAACTTCATATCTTAATACCAAACACACTATAACAAAACAGTGTGTGTACAGTACAGAGCAGGAGTAATCCAAATAAGGCAGAGTTGTCTACTACCTGCATTGGTGCTTTATGCAATTCTAAAATATCTACACCGAGCCATGCAGTAACTGAGGCTGAGTAGGGAAAAGCAGAATATTTGCAGTCCCAGGACTTTAGCTTTCTCTTTCAGTTGGTTGAAAGGCTATCTTCTTTGTGCTTTGAATACAGTGGAGTTTGACTCCCATGCTTTACTTTTGACTGATTTTAACAACAAGAACAGCGACAACATTTATTTATATACCATGTTTTCATACAAATGATGTAGCTCAAAGTGCTTTACAAGATGAAGAAAGAAAAGTTTATTAAAAATATATTTTAAAAATAAGAGTGGGCAATACTAAGTAACAAAGAATAAAGTAAGGTCTGATGGCCAGGAAGACTGAAAAAAACAAAACAAAAAAAAGTCCAGAGGGCTGGAGAAAAAAAAAAAATGTGTGCAACTTTAAGTCAGAGGATTTTGAAGCATAAACCTGATGTACTTCCCTCATTTCCAGCCCACAATAATCCCGGTTAGGAAACCATTTTTAATGATTTAGTGATAAAGCAAACTGGGTTACCCCCTTCATATTTTTTCTGGTAAATATAGATTTCTACAGTTGCATATTCTAAACCCATCTTCCTTATCAATCATCTTCAGTTTTACAGCTGAAAAGTATATCTTAAATGCATATAATTCTCTGTCATGTTGCAAAGAGGTGACTTGTACAGAATGAACCTCTGTCACTGTTTTTACCTGCACAAACATCTTCACTGTATCTCTGTTCTAAGTTTAGTAATTAGAGTTTCCATGGTGCTATTCAGAACTGATGTCTGTAGCAACATATCGGTCCACATCAAACTCTTCAGGGGAGAAGCTTACTGTTGCAATAAGTTGTTTCTTTTAGCAAGTTGAAAGTTTCAGAGTGTGAATGGCAAGAAGAGGTAGCCATTACTAAATAAAGCCATAAAATGAAGGAAAACAGCTGCTTCCTTTTAATTTAATTTTGAATGTAGGGCAATGAATAAAAAGTTGAAGTTGATAGTAGAGGATGTAGTGCAGAAGTTAAGTGGCCATCTTTGATGAAGTGTCACTGACTACCATCCTTTCCCAGCTTCTCAGAGGTAAGAAATACTTCATTTTGTTCTTTCAATTTTCTTGTTAATTTTCTTCTTTTTAATTTTCATGTTTTTCTTGTTTTTTTCATTTTAATTTCCTTGTTTTTAAGCCATTATGTACATCTGTTTAGCACAAAATAGAATATGACTTAGTAGTGTCCTTTAGTATTCAGTATTGTTTGCACTGGTGTTTGGTCTGCTTGCTATTGATGGTCAGTATTCGGGTACAATTAAGACCACAAAATCCAAATAAATTAAAAGAAAATGACTTGAGTTATGCATTTAAAGATATGGCAGAAATACAAATACTTATGTCGCATTATTGCACTTTTTTGAGTGAAAAATAAGAGGACAAGAAGGTTAGCTAATTAGACAATGAGGTCAATTAAAGGTAGAAATGATTCACTGGTTGTGATTGAAAATCTGTAGCCATAGAACCCAGGACTGAACTTATGAAACACTGTTATATTATGCAGACTGGTATAAAAGCGGATGTGTGCAGATGCTGCCCTGTTCCCTGATACTTATTTCTGCAGCTTCATTGCACTTTTGTCTCTCATCAACTATCATGTACTGTTCTACAAATGCTGTTCTTTGGCTGAACTTTTGGGGAAAAAGAATGTGAAATTTGTAGGTTCTGACACATTCGCAAAAGTTTCAGTGCAAACTAAACTTTTATTCACTGTTTGCTGGCTAATGTTCACCCCACACATTTTTGAAACTTGGTATCCTTGTAAAATAAGGAAATGCAGGTAGATCTGTTATGTCAGTTCTGGGTAAAAATATTGATCTTCTGATTAATCATTTTTTTCATTTAAACAATTCAGTATCCGTTCTTAAAGTCTGAAGATCGATCTTGTAAATCTCTATCCTGCTGAATTACTATGTGTACATTTTTGCTTATCTTCATTTTTTGGCATCTGATCCATTAGATGTTACTAATCGACCTGTTGAAGCTTTCTATGGAAATAGCACTTTACTTCCTTGAATATAATAAGAAGTATTCAGCTGCAGGTAGGACTGCATAAAATGGTGTCTTCCTCCACTGAAATCAGTGCCTTCAAAACTTGAATCAGATATGTAGACTTCCAACTGATTCAAAAGGTGTTTTAGTAAAGAACAACTGGATAAAAGCAAAACCATGAAGCTGTGCTGCTTAGTTGTTAAGTATTGTTGTAACACAACAAATTTGAGAAATCATCCCAACATCACCCATAAATGTAATCTCAGTAGACATCAAAATGAGTAGAGCCTAAAAAATCTACACTCGAGACAGTAGGTACCTCCAAGCTTCCATTTAATTTGCCTGAGCCCAAGAAAATAACAATTTGTAGCAGTTTTTATGTGTAAAGATATGAGCCTCCACACTGGGGTTTTCAACAAATAATGCAGGTTTTCGAACTGCGGCATGTTATACCATACAGAAAGCAAAGGAGTGAAATTATTGTACCTAGGCTTTATGAAGATCATAAGCAAAGCATCGCCACGCCTCTAAGATCAGCGGAGAGTGTAGCCTTAACTTGTGACAGCTGAGCATCCCGGGCAGCAGATCCCTATGTGACAGAATCTCATGTCACTTCATTAGAAATGACAAGGCACTTCTGGAGGATGTGTTGGAGACAAGTGCACTGCATGCCTGTCCCACTGTGTGCAACCTCCCTGCCTATGCAGAGCTACTGAGATGGCTGGCTGTTGTACTACAATTGCTGAGCGCTTTGAGTAGTGAGAAAAGCGCTATATAAATACAAAGAATTATTATTATTACCAAAAACCTTTCTAGCATTTCCAATGTACTGATCCATCACGTGACTGCATCAATCACATGTTTGTGTGTTAGCAAGTCCAATAAATGTTGCTTCTCTTTAAGCACATACTGTACTGCTATATTTGAAAAGGTTTGCAACAGGCCCCATACAGCCAAGCAAGCGGGCAATTGCTGGAATTTCCAGGGTAACCTAAGATAACAAAATGAGTGTGTGCAGAAAGCAGCTGGCGTGAATTATTGTCATAAGCTGTACTGCACAGATCATATTAGCAGAGTTGTCAGTCACGATGGCAGGTTTTTTTTGAAGTCAACAAGCATCAAAACTAGATGCTCGTTTTAAAACACTTCCTTTTTGTCTGTTAAGAAACTGTGAGGAAAGATTTTCAAGACTTGAGCAGCTGCAAATATGTGTAATTTGCTGAACTATAGATAGACCCAAGTCCTGCCACCGTATCTTTAATTTTGACTACATCAAGATTATTTTAAATGTCCAATAGTAGAATTAAATTGGCTAACAGTTTAGTTGAAGTGGGTATACATAGAGATTCATAACACATAAATAGATTATTGAATAACATTTATTATTTATGAAACAGTTTTCTATTTTATAATAATATTATTCACAAGATTATATAGATGTTTTTTAAAGTTGGTGCCATTGCATTATATTAAAACAAAGAGCCCCCCATAATATGTGTACAACAGCAACAACATTTATTTATATAGCACATTTTCATACAAAAAAGTAGCACGAACTGCTTTACATAATGAAGAAAAATAAAAGACAAAATAAGAAATTAAAATTAGACAACATTAGTTAACATAGAAAAAGCAGAAAAAACAAAAAAAAAACTCCAGACAGCTGGAGAAAAAAATAAAATCTGCAGGGGTTCCAGGCCACGAGACTGCCCAGTCCCCTCTGGGCATTCTACTTAACATAAATGAAATAGTCCTCTTTGTATTTAGGGTTCTTATGGACGGACTTGATAATGATGGTCATGCAGTCTTCTGGCTTTTAATCCATCACTGTTGGAACATCATGGTGCTTTGAGTAGATGGTGGTGGCAAAATGACACTGGAAAAAGAAACAAGAGAGTGTAGGGGTTAGTACAGATTTTAGAGCCACCATGAATAATTATTATAATGAATTGGATATACAGAGTATCAGGGTTAAATTACAGTGAAGTTATGAGAAAGCCATGTTAAAATAATGTGTTTTCAGCAGTTTTTTTGAAGTGCTCCACTGTATTAGCCTGGCGAATTCCTATTGGCAGGCTATTCCAGATTTTAGGTGCATAACAGCAGAAGGCCGCTTCACCACTTTTAAGTTTTGCCCTTGGGATTCTAAGAAGACACTCATTGGAGGATCTGAGGTTAAGATGTCAGACATTCCAATATATAAGAGGGGGCGAGATTATTTAAGGCTTTATAAACCACTAGCAAAATACCCGCGCTTCGCAGCGGTGAAATACTGTCTGAATATTTTTATTAAGAAAAAAGTAAACATTTTTAGACTGAGGGAAAATATGTAAAAAATTAATTGTTAAGGAGCTCTCTCTGTATACCATGTTGTCAGTTTGGCCCTCTGGTTGTAATATGACTAAGCTGTGTGCTGAGCTCACTCTTGAGCATGCAACATACAGTTGGCCAAGTGAAAAGCAATCCTGCCTCAAATCAATGCCAACCTTTTGTAGTGTTTGTCCCTGAGACTTATTAGTTGTCATTGCGAAGCAGAGCCTTACTGGAAATTGAACGTGTTTGAATTGAAATGGGAGATTAGATGGTATAACGGGGATGCGAGGAATAAAAACAGTGTCACCTGAGGCACTGCCAGTAAAAATAGTTGCTTCAATTAGGTTGTTTTGTAGAGATGTGACCTGAAGTCTTGTGCCGTTACAAAGTTTCGGTGGCTGTAAGTTTCTCAGTAACATTATTGGTGCCCCAACCTTCAAGATGAGATTATGCTCAGGAGTGCCTGGAGGATTTAGAGTGTTCAGAAACTCTACTGGATAATGAACCGCGTCTTCTACTTCTACAACTGAATCAACAGATTGATATGTTTTTGTTTGTGAAGGTAGTTCTTGAAGTAAAATGTGGTTTATAGTCGTAGTCATGTCATTTTTTGGTGTCAGGATAGTTCTCTCTCTTAACCATGAAACGTCATTTTGGTGTAGATTTCGTAGATCGGGGTAAACATTTTGAAGAAGGCTTTGTAAGGTATTCACTATGAGACAGAGATTTGTAGGAATATTTATTTTACGGTTTTCTTGTATAAAGGTGCCATCACCTATACTTATCAGAAGAGTAGAGAATTCCTCGGCTTTTTTGTCGCCTTTCAAATTAACTCTCATGTTTATTTTTAAAGTAACAACATGGATTTGTGGCCATATGTATGAAGATTTCAGAGATGCTTTAACTTCATCAGCGCGTGTTCCTCTGGGCACGACTGGAAGGGTTTGGCGGAAGTCTCCAGCCAGCAACACTGTCAAGCCTCCCATAAGTTTGTTGGTGCTTCGGATGTCTCGGAGGGTCCTGTCTAAAGCCTCAATACCTGCTCTGTGTGCCATAGTGCATTCATCCCAGACAATAAGGTGACAATGTCGCAGTACTTCAGCCATGTTGCTCTGCTTTGATATGTTACACATGGGGGATTCAGTATGGTTGAGGTTCAGAGGCAGCTTGAAAGCTGAATGAGCAGTTCTGCCACCCTCTAGAAGAGTTGCAGCAATGCCAGAAGAAGCCACAGCTATGGCAATGTTACGTTTTGCTCGGATTTTTGCAAGGAGAAGGTTTATTAGGAATGTTTTACCAGTTCCTCCTGGAGCATCAAGGAAAAACACCGTGGCAGTGCTAGACGCAACGCTGCTCATGATTTGCTCATAAACTGACTTTTGGTCACTATTTAGCAACCGCTCGTTATTTGTGACTATATTGGCCAAGTGCGAGGTGTTGTAAGATGTCTCTTTCAAGTACTTGGGATTTGATGCAAGTTGTGCCAGTTCTGTTAAAGGTGAAGGTAAATGTTGAAGAGATTGACCTCCAATAGCAATGATGTAGTTTTCAAGCAACTGTAGACACTTGTTATAGATCAAATTTAACCACTGGTGGACTTCTGTTCGTATATGATCTCTTTCAGTCTGTCTTCTAACATCTTCTGCCATGCTGTCTTTATGTTTTTCTCATAGGTTTAAGGGGTTTTTAATTTGGCAGAATACCAACATGACAGCAAATAGTTCACGGATCTTTTGAGGTGAGCGAGATAGAGCAGCTTCCTGCAGTGTCTCGTCCAAGTTTATATCGTCATGTAATAAACCGAGTGCCCTGCAGGCTGACTTATAGGTTGGATGTAGGACACCATTAACTGTTCTGAGACATTTGAAAGATGTAGGACCTGTGATTTTGTTGAGCAGCAGTCGAAGATGGTAGCATTCAGAGTTATTCGGGTGTACAGTGTTGACCCGTCCCAGTACATTATCCATTTTCACTCCCGAATTTCCTGGTACAGGGTTGCCCTGTTTCCTTCGACGAAACATGTTGTTTGCCCACAGATAATATGATGGAATTTCATTATAATGAAGTTGTTTAGCAAAATCATCGTGTTTGCAAAGGTCAAAGAATGCTAAAAGGGTTGTTTGTGGTGGATTGTGTACTTTATCGGCAACATTGCCTTCTGTGAAATAAGTTCTTTGTCCGTTCTCAAAAGATGAACGACCGGAGGGAAAAGTTCATGAATGGGAAAACAGAAAATGCGCCAGGCTGCTTCAGAGCTACTAATGTAACGACCAGCTTCGTATCGAGATACTTCGTCATTTTGATTTTGTATTGTAAATACTGCCTGGTCACTTCCCTTGTGTTCCCTTGATTGATTTTACTGAATTGCAAAATTTGACATTGATGTGAGCATTAAAGAAGCAGGACAGCACAGGATTATAAGGGACCACCCATCTGTTGTTGATATCTACTCCTTTGATGTTAATTGTATGACCTCCATCAGCAGGTGCGTGCCGGCGGTACTGAGGGTAACCATCTTCTCTGGTTTGAGTTTGTGAGATGAACGGACGCGGGTACTTCTTAGTGCATATTCTGTTGGTCATGCAGGGCGAGTTGATATTATGAGGTCCACATGGGCTGTGAATCATGTTAGATTTTACTATTTTTTGTAGGGCAGGGTCAGTCTGTGGATCAGGAATTTCTGGACGGATGAGTTGATCGATGAGAGTTGGTTTAATCGTATCCTTTAGCCACAATAGAATGTGTGCATGGGGAATACCTCGCTTTTGCCACTCTATGGTGTACGTGTAGCAGTTTGTACAGCCGAAAATGTTACTCTTCGTGAGCAAGTCTATCATTTTGCAAATCTTGAGATGAAATACATGACTGATAAGGTCGTGGCGATCGTGAGGTTTTTGATGTGGAAGGAGAATTTCAGTGATCTCAGGCCATTTAGGATTGCAAGTAAATGGTGATGAATAAGTCAAGGCCGCCATAACGACACACATATGTCATTGCGTCTTGTGTACGCTCGTGCATATAGCGAGGTCCTCCAGTGAAGGAAGATGGTAATATCACAGCTTGACCAAGTTGTGTTAAATCAGTGTCGTTTTTTTTAATAGCATCTTTTAAGTGAACGTAATTTTTAGCCTGTAGTTTTTTTTGATTTAGTCTGATATAATTTAGTCTTTCGGATTCAATTTTTGCGTACATATCAACTAAATACTGATTTAATAAAGTTTGGAAGAAAAGAATATTATTAGCATGATGTTGTCTGATCATAAGCCGGTATGAATAGAAGTTTGCTGCAGAGATGGTTTTGTTCATAGGTAACTTACTGGTAGCATGAACTTGAGGTATAGACACAGAATAGCCGTCTTCACCATAGCAGAACATGAGAGGATATTGAAGTGCATCATAGGATCTGTGGGTTTCTTTAATGCGTTGCAGTTTATTGTCTCTGGTTTTCAAGACAATATCTCTATTGTTGAACGTTTGCCCATAGATGACAACACCAACTTGATGAACTGTGGGTTTATTAAATCTGCCTTTGTGTGCATGTAATGGTTTTTTGTCTGCGTGAATGACAAATTTGAAGTCTTTGTTATCATCTGAAATACTGTCCATTGTGGAGTGGAAGTCCTGGATGTAAGTGTTACAGTCATGGAGCATTTTTTGTAATTGCTTGACCAGAGGCATGTTAAGTCCAGAAAAATTAGCGCAGCGGATTTGTGCTTCCTTTTCATCATCCCCGACGAAATAAATTTGCAAAAATTTGTGTTCCTCACTTGGCATAGGTAAAAGACTACCAATCAAGTGATACACTTGTCCCTGAGCTTTAAATGAAGGCATACAATTTCCCTCAACGATTTGGTTAGCACCAAATGATGTCATTTGAAATGCGCTGTTTGTACTTTCAAATGTTGTTCAAGAAATGCGCACTTTGAGGATGTTCGCCATTTAACAGGCCCTCAAGAAGGCGAGGAAGCTTACATAAAGGAGTGAGAGAGACTTTACCACCGTTACAGCACAAACCAGGAGACTCGCATTTCCACTTCTTTGCTTGACAATAGTCACAGTGAACATCCATACATCCAATGTGTACTGTTTTGTCAGACTCATAATGTATGTTTGGGTCGTATGCAAATCCACAATTGGCTTTTTTGAGCCAAACCTGTTGTTTTTGTATGAGCCACTTTTGATTATTGGGATCGTATCTAGAAACAGAAGCTCTATTAACTTGTGGATTTGCCTCCATGTATTTAGTCACAGCGTCTCTATGAACTTGTGGATTCGCTTGCGAGTATTTAGCGACAGCGTCCCTATTAAGTTGTGGATGTGCTTGCGAGTATTTAGCGACAGCGTCCCCATGAACTTGTGGATATGCTTGCGAGTACAGTGATCCCTTGCTGTATTGCGCTTTGACTTTCGCGGTTTTGCTCAATCGCGGATTTTATATGTAAGCATATGTAAATGTATATTGCGGATTTTTCGCTGATTCGCGGATTTCTTAGGACAGTGGGTCTTTTAATTTATGCTACACGCTTCCTCAGTTTGTTTGCCCAGTTGATTTCATACAAGGGACGCTATTGGCGGATGGCTTAGAAGCTACCCAATCAGAGCATGTATTACATATTAACTAAAACTCCTTAATGCTATAAGATATGCCTCCTGCGCGGTGCTCGATTGTTTGCTTGTCTCTGCCTCTATCTCACCCTCTCTGACATTCTCTGCCTGGACGGAGGGGTGTGAGCAGAGGTGCTGTTTGCACAGAAGCTGTTTGCCTAGTGGATACGGACGCTCCTCTAAGAAATGCCGCTTTATCGAGGTGCGTCCAAAAGCACACTTATTGATTTTTTGATTGTTTGCTTTAATCTCGCGCTCTCTCTCTCTCTCTCTGACGTTCTCTGCGCTTGACGGAGGAGATGTGAGCAGAGGGCTTTTGCACAGAGGCTGTTTGCTTTGAAGATACGGAAGCTCCTGTAAAAAATGCTGAAAGGCTACCTTCACATTGATCCCTTCATTGCCGCTGCTTTATCGCGGTGCTTGCATACTTAAAAGCGCAACAGCCCTATTGATTTTTCATTGTTTACTTTACTCTCTCTCTGACATTCTCCGCTCCTTACGCGCACTTTGAAGAGGAAGATATGTTTGCATTCTTTTAATTGCGAGAAAGAACTGTCATCTCTGTCTTGTCATGGAGCACAGTTTAAACTTTTGACTATAGGGTGTTATTTCATGTCTGGAGGGCTCTAATAATGTTAAAAAACGTATTTAGAAGGTCGTAAACAGGTTTTCTATGCTCTAACTGCGAAAATATTAGATTTATAAATAAAGAATCCTACTTCGTGGAAATTCATTTATCTGTCTGGAGCGGATTAACCGCGATAAACAAGGGTTTACTGTATAACTGTGCGAAGAATATTTATAAACAGTGTGGGAGAGTTTCTAAGGGCTTAAAATATATAAAAATAATCATACAAACATATGGTTTCTACTTCGCGGATTTTCACCTATCGCGGGGGGTTCTGGAACGCAACCCTCGCGATCGAGGAGGGATTACTGTATTTAGCGACAGCGTCCCTATGAACTTGTGGATATGCTTGCGAGCATTTAGAGACAGCGTCCCTATGAACTTGCGGATATGCTTGCAAGTATTTAGCAATAGCTTACCCTATTAAAATCTGGATGTGCTTGCGAGTATTTAGCGACAGCGTCCCAATGAATTTGTGGATTTTTCTGTGAGTATTTGGTGGCAACTGCACGAAGTTGATTCCGTCTAGCTGTATCAGAAAATCTTCCACGACGTCTGATACGCCTCCTTTTTACTGTGTTCTCATAGCTTGGATTGCCGCTGTAATAATCAGCTGGATTTGTGTTGAAGTGACATTCAGCATGTGTCAATCGATGTAAGCATACAGCCGGCTTCATCAGTAACTTTGCATCCAGCTTTTGAGAGTTGAAATATTCATAAACATCAAAGTGTCCACTACTCAAATTGTCACCTGTGAATCTAAGATGTTTAAGAGGTATTGACAGTTCTCCAAAGGTGTAAAATATCTGCCCATTTCGGTACACTTGGAAGCGACAACCAAAGAATTCAGCGGCAGCCATCAACTCACATGCAGAACCATAGGTGAAGGGCTTAAGCATTTCAGTCTTATAGTGCTCCTGTGTACTATAATTCTCTCCTGTACCATCATCAGTCCACACTTTGAACCTCTCCCAGTCATTTAATACATAAGACACAATGTCCTTGCGGATATCAAAAGAGAACCTGATATGTCCGTGCAATATGTAACACAGACAATGAAAAAGGCAGGCGCCATCTCCGGGCATGGACACCACTCGGTCAGTGATAGTTCTTTGATTGATGGTGATCACGTCGATAGACATTTTAATAGGGGTATAGTTGGAAGAATAAAGGGAATGGGTACTTGATCAGTAAACAGAGTATAAAATACCTACACAATAACTATAACAATAGTAATAAATGAACAATAAAACAGCGGAGAACCCGTGGATTAAATAAAAAGGCTGCTTAGTTGGCAAAGCAAGGAAAAACGCCGGCCTTAAATGGTGTTTGTTTATAAAACAGCGGAGAAGCTGTGTAAAGGCTGCTTGACCAAAAAAAGCGGAGTGGTTTATATGGGCAGGCAGTCAGCCAAAGAAGGGAAGCAATAAATAACTCTAATTGTAATAAAGGAACAAAAAAATAGTGGAGAGTCCGCGGATTAAATAAAGGAAATGGGTATTTGAACAGTAAAGTAAGTCTGAAATAGCTAGACAATAACTGTAACAATCGTAATAAACGAACAATAAAACAGTAGAGAACCGCAAAGCAAGGAGAAAGGACGGACTTATATGGTGTTCGTTTATAACACAGTGAAGAAGGTGTGTAAAGGCCGCTTCACAAAAAAACTGCGGAGCACCTTATGTGGGCAGGTAGTCGAACAAAACCACAGCAGAAAAGCCGCAGATTAAATAAAGGAAATGGGTACCTGAACAGTAAACTAAGTGTAAAATACCTACACAATAACTATAACAATCGTAACAAATGAACAATAAAATAGAAGAGAACCCGTGGATTAAATAAAACCTACAGAATAACTATAAAAATCGTAATAAATGAACAATAAAACAGCGGAGAACCCGTGAATTAAATAAAAAGGTTGCTTCATTGGCGAAGCAAGGAAAAAGGACTTTCTTATATGTCGTTTGTTTATAAAACAGAGCTGAAGCTGTGAGAAAGCTGCTCCCTTGGCGAAGCAAGGAAACGAATGAAGACACCGCAGGGAAGAATGGCCTTATTTGGGTAGGCAGTCAATTACGTGGGAGGCGTGCTGATTTCCACAGCAGCCGCACTTATGAATATGCTAAAACAGTGGAGAACCTATGAAAAGTCTGCTTCCTTGGCGAAGAAAGGAAAGGAGTGAACACACCACAGCGAAGAATGGCCTTATATGGGCAGGCAGTCAATTACATGGGAGGCGTGCTGAGTTGCGCAGCAGCCTTACTTATGAATATGCTAAGCACAGTCCTTCACCCGCGAATATTTACCTTATATGGGCAGGCACTCAATTACGTGGGAGGTGTGATGATGCTAGACGTAAGACGCAACCGCCTCACACGGCGACCGAGCTGCCCGCTATGGCCGTATACAGTATACGAAAATAGGTTCCAGTTATGACCGTTACGCGTAGAATTTCGAAATGAAAACTGCCCAACTTTTGTAAGGAAGCTGTAAGGAATGAGCCTGCCAAATTTCAGCCTTCCACCCACACGGGAAGTTGGAGAATTAGTGATGAGTCAGTGAGTCAGTCAGTGAGTGAGTGAGTCAGTGAGGGCTTTGCCTTTTATTAGTATAGATAAGCAGAATTTTAAAGTCAATCCTGAATGACACAGGTAACCAGTGTAGTGACATCAAAACTGGAGAAATGTGCTTGGATTTTCTTTTCCTGGTTAGGATTCTAGCAGCTGCATTCTGCAATAGTTTCAAACAATTTATGTCTTTTTTGGGTATTCCTGAGAGGATTAAGTTACAGTAATCTAGTCGACTGAAAACAAACACGTGAACTAATTTCTCCGCATCTTTCAGTGATCTGATTAATATGCAATTTAAAATTCAGATTACAATCAACAGTTACCCCTAAGCTTTTTACCTCTGTCTTGACTTTTAATCCTAATGCATCCAGTTTATTTCTAATAGCCTCATTGTATCCGTTATTGCCAATCACTAAGATTTCAGTTTTCTCTTTATTTAGCTTGAGAAAGTTACTATTCATCCATTCAGAAATACAAGTAAGACATTGTGTTAGTGAATCAAGAGAATCGGGGTCATCAGGTGCTATTGATAAATACAGATGTGTGTCATCAGCATAGCTGTGGTAACTCGCGTTATTCCCTGAGATAATCTGACCTAAAGGAAGCATGTAGATTGAGAAGAGCAGCGGACCCAGGATAGAACCTTGTGGAACACTATATAGGATATCATGTGTCTTTGAATTGTAATTCCCACAACTAACAAAGTATTTTCTCCCTGCCAGGTAGGATTCAAACCAATTTAAGACACTGCCAGAGAGGCCCACCCATTGACTAAGGTGATTTCTAAGAATATTATGATCAATGGTGCCAATTGCGGCTCTCAGATCTAAGAGGATGAGAACAGATAAATGGCCTCTGTCTGCATTTACCCGCAAGTCATTTACTACTTTAATGAGTGCAGTTTCTGTGCTGTGATTTGTTCTAAAAGCTGACTGAAATGTATCAAGAATAGCATGTTTATTGAGGTGGTCATTTAACTGCATAATGACTGCCTTCTCTAGAATTTTACTGAAGAAAGGCAGGTTAGAGATGGGTCTAAAATTTTCAAAAGCAGAGGGGTCAAGATTATTTTTCTTAAGTAGGGTTTTAACTACAGCAGTCTTAAGACGGGAAGACTCCCGTATCTAATGATGAATTTACTATGTCAAGAATATTATCAATTAACACGCCCGATACTTCTTTGAAAAAATTTGTTGGTATTGGGTCAAGGACACAGGTGGAGGGTTTCAGTTGAGAAATTATTTTATGTAAATCAGGTAAATCTGTAGACTCTAATGTGGCAATACAAGTCAAGTCAAGTTGGAGAGCATGCACTGGTACACTGCATTGCCGCACCCACTGCACAACTTTATGTTTACTTGTGAAACAACTCAGGATCCCGGTTGGCAACCCCAAGCAGACATGCGGTCCAATGGAGTGACTTTATAGCATCCAGTAATTCTGATAATGACAGAGGTTTATCCGCCCTGCATTAGATTGTATATTGTCTTCTTTAAACTCGAAATGACCCTCTATCTGACATGAATATCACCACCAAGGTAAGTAAACTTCTTGACAAGGTCGACACTCTGCAAACAGACACACTGCTGATGGCTATGCCCAAGAGGTCATTAAAGTCCATTGAAGGCAAGCCGAGACACTCAGACTCCTCGCTCAGTCTCGGCGAGCTATCCACATCTGCACTCCGATCGCACCTTCGCTCCCCTTTTCGCTCTCAGCGGCGACGATGTAGCGGACCGTGGTCCCGAGGAGTCTGTACTTTCCATCTGATCCAGGTCTGTCTCTGAGAGGCCGTATCTCGAACTAGGGCTTGCTGATCGCAGCTTGGATGTAGCTTTAGTCTTCGATTCTTTGACCCCCTTCTTGTTGGCCATGTTTATATGTGTTTACATATACTGTAGCGGTCCCTCTCGGGTTGAATAAATACAGGATATCTCAGAATAATAAGCAAATAATATGAAAAATAGCACCACTGCTAGCGGAGCTCCACTTCAGACGTCCTCATCTAATGATGAATTTACTATGTCAAGAATATTATCAATTAACACGCCCGATACTTCTTTGAAAAAATTTGTTGGTATTGGGTCAAGGACACAGGTGGAGGGTTTCAGTTGAGAAATTATTTTATGTAAATCAGGTAAATCTGTAGACTCTAATGTGGCAATACAAGTCAAGTCAAGTTGGAGAGCATGCACTGGTACACTGCATTGCCGCACCCACTGCACAACGAAACAACTCAGGATCCCGGTTGGCAACCCCCAAGCAGACATGCGGTCCAATCCCGCCCTCCGGAAATGGACAAGGTCGACACTCTGCAAACAGACACACTGCTGATGGCTATGCCCAAGAGGTCATTAAAGTCCATTGAAGGCAAGCCGAGACACTCAGACTCCTCGCTCAGTCTCTCAAGGACCCCGATCAGAGCCTCCATTGACTCCGCGAAGATCACAGCATTGTCAGCAAAGTCAAGATCCGTGAATCTTTCTTCACCAACAGATGTCCCACAGCCGCTGGACCCCACAACCTTGCCCAACACCCAGTCCATACAAGCATTTAACAGAGTAGGAGCAAGAACACACCCCTGACACACATCAACTGGGGAAAAATGCAGAGGTCCTGTCTCCACTCTGCACAGCACTCACAGTAACAGTGTACAGGCCGGCCATGATATTTGGCAATACATATTAGTTAAATTATGGTGAATTTTTAACAAATTCATTTCTGTGAAAAAGTGTTTTTCTTTTTTAAAGAGCAATGATATTTTGTGCCACATCTTCCAAATACTGATGTTAACTATTTATTACTAATCAAATATTTGTTCTTAAATGTCATTCCATGCTTATAAAGTGACATAATGTCAATGTCATATTATGTTATGAAGTCACTAGGTAAGCAACCTTCAAATAAAATGTTACTGAAATTTGTCACATTACTTAACCATGCCAACCATAATATAATCTCTTAAAAAGCCACCACTTCAGGGATATCAATGTAAGCTATTGAATTGAATCAGGGCATTGTGAATTGGAATCGTATCGAATTGAGACATCAGTGCCAGTACCCAGCTCTATCCAGTTACGAGAACATGATGTAGCCTGGCAGTTCTGTCTTGTGGACACCCATGATCCTGGATAGTCTTTTGGCAATAAGTTTATAAAAGTAAATGCTATGTTATTTAAAGCAGTTAACCAGGGGATGTGTATTTCGTAGATAAGATACAGAGTGGTCCAGATCTAATTATGCAGATCCAGATCGTCTGGATTACTTTGATTTATGCGGGGACGATTCCAATTCGGCGCAAAGATTCTTCATGTCGTCCATTCACACACTTCTCAATGGTCCGGGATTTTTCGGGTGATTTTGTATGTCCATCCATCCATTATCCAACCCACTATAGCCTAACTACAGGGTCATGGGGGTCTGCTGAAGCAAATCCCAGCCAACACAGGGCGCAAGGCAGGAAACAAACCCCAGGCAGGCCGCCAGCCCACCGCAGGACACGCACACACACACACACCCACATACCAAGCACACACTAGGGATAATTTAGGATCGCCAATGCACCTAACCTGCATGTCTTTGGACTGTGGGAGGAATCTGGAGTACCCGGAGGAAACCCATACAGACTTGGGGAGAACATGCAAACTCCACACAGGGAGGACCCAGGAAACAAACCCAGGTCTCCTAACTGCGAGGCAGCAGAACTACCCACTGTGCCACCGTGCCGCCCTGATTTTCTGTGTAATAAACTTATTAATAAGTTATAGCGTAATGAAAATTGCATAATTAGATCTGGACCACCCTATTTGTGTATAGATATAGATAGATATATAGATATGTGTATATCTACGTATATAAAATACAATACAATACAGTTTATTTTTGTATAGCCCAAAATCACACAGGAAGTGCCACACTGGGCTTTAACAGGCCCTGCCTCTTGACAGCCCCCCAGCCTTGACTCTCTAAGAAGACAAGGAAAAACTTCCAAAAAAACCTTGTAGGGGAAAATGGAAGAAACCTTGGGAAAGGCAGTTCAAAGAGAAACCCCTTTCCAGGTAGGATGGGTGTGCAGGGTGTCAAAAGAAGGGGGTCAATACAGTATAAAATCCAACGTCTGTCTGTATGTCGAGAGAACTACTTAACGGATCTGGTTTTTTTTTCTATAATTTGCTTGAACATTCCGGTTGATTTTGCATCTTCTCTCATCATGCTAAGTATTTCAGTTCACTTGCTTTGCATGAATCCGGGAGAGCGGCTGCGGACAGAGGGGGGCGGGGCCCTCCTAACTCACACACCAGCCTACGTTTGAGGCAGTCTCCCTCTCGCCACATGTTGGAGTGCACCTTGCCTCTGCTTAGCTAACAATACCTGTTTGTTCAGCAGACATTATCATTTACAGATTGTTAAGGAGTAATGTTTGAAGTTTTTGAGAGAGCGATCAGAGCTACGTGTGTTTTAGAGGGTAGTTGCTGATTGCCACAGATATGACGACCACATGCTTTTCTCCCCATGCAGGAGACGCTCTCCTGTCAGAGTCGAACATGATCAGATACACTGTCAACGTTTTAGATAAAAACATTTGATTTCTTGAGGAATTTTAGTACGTTACATGAAATTGATTCCTTATTCTGTACCTTTTTACACATTAATCGCTGGCCTCTTTCATATACGAATACTGTGAATTATAGTTCTCTTCCAAACTATCTTTGTCAGATGGGGAAATTAAATATTAGAGATATGCTGGCAAAATATATAGTTATTAATATGTTATTTAATTTTACATATGGTGCATATCTTTATTTTTTCCTTGCAAATGTTTTTAGAATACAGGCCTGTTTAACAGTAATAGACACTGAGTTATGCATATATTTAAGAAGTACTGAACCCAAGATAAAATACACTGATACCATTTTTTTTATTTTCTTACAGTGTTAGTAGTAGCCATATACTTGTATACTTGCTCAACTGTTTTTACATTACAATGTTTTTTTTTTTTTAGCCTTTAAACCTGTAGTAACAAATATATATTTTAAGTTACAGTATGTGTTAAAATGCATGGGCTCAACTTAGATTGCTTGCAGGTTTCTGGTTTATTAAGTCTTTCTAATGCCACATTTCCTGTAATGTGAGTTACTGACATCTTTCTGTATTTAAAGGTATTCCTTTTAATCCTTTATTGCTTTATTTTTAATGGGTGTGCTGGGCTCTGCATGAATCCCAGGCACACTCCTCAAAGTATTATTATTGTTTTCAGTTCTTAAGTGCTGAGCTTGTTTTCTTTATAAAATAAAAAACTTAAATTATGCAGAGTTTAGTGTTTTGTTTAATCTAATGTTATTAACACTGCAACATTTTTTTCATGACAAAACAATATTTTGGTATATATTTTTTTCAATGTAAGATTAATCCAGCCAAGAGATATTTTAATGTGTAAAGTTCTTGCTGATTAACCACTAATATATAACAAATGTACATTATAAAAAAATCAAAAAAACAAAGAAAACTGGTTAATTAATATATAATATTTTATTTTATTTTAAACAACACTATGTTGGAATGTTCAATATACACCGATCAACCACAATATTAAAACCACTGACAGGAGAAGTGAGTAACATTGACAGGGGCCACTGTAACAAGATAAAGAGGTGAGATATTTTGGACATCAAGTGAATACTTAGGGTGATGCTTGGAAGCAGGACAAATGGGCAAGCGTTGGGACCTGAGCAACTTTGACAAGGACAAATTTGTGACGACTAGACAACCAGTTCAGAGCAGCTCTAAAACAGCAGGTCTACCAAAAGTGGTCCATGGATGGACAACCAGTTACAGGGTCACGGACAACCAAGGCTCATTGACCCCTGTCTACAGCAGAAACTGCCTACAATGTGTATGCGAGTGTCAGAACTGGATTATTGAGAAATGGAAGAAGGTGGCCTGGCCTGATGAATCAAATTTTCTTTCAGAACATATGTACAGCCGGCTATGTGTGTGTTGTTTACCTGGCAAGAGATGACAGCATGATGCACTTTGAGAAGAAGGCAAGCTGGCAGAGGTCGTGTGATGCTGTGGACAATGTTTTGCTGGGAAATCTTGAGTCCTGACATCCGTGTGATTGTTACTTTGACACATACCACCTACCTAAAGATTGTTTCAGACCATGTATACCCCTTCATGTCAAAGTACCCCTTTTGTGATGGCGGGGTACTCTTTCATCATGATGATGCACCTTGCCACACTGCACACATGATTTTAGGAATGACTTGAGGAACATGAGCAAGATTTCAAGGTGTTGACATGTCCTTCATATTCACCAAATCTCTGTTTGATCAAACATTTGTCGGATGTGCTGGAAAAACAAGTCCAATGTAGGCCCCATCTTGCAGCATACAGGAATTGAAGGATATGCTGCTAATGTTCTGGTACCAGATACCACATGCCCCTTCAGAGGCCTTGTGGAGTCCAAGCCTTGGAAGGGTCAACGGTGTTTTGGTCGCATGAGGGGGACCCACACAAAATTAGGCAGGTGGTTTTAATGTTGTGGTTGATTGGTGTTTATTTAAACATTGTATGCACTGCACTTATTTTCATCTTTCACAGCTAAAGACGACAAAGTTAACAATCTAAACTTTCTTCTCCGTTAGCCATATTGTCTTTGCCTTTATTGTCTCTTTGGTATCAAAAGAGGTGCTTTAATATTTGACGCACAATAGTAGAACGAAAAGGACAAGTAAAGCACACATAGCAAAGCACATTGTTTTCTTTGATATGGTGGACTCAGTAGAATAGAAAGGTGTCTTTCTTGTTAGAATATTGAAATCATTTTATAACCTGAGCCAGAAGTGTAATGGCAGTCCAAAACACAATGTAGAATTGTAGCTTGAGCTTTTACTCATATTGTCCTGGCAGTTGAGACAAAGACATTGTGTTTATTATGTTTTGTAATTTAAAATATTTGCAAATTGCAAAAATCTTAAAGAACATTAAATATACTGGTACAAATATGGGCAATATTTAGTAGTGAGAGCGATTATAGACAGTAGTATCTGATAAGCATAGCTTTGTAGGGAAGAATTCTATTGTGATGACAAAATCAAAAGAGGCAGTTGGTTACATTGATGTGCATGCTACATTAATTTTAGATACCAAAGTTGAGCTGTAGTAGGAATTATGTTATTGTTGAATACCACACCATTTTCTAACCAGTTTAATCCTGAGAAGGTTCATGGGGGGCTGGAGCATAATCCAGCAAGCTAAGGGCACAAGGCAAGTACAGTCCTTGGACAGGTCGCAGTTCATTACAGGGTGAACACACACACCACACATTCACAACAGGGGCAATTTAGTATAGCCAGTCCACCTAGCATGCATGTCTTTGGGAGGAACCCAAGCACCTAGAGGAAATCCACACAGACACGGGGAAAACATGCAGACTCCATGCAGGGAGGACCTAGGACCTCCAGTACTGAAAGACAGCAGCCCTACAACTACACCACCGTGCTACCCGCTGTTGAATAAATATGATTATATAAATGGAAATATGTCCATACAAAAGAATATTCTGATATGAGAAATTTTGTTTGAGAATTACTTTTGTTTTTAGAGTTTTGTAGAGATTTGCACTTTAATTTTTTTAGTTATCTTCCTTTTTAACCACTAATTATTTTTTTCTGTTTTTAGGAGGTTTTGGAAAATGTAAAGAAGTGCAAGAATTTCCTTATCACACTAGTTAAACTCGCGTCCAGTGGAACACATTCTGTTGAAATGGCAAAAAATGTTAAGGAGCTGGTACAGAATTTGCTGGTATGATTTTTTTTTTTTTTTGGTATGTGTTTTAGAAATGTCATTTATTTTGCATTTTATAGTGGATGTTTGGTAATGATGTGGAGTATCTGAATACCATGGTAATTGGTTCTTTGTGCCCCTACATGCATGTAAATAAAGTTAGAGTCCCCTTTTTGTACACTCCTGTAAAATGATGGTTGGTGTGAAGTGGTCAACTCTCCAACCAAAATGCCAACTACAACCTGAGCCTTTCATTTAATGCTCCTTTATTGAATACTCCTTTAATTTCCTTTAAATGCCATCCCAGGGAAGAAAAGGAAATACAATATATATTAATAGAAAAAAGAGTTTCCTCATGTTGTACAGTGAGCATCATTATATAAAGCAAACTTTGTGTTGTAATGTGGTCAGCCCTTATGCATAGAGAGAGAGAGAGAAGCATTCTGATTTTATAACATTTATCATTGAACATTCACGAAGTGATCAAGAAACCTGGTTGAAATGGAATTATTTTCCATTGTATAATTGAAGTGCTTAGCAAAAGATGATGGGTTTCATACAGGGCGGGCTAAAAAGAAATACCACATTTCAAATGTTTATTCTACAAAAACACTACAACATAAAATTTATTTCATTACGTTACAAGAAAGGGTATAAATAATAGATTTATTTTCACTGTGTTTTAAAAATGATGTCTTCAAGTGGTGGCCAACATTAGTGATACACTCTTTGAGAAGATTTCTGAATGCTCGCATGACTTGTTTAGCCATTTCAAGGGGAATAGCGGTGATTTTGTGGTGAGTAATGTCCTTGTGGGTATAAGGTTTGAGACTGGTGTGTGTACACCTTTGACTTGAAATAGCGGCACAAGAAGAAAATGGCACAGAGCGAGATCAGGTGAACATGAAGGCCACTCGACATCGCTGCACAGGGAGATCAGCTTACCCGGAAACATATCCCACAAAACTTGCATGGATTTCCGCGCTGTATCAGCTGTTGTTCTATCCTGTTGAAACCAGGCATCCACCACATCCATTTCTTCAAGTTAGGGCCGCCAAATTTCTCTAGCATTTCAATTTAACGTTCTGAAGTGACGTTGACCAATGCTTCCCCCCCTCCTCAAAAAAGTAAGGGCCTACATTGCCAAATTCTGCAATGGATCACCAAACTGTAACACACTTGCGGGGGCCTCTGATGAAGTTCACAAGGGTTGGCTTCAGCCCATTAGTGAAAGTTTTGCTTATTTACACAACCACTCAAATGGAAATGTGCCTCGTCGCTGCACATGACGATGGCATCTCGATGAACGGTTTGCAGTATGTTCACGCACAACTCTCTACGGCTTTCCAAGTCTGTCTCAGTGGGTTCCTGCACTACCATCATTTTGTATGGATGGAAATTAAGGTCCTCATGCAAAATCCTCCTCAAAGACTTGTTGGAAATGCCTAAGGCAGAAGCGTGTTTGCACTCTGAACATCTAGGAGACTGCAAAATTAATGCCCTTACAGCTTGGATGTTTTCAGGTGTCTCTACAGTCTTGAGGATGGCCTGGAGATTTTCTGTTCAATGTTGTTGAGGTGTGTTGCGTAGTGATAATGAATTTGTTGTTTTTGAAGAACACTTTGACAGTGAAACCATGGTGCGCACAGGACCAAGGCATTTTGCCAACTGAAAACTACAAGGGTTCGCCTATTAAAGGTCAAACCCCCACCACACCCCAAACCCACTCGGCTGCCTCTACCTTGTGCAATGACCTTGAGAAATGTGTTACTTCATTTTGGCTCACCCTGTATCTATTAAATATAATAATAATATGATGCACCAAAGTTGGATGAAGGGAAGTATAGTTGCAAAGTTTTTTGCACTGCCGCCTCATAACTCCATCAGATTGAGTTAAATTTCTGAACCATTTACTATATGTGGGGAGCTTGCATGGTTTTCACTCATCTATGAGAGTTTTCTCCTGATACTCTAGTTTTTCTTCAACATCCTAAATGCTTGTCTATTAAATTACATTGTGTCAGGCATATGCTGCGCTGACACACCCTCACATCAGGATTTTGTACAGTCCTCTCTTGAGACACTCTTGAGTATTTCAGGTGTGAATTAAAGATGATCTTGTGGCCCATACATACTTGGATTCTATTAGTGTAGGTTCTCCTCTCTGGAACACTAAAGATTAGATTTACAGATCGTAGCTTTGAAAGGAAATAAATGTGTGCTTGGCTGAACTTTTTTTCTCATGATTGACACAGCAGGACAGATGGTAGTAGACTCGTCTTTTTAAATAAGAAGTAATACGGTTAACAGTATGGTACTTGTAAAAAAAAAAAAGAAAATGGTACATACAATATTTATTTCATGTATTACTATTATGCCTTACATTACCTGCCTTCTCCCAGTATGTGGATTGTAACACTCGGGGAAACAGGACTATCGACCTACTGTATGCAAACGTTAAAGACGCATACAGCGCCCCCCCCGCTGCCTGCGCTTGGGAAAGCAGATCATAACCTGGTTGTTCTTCAGCCTCAATACAAACCAAGAGTGAGGGCGCTACCTACAACTACACGCTCATTCAGGAAGTGGTCCCCGGAGGCAGAGCAGGCTCTGAGAGACTGCTTTGGAACTACAGACTGGGATATATTGCTTGGATCACATAGTGAGAACATTGAAGAGGCTGTTGAATGCACAACTGATTACATCAACTTCTGTATGGACATTGTAGTTCCAGTAAGAACAGTATGCTGCTATGCTAACAACAAGCCATGGGTTACAAGTGACATCAAGGGCCTTTTGAACCAGAAGAAAAGGGCTTTTAAAGGTGGTGATCAGCATGAGCTCAAGTGCGTGCAGAAGGAACTCCGAGTGAGTCCAGCTGAGGGTGGCGAAAGAGCAGTACAGGAGAAAGCTGGAGCAGAAGTTGCAGAACAACAGCATGAAGGAAGTGTGGGATGGGATGAAGATTATCACTGGCTGCAGCTCGAAGCGGGGTGCCGCCATCGAGACAGACGTGGAGAGAGCAAACCAAATGAACAACTTCTTTAATAGGTTTGATCACAGTAACCCACTCTCACCTCGGAGTACTGCATCCTCCAACCATCCTTCTGCTGATACCAGCATAGGTGAGATACCCCCACCCACAATTACAACAGCCCAGGTGAGCAGAGAGCTGAAAAGACTTCGTGCCAGCAAAGCAGCGGGTCCAGATGGTGTATCGCCACGACTGCTGAAGGCATGTGCGTTGGAACTGGGGAGTCCTCTACAGTGCATCTTCAACCTGAGCCTGGAACAGGGGAGAGTCCCAAGGCTTTGGAAAACATCTTGTATCACCCCTGTCCCAAAGGTATCACGTCCTAGTGAGCTGAATGACTTCCAGCCTGTTGCTCTGACGTCACATCTGATGAAGACCATGGAGCGGCTGCTGCTTCACCACCTGAGGCCACAGGTCCGTCACGCCCTTGACCCTCTGCAGTTCGCATACCAGGAGAAGGTGGGAGCGGAGGATGCCATCATCTATATGCTACACCGATCCCTATCCCACCTGGACAGAGGCAGTGGTGCTGTAAGAATTATGTTTTTGGACTTCTCTAGCGCCTTCAACACCATCCAACCTCTGCTCCTTAGAGACAAGCTGACTGAGATGGAAGTAGACTCACACCTGGTGGCATGGATCGTGGACTATCTTACAGACAGACCTCAATATGTGTGTCTTGGGAACTGCAGGTCTGACATTGTGTTCAGCAATACAGGGGCGCTGCAGGGGACTGTACTTTCTCCAGTCCTGTTCAATCTATATACATCAGACTTCCAATATGACTCGGAGTCCTGCCACGTGCAAAAGTTCGCTGATGACACTGCTATTGTGGGCTGCATCAGGTGTGGGCAGGAGGAGGAGTACAGAAAGTTAATCAAAGACTTTGTTAAATGGTGCGACTCAAACCACTTACACCTTAACACCAACAAGACCAAGGAGCTGGTGGTGGATTTTAGGATGCCTAGGCCCCTCATGGACCCTGTGATCATTAGAGGTGACTGTGTGCAGAGGGTGCAGACCTTTAAATATCTGGGAGTGCAGCTGGATGACAAATTGGACTGGACTGCCAATACTGATGCTCTATGTAAGAAAGGTCAGAGCAGACTATACTTTCTGAGAAGGTTGGCATCCTTCAACATCTGCAGTAAGATGCTGCAGATGTTCTACCAGACGGTTGTGGCGAGTGCCCTCTTCTACGCGGTGGTGTGCTGGGGTGGCAGCATAAAGATGAAAGACGCCTCACGCCTGGACAAACTTGTTAAGAAAGCAGGCTCTATTGTAGGATTAAAGATGGACAATTTAACATCTGTGGCAGAGAGACGGGCACTAAGCAAACTCCTGTCAATCATGAATAATCCACTGCATCCACTTAACAGTGTCATCTCCAGACAGAGGAGTAGCTTCAGTGAAAGACTTTTGTCACTGTCCTGCTCCACTGACAGACTAAAGAGATTGTTCCTCCCCACACTAGACTCTTCAATTCCACCCGGGAGTAAATGCTAACATTAATTTTATTTAAGTTTTTTCATTTTTATTACTATTTAATATAATATTGTTTCTTTGTGTCAGTATACTGCTGCTGGATTATGTGAATTTCCCTTGGGATTAATAAAGTATCTATCTATCTATCTATCTATCTATCTATCTATCTATCTATCTATCTATCTATCTATCTATCTATCTATCTATCTATCTATCTATCTATCTATCTATCTATCTATCTATCTATCTATCTATCTATCTATCTATCTATCTATCTATCTATCTATCTATCTATCTATCTATCTATCTATCTATCTATCTATCTATCTATCCTTACATGTGACCAGTTTATTTATTCAGGATATTTAGTAATCTAGCATTTGTTTGAAAAATTTATTTTTGGTAAAATAGATAAAATTGGTTTTGCAATCTAAGGTATGTTTTCCTACTAATTAATAGGATTAATGTGAAATTTGAGTATATATTAGCACTATTAGATGTTTACATTGTTCACTCATTTTTATATGATTTTTGTCAGTTATATGTTCAAGCTCCTTGTTTCATTGCTAAATCCCATACCCACAGCCATATTAAAGTTCCAACAGTGAATCATGTTTTACTTTAACTTATTACAGACAGAAGTGATATGTACAGTTTGCACATGGCCTAAGCAATGAATGGAATGTTTTAAGTATTGTACAAAAAGAACAGGTGAAAAGAAACAATATTGTGAACTGTGTACAACATGGATCATGGAAAGCATCTACAGTTGAGATGGCCTGTGGCATGGACAAGGGTTTGGTTGGCTGGGAGGGTCCTCATTGTGGTGTTGGTGTGAATGTGGTTGCAGCAGAACTATTTATTAAAGGACACCCCCAATATCTGGATTCAGTAATGTTATAAAGTCGATACATTTAAAGCTAAAAACTGCTAAACATCTTGACCCTCCATTAGCATAAGATTTTCAAAAATACAAGGCTATTCATTAATTTAAAGAAAAAAAAAAAGTAGTACATGCGATGTACACAGTAAAATGAAGTACACACTTGGCCAAGTGCATCACGCCACCATAGTCTGGCTGCACAAAAATTGCTTTGTAGATTATGTCAAATGCAACAGGGATTGACAAAACAGGCAAGTTCCATTTAAAATACATTAACACTTTGCATGCAAGTTTACAATAGTGGAACGTACTAAAAACATGTATTTGGGTTTGAGAGTTTTTTAAGGTTATTGTTTTTTGAAAGAATGGAAGCTTGATCCTTAAAACTTTGGCATCACTGCATAAAACCCTTTTGGACCTATACATTTCTCAGAAAAGGATCTAGATTAAAATAAACAGCATAACTGTGTCTTTTGCAGATGCAACATGTCTAAACACAATCCAAGATGAGACAAAACTATATACTCTAAAATCAAACAATTAAATTGTTATTGAAACAAATTGTTATCCCAAAGTGGTTGAGGAAAAAAAGCACAGCCTTGACATGCTGCTTTTCTCTGTGCTTTTAAGTTTTGTGAGTGCTGATCAACTCTTCTGGTGCAACACGGCTGATTAGAATTTTAGTCTCCACACCAACATTTGCATCAGGGTTACAGATAAGATGTTGAGGGGTGTATATATATTTTAAAATTTGTTTCTTAGCGGATCAGACTGCTCGATCCCATCCCAGACTACGAAAAATTTGTATGTTATTTATACCACATCATGATGTGTAAGAAGAACCCTGCCTATTCTCACAGCTACAGTGCCTGACAAGCTCTTTAACTTTTCTGGCAGCTGTGTCTTTTTGAGCTTTGCCAAACTTTTCTCCTTTCACTTCACTTCTGAAAATTGGCCTTCATTTGCATAAACTGGCATGGCCCATTTCTCCTTGTGGTTGTTTCTCAGTGCTTTGGTGAAAAGGGAACTCTGACTTCCTACAGCATTATTAGCGACAAATTAAAAAAGTCAAGCATTTTTGGGGTTTTGGATATTTAGTTTAGATACTAATGATTTTATTTTAGAGAACAATTAAAATCCGCATAACTCATGGCCAGCCTTTTGAAAACATGTGTTATGAGTCTTCCTAGAATTGACTGTCTGACTGAACTGAGCAACCAGGCAAGAAGGACCTTGGTCTGGGAGGTGATTAAGAACCAAATCATCACTGCAAAGCAGCTTTAGAAATCCTTTGCTGAGATTGGAAAACTTATCAGAAGAAAGACCATCTCGGCAGCTCTCCATCCTTCAGCCTGCTTGGTGTTTACCAAATGGCATTTAGAAGACTCTGAGAGCATAAGGGAAACTATTCTCTGGTCTGATAAGACAAAAATGAAATTCTTTGGGCAGAATTCCAGGCACTATGTCTAGCGAAAACCAGGTGCTGTTCATCGCTTGCTTAATACCATCAGTACATTGCAGCTCTATGGTGATAGCATCATGCTGTTGGAGTGCTTGTTAGCAGCAGGGACAGAGAAGCTGTTCAGAGCTGAGGTAAGATGAATGCAGCCAAACACAGAGATCTTTGAAGAAAATCTGTTCCAGAATACACAAGACCTTGGAAACAAAATATGGATAGGAAGTATATTTTGAAAATAAATATAATCATAATATATTATTTTCTAAGCTTTATGGATTATGAGAATTTTTTATTTACTTTTATATATTTACATACTTGTTTGTGTAATGAAGCAATTATGTTCTGTTTTAGGATGGAAAATTGGAAGCAGAGGAATTTACAAACCGATTGTACACTGAACTAAAGTCCTCTCCGCAGCCCTACCTTGTGCCTTTTTTAAAGGTATTTAGTATATGAATGCTGTTTAGAAACTGTTAGGCACAGGACTAAAATGAAGAACTGTGATGCTTCGTGTCAGTTGCAAAGTTGTGGGTTCAAGACAGCCTTGCACTGTCCTTATGGTGTTTGTGTGTTCTGCATGACTTTTTTCTCTCGATAGTTTATGCCCACATTCCAAAGAAATTTATGCAATTAGCAATTCTAAATTAGCAGTACCTGATGTAGTGTGGATGTGTGAGGTGAGTAACTCTGAAAGGTACTTCATAATTCTATGAAATACAGGGTTTACGCTTAGCAGTTGGGGGTGTGATGGGAAGTTCCATATTCAGTTATTGGCAGTTGTGAATTAACCACCTGCAAATAAAGTACCTGTAGTTTAAATGCATCTCTGCAACATTCTTTCTTCCCCTCTTAGCTATTGTTCACTTCTTTAATAAACCACCTCTTTGCAATTTTTCCTTTGTTACAATATTAACATGAAAGCTGTATCAATGTTCAATTCCTTAGAAAGCAGCTTTTACTTCATATTGTATACTTTTTATAACTTCAATGGAACATTAATATTAAAGTTCACTGAACACAATATTCTTGCAAAGCATCAGAGATTTTAACAGTTTTAATTCAAATTATTATATTCACTTCACTTAGCAAGTTCTGTCTATGTACCTTTACTAAAATACCAATTATAGCTTTCCAAAATATATTTCCTGTTATAGCTGCCAACTTCATAATTGTCTCTAGTATACAATTTATGTAAAAGAAAAACTAATACTTATCTGGTCTCTCAAATGAAAGTGCTACATAACAGTACAGAACAGATCATGTGTAATAAGATTAATCACAGATCATTAAAGTAAACAGTCTATTTTTAATTTGCCATTCTTTTTGTCTTTGAAGCCACATTCATGAATTGCTAGCCTGAAATAGATTGCAGAATTATGCAGCTAAGATTGTAAATTTTATATATATCTGCTGCTCCTATAGTTAATAAAAGTTAGCTAAATAAAAATATGTTGTTTTTTGTTTATTTCAACATAGGCATTTTCTGTCATAATTAAGTTATAGGCATCTATTGGTTTTCATTAAAATGCTTTATTTTTGTAAAATTAATTTCCACTTATACAATGTGCATTTTCTTAATTGTTATATAAAGTGTCAAAAATTGTAGTTCTTACCCTGTTCCAGGTTTCTAAGTCCCTTCTGCAGTGTATCAACAATGTAGACAAATTATGACAATTCTAGCAGAATGCTCTATTTTTTTTTCTTTTAAATTTAAGGATGGTTTTAATTAACAACTGAAGAAGCTTTCATTGGTGTATAATGTAGATGCCAGTTGGCAAACTATTTAATTTTTTGCTCATATTCATTCATTTTTAACTTGAGCAATACATGTGCCTTTCACCAGTCAGTTTATTCATTGTGGATACACAGATAAAAAACACAAATTGATGATTTCCTGTTTCTTACCTCTCTAAAAGGAAAGTAAATAATGGATAAATTAATCTTGATTCTTGTGTATAAAGTGCATTTTACAGTTTGATGTCAAAATGCACAAGGCTGGTCTTGCTCATAACTCAACACAATATCAAACATTTTAACAATATGGTTAGTAAAATAAATAAAATAACCAGCTTGGTCTCTTTGATAACTACCATTTTAATGTTTATTTTCATAAAAAGGAACAGTGCTTTTTTTATAATCTTAAATTGTTTCATTAATAGCTATTCTTAAAATCCAGAAGTCCGACAACATCATAAATACATTCTCAAGCCAATTAAGGGTAATGGAGTGCTGTAGTCTATTCTGGTAGCAGATGGTGCAAGATAACACTCACAGACACTCCTATCTGAATAATTTGAAAATTGCCACTTAATCTATCATGGTCATATAGGTGGAGTGTCTGAAGAAATTTTTGCAAACAGTGAAAATATGGTAACTCCACAAATAAAATGACATGACATGAGATTTGAATCCAGGACATTGGATCTGTGAGACATTAACACTACTGTGCTGTCTAAAGAAATGGTGTAAAACAAAATTCCTTAATTATAAAAACATAATATTTATGCTGAAATATGTAAAGACAGGTTGATTTTATTTTTAACTTTTTAGACATGATAATTTTATCCATTTAAATAGTGAAAAAACTTTAACTGATCAAATTCTTTTACCCTATTTGTGTAAAATTTCAAAGATTGTAAATTTTTTAAATTGTACATTTTTTTTTTTTGCAGAGAAGCTTACCAGCAGTTCGCCAGCTAACTCCAGATTCACAGCTCTTCATTCAGCAATGTGTACTGCAGACACCTCAGTCAGCAATTGCTTCTTCAGCATCAATTCTCATAACCCAACAAAATACTAAGCCAGTTATGATCAATAGCAGAATCTTGCAGCCTAGCTGTTCCCTTTCCACTACTGTGAAACAGTCACAGCCTGAAAAGCCAGTCAGTTTGGTAAGTGCTAGTAATAATACTACTATCTTAACCCAGCTAATTAAAGCAAGTGTATTTATTTATATCATATTCATCATCTTTAGCATCTTCACTGTGCTTTTCTTGGTGAAGGTTGCAATTTCAGTACACTCAGCAAGACTGAATGGACCATCTCCCATGTATTTTTTCCTAGCTCTTCTTGAGCAATGCCTGCATGCTCCCATTCTAGTAGAAAAATGTAATTTCATCAATGTGTCCTAGGTCTTCCATTGGGGTTTTTCTTAATGTTCTATACTTATAAACCTCACCCTCAACTGGGTTCTGTCAGGCTAAAGAAGTCCAGCGATCCTATGCAGAATCTTAAAATCAACCGCTTCTTCTTGCTATCTCATTTTTTTCAGCCAGTACTTTACCTAAAGCTCATAAGGAGAGATGGGGACAGTGATGTAAACTTATTGATGAATCAAATTTGTTTTTCCCAAGAACTTCGCTTCTCATTCATCACCATTCTTTAGTAACATATGTAACATTTTCACATATAACTTTAGTATGCCTTACTAGGGAGTCCTTGAATATGAATAAGTCTATTAAAGACTGTCTCTACAAAAGGGGGAAAACAGTGAATTTAATTTCCCCGAAAAGGGGGAAAACAGTATATATAATTTCCTTGATGAATAAAAGAATAAAAAGGCTAGAAATACAACATTTCAGCCAAGATTGGCAGGAAATGTGGTGGAAATGTTCAAAAGAAGGGAGAGTAAATGTGTGCTGTGTACAGGAGACAAGATGGAAATCTCTTCTTTTGGCTGCTCCTGTTAGGGGTTGCCACAGCGGATCATCTTCTTCCATATCTTTATGTCCTCTGCATCTTGTTCTGTTGCACCCATCACCTGCATGTCCTCTCTCACCACATCCATAAACCTTCACTTAGGCCTTCCTCTTTTCCTCTTCCCTGACAGCTCTATCCTTAGCATCCTTCTCCCAATATACCCAGCATCTTTCCTCTGCACATGTCCAAACCAACGCAATCTTGCCTCTCTGACTTTGTCCCCCAACCGTCCAACTTGAGCTGACCCTGTAATGTACCCATTTCTAATCATATCCATCCTCGTCATACCCAGTGCAAATCTTAGCATCTTTAACTCTGCTACCTCCAGCTCTGTCTCCTGCTTTCGGGTCAGTGCCACCGTCTCCAACCTATATAACATAGCTGGTCTCGCCACAAATTACTCCTGACACTCTTCTCCATCCATTCCACCCTGCCTGCACTCTTTTTCACCTCTCTTCCACAATCCTCATTACTCTGTACTGATGATCCCAAGTATTTAAAAATATCCACCTTCGCCAACTCTACTCCCTGCATCCTCGCCATTCCACAAGATGGAAATGTAAATGTGTTAAAATACTTAGACTTAGTGAGAATAGTGGAAGAGAGACAAGGGAGCAGAGATGGCAGTCCTAGGGCTGGTGTACTTGTGTCAGAAATATGAGCTATCAGAGTAGTGCAGTTGAAGAGGGCGAGTGAATATATTGTAGTTTTTAAGATGATTGTTGGTAAGTGACTGATGAATATAATCTCTGTATATGTTGCATAGGTTGACAGAAGTGATGAAGAGAGAAGCGAGTTTTGGGACAGGTTGATGCAGGTGATGCCAGTTTTAGCTCATAGGAAAGTTTTTATAAAGGGAGGCAACTTGCATGGACATGTTCAGGCCAGTGCTAATGATAATAAGAGAGTCAATGAGGCATTTAGTTTTGGTATAGGGGAGGTTGAGGTTTAAAGGATTTTCGAGTTTGGTGATGCAATTGCGCAAAACCATATTTATAAAGGATAGCAAAGTTATGATATATGAATCTGGTGGTGTAAGGACCATGATAGATTATGATATAAGAGCTGATAAAAGCACGGAGGAAATGAGAAGGTTATTACTGGAGAAGGTTATGTAGGACAGCTTTTTTTAGTTTTTAGCCAGCGGTATGAAGTAAACAAGAGAAAGTATGTACCAAGGCTGTGAAATGCAAGAAAAGCAGTTTTGAGAGCAGAAGGAAGCCAAAAGGCGGGAGTGGGCTGTATAATGTGGAAGGAAATAATAGGAAATTGTTCAGGATCACAAAAACATGTAAGAAATTCTTGAAAAATGGAATGTTATGATTGATAGTTATGTGATTCCGTGTGAATGAGAAAAATTTAATGGGATAATGTTCGATTTAAGAAAAGGGTCAAGCTATAAGTTATTGAAAGAAGAGGATCCAGACTCTCATTAAAAAGGAAAGTGGTTTCAGAAATGCTAAAGACAGCAAATGGTCTTGCAGTTAAATGGTTGACAGAACTGTGCAGCACAATTATGCATAAAGGGAGGATTCCTGAAGATGGGAAAATAAGTATGTTCATTCTTGTTTATATGTTGTGAGACAATTTACTGCAGTGTTTGTTATATTATGAGATCAAGCTTATAGAGCACACTATGAAGGTGGTTAAAAGAGTGTGTTGCATAAGAATGGGAAATCATCTGAACGCTAGGAAAATGCAGTTTGGTTTAATGACTGGGAAGAAAAAAACGGATGTGGTCTTTTTTTGTAAGGGAAATGTACAAAAGCATCAGGTGAAGGAAGTGAAGCTGCATTATGTATTTGTAGATCAGGAAAATACATTTGGCTGCTGCAAGAGATGGTGAGGAGAGCACTGAGAACATTAAATGTGGAGGAAAGGTTGTCTACGGTCATGTCAGTGTATGAGTAAGTAAGAATGGTGGGAAAGTGAAAGTTTTGATGTAAAGGTTGGGATTCACCAGGAATAGTATGGGAGGAGGTGACCAGGGAAAGACATGAAGGATTTTCCTGGGAGCTCTTGTACACTGGTGATCTTGTAATGATAGCAGAAAGTGAATCAGAAATGAAGGAGGAGATACTGAAATGAAAAGATAATTTGGAACTGACAGACTTTAAAGTAAATGCAGGAAAAAAAATCCAAGGTAATTGATGGAGGTGAAAGGAACAAGAGAGAGGTGGATGCAAGGTTGTGCAGCATGTGCAGTAGAGATATTGGTTTGAGCAACTCTGTCCAGTGATTGGGCTCATGGAAATGGGAACATCTAATGTGCTGGTATGAAGGGTATCTGAAGGTGGTGAGTACAATTGTTCCTAGTAGAACGTGTGCAGGAGGGGTGCCAAATGTTAATGTAGTAAGTATAAATTAGGATATCAGTGTGTGGAAGAAATTTAATGGGCACCCCCAACTGGGTGTTCAGGCAGTAAGCACAGGCAGGAGAATCGTCAATTATTATTCTTTACCTATTATCTTTCAAGAGGCAACTCGGCATATCTTATTAGCAATTGTTACAAAGTAAAAGAGTGTCCTCTGCTATATGTTTATACAGTTCATTGATTAGATCACAATACCAAGGAATTAATTACATAATCAGAAAACTCTTAACATGATTGGTTACATCCAGTTGCCACCGGGACATGAGAAATGTTGATACCTTAAATAACCACAATTAAGCCCGTCCAGTTCTTGATTGAGAGTACTGTTAGCTTAGGAGTACATGACTTTTTAAATGCAACCCTGAGATTTTGCTCCTTTTCCTTGTTCCCATGGTTTGTTAAACAATGGTCTGATTTTTTTGTAATTCAGCTAGGTACATCGACAGGAAACTTAGCCTGAGCATAACAGTCGAACAATGATTATGCATTAAATATAACCTTTTTTTTTAGCTTTATTTATTTCTTTTGCTGTAAAGTAACTAAAATACATTATTTTAATAGCTCAGCAGATAAAAATAAGAAACTTGAGCACAAACCCAGCAGATAATAAAGTTGGGCTCCTTTCCAACAATTACCTGGTCATCAGCTAGGGGCAGTTTGAACCAGGGTACAAATTCAACTCTTACAGGTGATGGAGTTGTTTTTGAGGAATTAAAAAGTTCTGCTACCTAGGTGATATGGTGAATACAGATGGAGGTGTGGACTCAGCATTGGTGAGGAGAGTGAGAAAAACATCTAAGACATTACAGGTGCTGTTCCTAATGCTGAGTTGTAAATGAGCCTCTATGGCAGTGAATAGATATGTTAATGAAAACTATGTAAAGAACAACGTGAGATTCGGCTGATGAAGATGTAATATGAAGCAAAGCTGGAAAGAACAGAAATAAAAATGGTCAAGTGGATATGTGGAGTGTCACAAAGTGAAAAGATGAAGGCTGAGTTAAGAGAAAGACTTGGTGTGGTGGTAGTAGGTGCTAAGGTGGTTTGTGCATGTGGAGTGTAAGGTGGAGGAAATGATAATTAGCTTACCTGGATAAACCTGGTAAATGGCTGTTAAATTGGTGATGATGATGATAGGTTATGATTCACTGGTTCAGCTGTTGATACTCGTAAAAAAGTCATGTGTGTATGTATTTCATGTTTGCAATTATATGACAAAATCAATAAGGTAAAGGTAGCACACTTACATATGTAAAGTAAGAAAAAATTGTGTATGTGTTTGTCAAGTAAATGGCATTCAGAAGCATCAGCCTCTGGTAATTGCATGGCTTTTTGTGACCAAAACAAGAAGTCCTGGCACTTGTTCAGCTGGTCATGATTTATAGTATTTTTCCATTGTTCAGTTTGTTTATGCTTTGCTATGGAAGGTGGATCAATTTAGCTTTATTTGCATATAGGCAAGTAAGGAAGAAATGCAGTATTTTTTTTCAGAAGTCTGAAAAGAAAATTGCTACAATAAAGTCTCTCTTTTTCCTTTAAAAATATTTGCCCAGGGACTGCTTTATAAGTATACAAAAAATAGTTTCCAAAGGTTATTTCCAGAATGAGAAAATGAAGAAGATGGTTAGAGATGCAAAGTTTATGCTGTATAGCCTTTATCGAATGTGTTTATTCATGTACTTCTTTCTAATCACTATGATTAATGCCATCAGGATTTATAGTCTCATACCATTGTAAATAATCTTTTTTTGAACATCATATAAACTTTTACAGTTGCATATTGAAAAGGTGTTACTCCATATACTTTTGTGTGTGTGTGTGCATTGTTGTTGTATGCTTAAACACTTGTTTGATATGGGAAGAAAGCATATCATCCCAAATGGGTGCCTAGGACACTGAAAGAATGAATGAGGTGAATTTAGATTCTAAACTGCTAGAGTAGACAGGGCCTACTATACATAATGAGATGTAATAATGGCTTGTGGTTATAATAAAGGACTCTCATCATATCAAAGGGTAAAACAGTAAGGTTTCCATATGATAAGGAAGTCTGCAGTATTTTATCTGGTGTGTGTGTGTGTTTGTTTTTATTTTGTTTTTTTAAAGGTACTTCAAGGAATGCCTAGTTTTCAAAAGATGAGCTCTGGCCCTTTGTGACCCTAAATTAGTTAACGCAGTTTTGAAAAAGGATGGTATAGTTTAGTTTTGGGGAGCCTTCTTTTTGTAATTTTAAATTGGCTTTCAAGCTTAAAGTAAAAATCTTTTTGAATTTTTGAATGTTCTTTGTTATTGTTTTAACTTAGATACACACTGAAAACTGCTTTTGGGCTTTTCTTTTCAGCATCATCTTAGTATTATTGGTTGCTAATAGCCATGGTATTTGTTACAGAATAATTACAATCAAGTGAATTAAATTTGTGAATGATATGCCGTTAATTTTGGTGTACTGAATAAATCCTGCATCATTGATGCAAATATGAAAAAGAAAAGTAAATGACACAGAAACCGTAGCACTGGTTTGACTCTGGGTGCCGCTTAATTTGCAAAACTGAGCGGAAATGTGTGTACGTAAGGTAGGGGGCTACCATGAAAATGTGTGCAAGGAAATGGGCGTATGCAACATTATTCTGAGTACTCACCGTTTATACATGAGGCCTCGGGTCTTTAAAGTAAAGTGAATAATTGGTTCAGATTATACTTACATATCATTTTGTCTGTGAAACTGTTCAATGTCAATGAGTAGGACCAGAGAGAGACTGCATTATCCACTGGCCTGTTCATTTGTGGTGGAAACTACGGTAAAGCATCACTTTATCCTGTTCTTTTGAGCCATTATTAGCCTTCTAAGAGATTTCTTTACTACAGATATGAATGTGTGTTTGGTTTTCTTGGACTGTGGTTAATTTTTTAAAATTATGTATTGTATTCAGGTATGAAAGACAATGACAGCATCAAGTTTATAATTTCATTACAGTTTTTAGCTAATCTTCAAAATGTTTTAATAACTTGAGATGAAAGTCTCTCGCATCCATCTTTTTTTCAGCTTTTAAAGACCCAGCACACATCTTAATTCACTGTATATTGTTTCAAAGCCCCCTGGGTCACTAGTGTCCTTGTTGGAAGTCTTAATGTTTTAAACTTCAAAAATGGGCACAAAATATATTCAGTGAGTTGTCAGTTTTAGTCATCTCAGTCGTGCCCTGAAGTTGTTTCCAGTTTGTCCTTGTATTCCATTTTTACTTTTCAGGTATCACCTGACTCATACCTTGAATTTTGTACATACAGCAGTATGTAATAAAATTAATAATGCATTCTATATAAAATTTTGGTGTTTCAAATTTGAATATCATAATTAATCTGTAACTTTGGGTTTGGTTATAACCAATAGGCACAGCAGTATATACAGTGTACATATTTTGTATTGCTATTAGTATTGGTGAAAAGCAGTGCATTAGACGATATTTTAATTTGTTTGAAGCAGTCAGTTAAGATTTTGTGTGGCTGTTATTTATAAAGCAAGAAACTGTTCTAAATATTTAAATGAATACAACAACAACAACATTTATTTATATAGATAGATAGATAGATAAATACTTTAAGAAGGCAGGCTCTATTGTAGGAGTAAAGTTGGACAGTTTAACATCTGTGGCAGAGCGATGGGCATTAAGCAAACTCCCGTCAGTCATGGAGAATCCACTGCATCCACTGAACAGTGTCATTTCCAGGCAGAGGAGTAGCTATAGTGACAGACTGAGGAGATCGTTCCTCCCCCACACTATGCGACTCTTCAATTTCACCCAGGGGAGTAAATGCTAACATTACTCAAAGTTATTGTCTGCTTTTACATGCATTTTTTTACTATTTAATTTAATATTGTTTTTAGCACATTTTCATACAAGTAATGTAGCTCAAAGTGCTTTACATAATGAAGAAAAGAGAAATAAAAGACAAAGTAAGAATTAGAATAAGATAACACTGATTAACATAGAATAAGAGTAAGGTCCGATGGCCAGTGAGGACAGAAAAAACAAAAAAAAAAACCTCCAGACGGCTGGAGAGAAAAAATAAAATCTGCAGGGGTTCCAGGCCACGGGACCGTGCAGTCCCCTCTGGGCATTCTACCTAACATAAATGAAACAATCCTCTTTGTATTTAGGGTTCTATTGGAAGGACTTGATGATGGTGGTCATATAGACTTCTGGCTTTTAATCCATCAATGTAGGACATCACTGTGCTTTGATTAGGTGGTGATGGTGCAGATCGCCACCACAGAAAACTTGGGAAAAGAAACAGAACAGAGAGTAGGGGTCAGTATGGATTTTAAAGCCACCATGAATAGTTATTTTAATGAATTGAATATAAAGAGTATCAGGATTAAATGAAGGTGAAGTTATCAGAAAGCCATGTTAAAGTAATGTGTTTTTAGCAGTTTTTTAAAGTGCTCCACCGTATCAGCCTGGCGAATTCCTATTGGCAGGCTATTCCAGATTTTAGGTGCATAACAGCAGAAGGCCACCTCACCACTTCTTTTAAGTTTTGCTATTGGAATTCTAAGCAGACACTCAGGTTACGATTTGGTATATATGGTGTCAGACATTCCTGTATATAACATGGAGAGAGATTATTTAAGACTTTGTAAACCATAAGCAGTATTTTAAAGTCAATTTTGAATGACACAAGTAACCTGTGTAGTGACATCAAAACTGGAGAAATGTGCTCCAGTTTCCTAGTTAGAATTCTAGCAGCTGCATTCTGCACTAGTTGCAAACGATTTATGTCTTTTTTGGGTAGTCCTAAGAGGAGTGCGTTACAGTAGTGTAGTTGACTGAAAAGAAAAGCGTTTCTCAGCATCTTTCAGTGATATAAGAGGTCTAAATTGTTTTGTTTCTTAAGTGAAAAAATGCTGTCCTAGTGGTCTGATTAATATGCGATTTAAAATTCAGGTTACAGTCAACAGTTACCCCTAAGTTCTTTACCCCCGTCTTGACTTTTAATCCTAATACATCAAGTTTATTTCTAATAATCTCATTGTCTCCATTATTGCCAATCACTAAGATTTCTGTTTTCTCTTTATTTAGCTTGAGAAAATGACTATTCATCCAATTAGAAACACAAGTAAGACCTTGTGTTAGTGAATTAACAGCGTCTGGGTCATCAGGTGCTGTTGATAAATACAGCTGTGTGACATCAGGATAGCTGTGGTAACTCACGTTGTGCCTCGAGATAATCTGACCTGATGGAAGCATATAAATTGAAAAGAGCAGTGGACCCAGGATAGAGCCTTGTGGAACACCATATAGAATATCATGTGTCTTTGAGTTGTAATTACCACAACTAACAAAGAATTTTGTACCTGTCAGGTAGGATTCAAACAAATTTGAGACACTGCCAGAGAGGCCCACCCATTGATTAAGGCGATTTCTAAGAATGTTGCGATCAAAGGTGTCAAATGCTGCACTCAGATCTAAGAGGATGAGAACAGATAAATGGCCTCTGTCTGCATTTACCCGCAAGTCATTTACTACTAACAAGTGCAGTTTCTGTGCTGTGATTTGTTCTAAAACCTGACTGAAATTTATCAAGGACAGCATGTTTATTGAGATGGTTATTTAACTGCATAATGATTGCCTTCTCTAAAATTTTACTTAAGAAAGGCAGGTTAGAAATGGGTCTAAAATTTTCAAAAGCAGAGGGGTCAAAATTATTTTTCTTGAGTAGGGGTTTAAATACAGCAGTCTTAAGACAGTCTGGGAAGACCCCCGTATCTAATGACAGAAATAGTGAAGAGTATATGGAGAAGGAAAATTAAGTCTGACAGCTTGGGTAACTTTGTAGTCTTGACTTTCTTCACCTAGCTATATTATATATGGCTACATTCACTTTAGAACTTTTCCTTTCAAACATGTGTCCTGTTCTGTGTCTCTTCCCGATGCCACTTGTATACATGAGAGGCAGTCCCTGTACTACTCAATTAATTTTAATATTTTGTTTATTAAAATTATTTTCAATAATATCTGAGAATATTTAAAATTTTTCATGATTTATTTGAAATTGCTACTTTTCACAACTCTGTATTAGATGGAGAGATAGAAAGATAATACTTTATTTGTCCCTAAAGGGGAATTAAGAGTTTATAGAAGCTCAAGAAAAACAGAAGCATTATAACAAACAACATACGCAAGAGGTTCTGGCTTAGTTAATGATAATCTAATAACATATTGTATAGATTGTGGTCAGATCAGCCTAGTTATAGCATGGGTTTACATTTAAAGGCATTTATTTAAATAAGGTAGGTACAGCTTTTTGTGTCCATGAGTGGAACAATTCCGCATACTGATGGAAGTTTGTTACTATTCCTTCCAAAGTTCCGTTTTTGAAGTCAACATATATTTAGAATGATTCATCATTAGAGTATTTTAGGGTAAAAGCAGAGCTGTTAGCTTCATCATTTTCTGTACTTGAAATATGTTGAATGATAGTCATTTTTATTTTAACAGGCATTGTTTTTCATCCATCTATTCATTTATGGTTAAATCTGCCAACTTCACCTGAGCCTAAAATGGCAGGGTTCAGGTGCAAGAAAAAATCAAATACAGACACAAAAAGGTAGTTTGCAATAAAGACAATAATTCCAGAAATTTAGATGGTTAAAAAAGAATATGTACTACCTTTCAAAATCATTGTGAAGCATTTTGAAACAAGAGCAAAGATAAGAAGAATATTTAAGCTTACTGTAAATGTAGTCTGATGGGTGGGAGTCTTTGGGTGCTTGGTGTTAACGACTGAGTTGATTTCCATATCATAATTCAGTGAGCTGAACTCCACTGTTTATATTCTTTAACACACTTTGCTCGTCAGCAAATGCACAATTTACAGAAAGCAGCATTTTTAGCTATGCTGTTTATCTCCACAGCAGCTAAATGTTCTGTACCATTATGAAGAAGAACAGCACAATTTTTCAGAATATTCTAATGGTTAAAAATTGTATCTACTTGATGGTGGGTGTAATTAGTCCTGCCATGTCTGAGACTGCTGTCTTATCCAACCACTTGTGCTCCAGTCATATAATTGGGCTTTCAGGGATTATTTTTTTTGAAAACAGGCTTATTTTCTGAAATATTTGGTTGTTCGGCTTTGCTTTAATTAATTTCATTAGTAAGGATGTCCGATTGAATGCCATTATATGAATGTATTTTGGATGTATTTAAAAAAAAAAATCTTTGAAGGCAAAAATGAATGTTCAAATGTAAAAGAACAGTTCCTTGCTTTACTTCACTCTAATTTTGGCATTGTTTTGCTCTTTACATGCTGTGCAGCACTACTGTATTTTAAACATCTCTTTGCATGTCTCATCCAGGGTCTCTTCTGCCCTATGTCTTTTTGCATTTTTTAAAGGTTAGCTTGTATCATGATTAGTAAAATGGAAGGGATTTTTTTCTTAAACCGACTCCTTTACAATGTATTCTGGGATAAATTTTTCTAACTACAAAGGCTTTAAAATCAAAATGTTTAAGAATAATTTCAGTGTTAGCACTGTTCCTTTTAGTTACCTTATTAAACATGCAGTTTTGCACGCACTCTGCATGTTTGATGGCTACTGACTTAAAACACAATGCTTAAAACAGTAAGTTCTAATAAAAAATGTTGAGGTTACATGTATTACAGTTTGGCTGTAACTGTAAAGGGGTGAAAAAGAAACTGTGTTAAGGTTAGTCTTGTATATTTTCCTTTGACTGTTTAAGTGTTTTGGACAAAAGCAAAGTATGTTTTCCATCCCAGCCCTCTCATTGAATCAAGTTGTATCCTGAACATTACATCAAATATTTTTTTTAAGACTGCTAGAAAAAATAATTATTATTGATTAATGACTGGGTTTAAAGCATTTGAGACAAGTCTGTTTTCAATTTTGATTTATTAAGACACCTAGTTCTTGAAAAGAATGCCATTTATCACTAACTAGCAAAATACCCGCGCTTCACAGCGGCGAAATACTGCCTTAAAATTTTTATAAAGAAGAAAATTAAACCTTTTTAAACTGAGGGAAAATATACCAATAATTATTTGTTAAGGATCTCTTTGTATACCACATTGTGAGTTCGGCCCTCCGGTTAATATGACCAAGCTGTGTGCTGAGCTTACTCTTGAGCATGCAATGTACAGTTGGCCATGTGAACAGTAATCCATCCATCCATCCATCCATCCATTTTCTAACCCGCTGAATCCGAATACAGGGTCACGGGGGTCTGCTGGAGCCAATCCCAGCCAACACAGGGCACAAGGCAGGAACCAATCCCGGGCAGGGTGCCAACCCACCACAGGACACATACAAACACACCCACACACCAAGCACACACTATGGCCAATTTAGAACCGCCAATCCACCTAACCTGCATGTCTTTGGATTGTGGGAGGAAACCGGAGCGCCCGGAGGAAACCCATGCAGACACGGGGAGAACATGCAAACTCCACCCGGGTCTCCTAACTGCGAGGCAGCAGCGCTACCACTGCGCCACCGTGCCGCCCGTGAACAGTAATCTTGTTTCAAATCTCACAGCTTGGATTGCTGCTGTCGTAATCGGTTTGAGTTTCATGATTTGTTTCAATTACGACAGTATTTGTAGGACTTGTGTTGAAGAGACATTCGGCATCTGTCCAGCATTGTAAACACACAACCGTTTCATCGATTACTTCACATCCAGCTTTTGAGAGTTTAAACATTCATAAACATCAAAGTGTCCACTACTGAAATCGTCACCTGTCAATCTAAGATGTTTAAGAGGCATTGGCGGTTGTCGAAGGGTGTAAAATATTTTTGGCCATTTCGGTACACTTGAAAGCGACAACCGAACAATTCAGCGGCAGCCATCAACTCGCATGCAGATGCATAGGTGAAGGGCTTAAGCATGTCACTCTTATAGTGCTCCTGTGTAGTATAATTATCTCCTGTACCGTCATCAGTCCACACCTTGAACCTGTCCCAGTCATTCAATACATAAGACACAATGTTCCCCCGGATATCAAGAGTGAGCCTGATATGGCCGTGCAATAAAAAGGTAGGTGCCATCTCCGGGCATGGAAACCACTCGGTAAATGACAGTTCTTTGATCGAAGGTGATCACCTCGATAGACATGTTAATGGGGGTACAGTTGGAATGATAAAGGAAATGGGTACCTGAACAATGTAAAGTAAATCTAAAATACCTACACAATAACTATAATCGTAATAAATGAACAATAAAACAGCGGAGAAGCCGTGGATTAAATAAAAAGGCTGTAGTTATCAGCAGGGAGATGTGAATCCTGTGGCGAAGCAGGGAAGAGAATGTAGAGACTGGAGCGACGGACAGCCTTATATAGGCAGGCAGCCAACAACGTGGGAGGTGTTGGGATGGGGGACCCAACGTCACCTCACACGGTGACCGAGCTGCAGGCTATGGACGTATATATGTACGTAAGTAGGATTCAGTTAGTGTTGGGAACCCGCATACCAAATTTCTTGAAGATGGGCCCATAAGTAACAAAGACCGTTGAAAAGTTCAATATGGCAGCCGACAGTCGCATCATACCACCGAAATAAGTACCAAATTTCAGCCTTCTATCTACACGGGAAGTTGGAGAATTAGTGATGTTGGAAAGTTCAATATGGCGGTTGACAGTGGCATCACACCACCGAAATAAGTATTTACATGGTTTCGGTTAGCGCAGGGAAGCCGCCTAGCAAATTTCGTGAAGATGGGGTCATGAATAAGAAAGTTCAACATGGCGGACGTTGTTGACCGTTATGACCGTTACGCGTAGAATTTCGAAATGAAACCTGCTTAACTTTTGTAAGTAAGCTGTAAGGAATGAGCCTGCCAAATTTCAGCCTTCTATCTACACGGGAAGTTGGAGAATTAGTGACATTGGAAACTTTAATATGGCGGCCGACAGTGGCATCATACCACTGAAATAAGTACGTATATCGGTTTTGGTTAGCGCAGGGAAGCCACCTACCAAATTTCGTGAAGACGGGCCATAAATAAGAAAGTTCAACATGGTGAACGTTATCGACTGTTATGACCGTTACACGTAGAATTTCGAAAAGAAACCTGCTTAACTTTTGTAAGTAAGCTGTACGGAATGAGCCTGCCAAATTTCAGCCTTGTACCTACACAGGAAGTTGGAGAATTAGTGACGTTGGAAAGTTCAATTTGGCGGCTGACAGTGGCGTCATACCACCGAAATAAGTACGTACATTGGTTTTGGTTAGCGCAGGGAAGCCACCTACCAAATTTCGTGAAGACGAGGCCATAAATAAGAAAGTTCAACATGGTGAACGTTGTCGACTGTTATGACCGTTACACGTAGAATTTCGAAAAGAAACCTGCTTAACTCTTGTAAGTAAGTTGTAAGGAATGAGCCTGCCAAATTTCTGCCTTCTTACCTACACGGGAAGTTGGAGAATTAGTGATGAGTGAGTGAGTACATCGGTTTTGGTTAGCACAGGGAAGCCACCTACCAAATTTCCTGAAGATGGGGTCAACCTTCTACCTACACGGGAAGTTGGAAAATTAGTGATGTTGGAAAGTTCAATATGGTGGCCGACAGTGGCGTCATACCATCGAAATAAGTACGTACATTGGTTTCGGATAGCGCAGGGAAGCCGCCTACTAAATTTCGTGAAGATGGGGCCATAAATAAGAAAGTTCAACATGGCGGATGTTGTTGACCGTTATCGACCATTATGACCGTTACGTGTATAATTTCTAAATGAAACCTGCTTAACTTTTGTAAGTAAGCTGTAAGGAATAAGCCTGCCAAATTTCAGCCTTCTACCTACACGGGCAGTTGGAGAATTAGTGATGAGTGAGTGAGTGAGTGAGGGCTTTGCCTTTTATTAGTATAGATACACATATACACATATATATATTATATATTATATCATACAGTATATAATATACAGTACTCTCCACAGCTGTATCTGTATGGCAGCATCCTAATTGCTCACACTACAGTGCCATCTAATAGTTTTTTAACATTATTTTTTATTTGTCTCTAATAGGGTCTTTGCAGTTGCACAAATCGCCATGCAATTATGTTTGCACAGATATTGATGGAGATGATAAAATACACTGTAATTTAAAATCTGTTTTTAATTCATTTGGTTTGGCAGGTAGAGTGGAATAAAATCTAGGATAATTGTAAGAGGTTCACATTTTTTATTTAACTGAAGTTAATTTTATTTCTTTTTTTATTATAAAAAAGTGTTTTTTTAATTTTAGTATATGAGGTGATAGCCAGTTTTCTCTTCATGTTGATGAATTGTTAGATTATGTAAATAATTTCTTTAGTGTTTTGGCACTTGCTGTTTCATGAGTGCTCTTCATTTTGTTGGGCTCAAGCTTTATTCAAATCACTGTTCTGAACCATTTTTAGAAAAAAATATTCAGGGCTTCTGAATTTCATCTAGAATGTACCATTAGCTGTCAGAATAGAAGCCTGCCTGTAGTGGTTCTCTGTCCCCATCTACTGGTAGAAAGACACTTTGCAATTAATAAATGATAGGGGGGTATATGATGCAAAATTTTTCACAATACTAGGATGTGAGCCTAACTATGTCTATTCTCAACACTTTTACATTTCTGTATATAACTAGGGCTGACTTTATTATTGTGCATAAGGAGAAACATTTATAATGTTATTGCTGCACCTTTTTAGAAGGAATTTTTTATTTATTGTAAACCCTGCACCTGTGTTTCAGAGTTACACTGCTAATGTATTTTTGTGCTTTCCCGGTCTTAGCTGTGCTACATGGACCCCTTCAATGTTCACTCTCCTGATTGACACTTGTTGAAATAACAGGGTTTATGGTGTAGTGGGATCTCAAAGAGACATTACACAGATATGTAAACTAGAGATAAAATTGTCGCCGTGGTACAGATCAATTAAAACATATATTGAAATATTTGGAAAGTGATTTAAATACATCTTTAGCTGATCAACATATTTTTAGATTTAAAATAATAGTAGATATCTATAAATTAGTGTATTATAAGATAGTTGTAAAATTTTAAAGTATCTAAAAATGCACATGTAAAAAAGATCATATTTATTTTACAATTTGAGGATATATTTACTGTTCAGACAAACAGTAGGTTTATACTACGATTCTCCCATATTGCTGAGTTTCTCACCATGTCATAGGGAGTGAGCACATTATTTCAGACATCTGTACTCACAGTCTTATTGATGTAGTCATAATTTTAAATCAAAAATGTTATTCAGGACTTAGTTCCTTGTTCTTCCTTAGTCCCCTGGCCTGGTACAACATCTATAAACTGGTTTACAGTTATTCATTAGTCAGTCTTAAAAACCACCTTTCCTCTCACTTGTGAACAAAGACCCCAGTGCTACTTGAACAACTAATCCTTCTGTTTGAGCAGCTTATTACAAACCCTTTCCTGAAGAGACGAAACAGCTGTTTTGCTATTGAAGGTTATGACCTCATATTTGGAGTGTAGATTCTCATCTTCTCTTCATTACAATTGGCTGTGATCCATTCCAGTGTGTAGCAGAGATTAAAGTGTGTTGAAGCGAAGAGGACAACACAATCTGCAAACAGCAGCAGTATCGTCCTTAGGTTCCCATTCTGAATGGTCTTCAATTCTTATTAGCAGGAGAGACGATTAGACATATGCTTGGCAGAGTCTGCCTCCCACATTGAAAGTAGAAGATTTGCATTTATGTTTATTTGCTTATTGGACTCTTTTTATCCAAAACTCATTACAAAGAAGGTCAACATAATCGTGTAAACGAGTGTACCAGGACAGGTTACAAAAGGTGATCACTACAATTGAAGATCTGTAAAGCTACCATAACAAAAAATGATCAATTAACAATGTGACAAGATATCCACAGAGCAAAAAATATTAATTAACAATTTCACGGATATTCACAAAACAGTAGGGTTTTCAATTGCTTCTTAAACTGGATTGAGATTTGATACCATGCAAAGGTGGCATTACCAGATGCGCTTCACCTGAGCCTGACCTGAGTTAACGAAAAAGAGCATATCACCTCAACAGTAGTTTCTATATATACATATAAATATTTCTCTGTAGTAGCAGTAATTCCTAGTATGCAGACTCTCATTCTCCAAATACTGGTACCGATTGGCAGGTAGGCAGCAGCCGAGGAACCCATACTCTTGAAGCACCTCACACCTCATGCATGAAACAATGACAGTAAAAAAATTGTAAGCTTTTTTCAAATATTGAATGAAAATATAGACAGAATATTGGCAGATTCACATGATGCCTCAAAAATCTGTGCAAGTGTAAAGAGCTAGTCCAAGTATCCAAGGCCTTGATGGAGGATTTAAATCATGTGTTGTGGGGGGCCTTTAGAGATATTTGCCCCTACTAAGGTCAATCATGGCAGATTTGTTTAAGGAATAGGCTGGCTGAGCACTCGGGGTGGGCTCACTGGTAACACTCTATCCCAGTAAGTTTTAAAATAAAAAGCATTAGAAAAGTCATATACTAAATCTTAATTTGTAATATGTTTTCATATTACTTTTGAATTGAATAAATCCGCAATATAAGGACAGTTTTACTTTCCTCTTGCATTACTTTGTATAGTTAAACCTTTAATATCTGGCAACTCGGGAACAGGCCAGGTGACAGATATTAGAACAGTTTCGTACCTATCATGTACAGTAACTTAAGTGTATTTATAGAATTTTTGAATAAACTTCCTGATTAAAACAAATCTAGCAAATCTTTATAAACAGATTGTATGTTTTGACTGTTTGTTAGAACAGCCCTTTTTTATATGTTATATGTGATCAGGAAGTCCATTTGTTATTAAATATGTTTCTGTAAAAAAATGAGTCGAATGCATGAAACATGGTAACTGTTTATCTTGAACACGATAGAAAAGGAAACTTCTGAAAGAAAAATTATCTTCATAAACAGGTCTTTAATTATAAGGTCTGATAGCATAATGCATTATCAGACTGCAAGGTGTTTGTTAATTTCTTAATATATTGACTAGTACAGCTAAAACTGTTGTCACCCTTCAGCTTATTCTGTTCTACCTCTTTGTTCCCTGTTTTGTAGTTTTACTGACTGTGCATTGAAATAAAGTAGGGTACTTTTATTTCAGATATTTAAAAAGTATATGATCCCATGAGGAAATAAAACTACTGATATTACAATGTACACATGTATATTTATAAATGTACAGTGACATTCAAAAGTTTGCGCACCCTTGCTTAAAATTTCTGTTACTAGTTAACAACAACAACATTTATTTATATAGCACGTTTTCATACAAAAAAAGTGTAGCTTAAAGTGCTTTACAAAATGAAGAATAGAAAAATAGAAGACACAATAAAAAAAAGTCAACATTATATAACATAGAATAAGTAAGGTCCGATGTCCAGGGTGGATTGAAAAAACAAAAAAAAAAAACTCCAGACGGCGGGAGAAAAAATATAAAATCTGCAGGGATCCCAGACCAAGAAAGAACCCAGTCCCCTCTGGGCAATCTACCTAACATAAATGAAACAGTCCTCTTTGTATTTAGGGTTCTCATGGAAGGACTTGATGATGATGGTCACGTAGACTTCTGGCTTTCAGTCCATCAATGTTGGAGCATCATGATGCTTTGAGTAGGTGGTGGTGGCGCAGGCCGCCACCACGAAGAAACTGGAAAAAGAAACAGAAGAGAGAGTAGGGGTTAGTACGGATTTTTGAGCCACTATGAATAGTTATTGTGATGAATTGAACATACATAGTATCAGTGTTAAGTTAAAGTGAAGTTAGGAGAATGCCATGTTAAAGTAATGTGTTTTCAGCAGTTTTTTAAAGTGTTCCACTGTATTAGCCTGGCGAATTCCTATTGGCAGGCTATTCCAGATTTTAGGTGCATAACAGCAGAAGGCCGCCTCATCACTTCTTTTGTTTAGCTTTTGGAATTCTAAGGAGACACTCATTTGTGGATCTAAGGTTACGATTTGGAATATAGGTTGTCAGACATTCCGATATATAAGATGGAGCGAGATTATTTAAGGCTTTATAAACAATAAGCAGAATTTTAAAGTCAATCCTGAATGACACAGGTAACCAGTGTAGTGACATCAAAACTGGAGAGATGTTCTCGAATTTTCTTTTCCTTGTTAGGATTCTAGCAGCTGCATTCTGCACTTGTTGCAAGTGATTTATGTCTTTTTTGGGTAGTCCTGAGAGGAGTGCGTTACAGTAATCTAGTATACTGAAAACAAAAGCGTGAATTAATTTCTCAGCATCTTTTAATGATATAAGAGGTCTAACTTTTGCAATGTTTCTTAAGTGAAAAAATGCTGTCCTAGTGGTCTGATGAATATGCGATTTAAAATTCAGGTTACAGACGGTTTTTTTACTTCCGTCTTAACTTTTAATCCTAATGCATCAAGTTTATTTCTGATAACCTCATTGTATCCATTATTGCCAATTACTAAAATTTCAGTTTTCTCTTTTTTTAGTTTGGAAAAAATTACTATTCATCCATTCAGAAATACCAGTAAGACATTGTGTTAGTGAATCGAGAGAGTCGGAGTCATCAGGTGCTATTGATAAGTACAGCTGTGTGTCATCAGCATAGCTGTGGTAGCTCACGTTGTAACCTGAGATAATCTGACCTAACGGAAGCATATAGATTGAGAAGAGCAACGGACCCAGGATAGAGCCTTGTGGAACACCATATAGAATATCATGTGTCTTTGAGATGTGATTACCACAACTCACAAAGAATTTTCTCCCTGCCAGGTACTGTATGATTCAAACCAATTTAAGACACTGCCAGAGAGGCCCACCCATTGACTAAGGCGATTTCTAAGAATATTGTGATCAATGTTGTCAATTGCGGCACTCAGATCTAAGAGGATGAGAACAGATAAATGGCCTCTGTCTGCATTTACCGCAAGTCATTTACTACTTTAACGAGTGCAGTTTCTGTGCTATGACTTGTTATGAAACCTGATTGAAATTTATCAAGAATAGCATGTTTATTGAGGTGGTCATTTAACTGCATAATGACTGCCTTCTCTAGAATTTTACTTAAGAAGGGCAGGTTAGAGATGGGTCTAAATTTTTCAAAAGCAGAGGGGTCAAGATTATTTTTCTTGAGCAGGGGTTTAACTACAGCAGTCTTAAGACAGTCTGGGAAGATCCCTGTATCTAATGACGAATTAACTATGTCAAGAATATTGTCAATTAGCATGCCTGATACTTCTTTGAAAAACCTTGTTGGTATTGGGTCAAGGATGCAGGTGGAGAGTTTCAGTTGAGAGATTATACTTTAAGTTAAGCAGAAGATGAACTGGTCACTGAAAGGCATAAAGGTTCTTCTTCTTTTGGCTGCTCCCGTTAGGGGCCGCCACAACAGATCATCTTCTTCCATATCTTTCTGTCCTCTGCATCGTGTTCTGTTACACCCATCACCCGCATGTCCTCTCTCACCATATCCATAAACCTCCTTGTCATGCCCAATGCAAATCTTAGCATCTTTAACTCTACCACCTCCAGCTCTGTCTCCTGCTTTCTGGTCAGTGCCCACTCTTTCTCTGCAACCCATATAACGCAATCTTGCCATCTGCTGGTCTCACTACTGACCCTGTAAGACCATTTCCTTTCATCTTGCTCATACCAGTGCAAATCTTGCATCTTTAACAACCTCCATCTACTGCTTTCTGGTCAGTGCCTCTTCTCCACCCATTCCACCCTGCCTGCACTCTCTCCTTTCACTCTCTTCCACTGTCTGTCCATTACACTGTACTGTTGATCCACCCATTCCATGCCTTAAACTCATCTACTCTTCCACAACCATTAACTCTACTGTTGATCCCAAGTATTTAAACTCATCACCATTCCACTGACCTACCCCTGCATCCTCACCATTCCACTGACCTGCCCCTCATTTACACGCATGTATTCTTTGTTGTTCCTATTGACCTTCATTCCTCTCCCCTCTACTATCGCTACAGATCACAATGTTATCAGCAAACATCATAGTCCACGGGGTCTGCTGTCTAATCTCGTCGGTCAACCTGTCCATCTTTATTGCAAATAAGAAAGAGCTCAGAGCCGATCCCTGATGCAATCCCACCTCCAACTTGAATGCATCCGTCACTCCTACCGCAGACCTCACCACTGTCACACTTCCTTCGTACATATCCCGTACAACTGTTACTTACTTCTCTGCCACTCCGACTTCCTCAAACAGTACCACAGCTCCTCTCAAGGCACCCTGTCATATGCTTTCTCCAGGTCCACAAAGACGCAATGCAACTCCTTCTGGCCTTCTCTAAATTTCTTCATCAACATCCTTAGAGCAAACATTGCACCTGTGGTGCTCTTTCTTGGCATGAAACCATACTGCTGATCACTAATTATCACCTCACTTCTTAACCTTGCTTCCACTACTTTTTCCCATAACTTCATGCTGTGGCTCATCAATTTTATTCCCCTGTAGTTACTGCAGTCCTGCACATCCCCCTTATTCTTAAATATCGGCACCAGTACACTTCTTCTCCACTCCTCAGACATCCTCTCACTTTCTAAGATTCCATTAAACAATGTGGTTAAAAACGCTACTCCCATCTCTGCTAAACACCTCCAAGCTTCCACAGGTATGTCATCTGGACCAACAGTCTTTCCAGTTTTCATCCTCTTCATAGCCGTCCGTCCTTTTTCCTTGCTAATCCGTTGCACTTCCTGATTCACTATCTCCACTTCATCCAACCTCTTCTCTCACTCGTTCTCTTCATTCATCAGTCTCTCAAAGTACTCTTTCCGTCTGCTCAACACACTCTCCTCGCATGTGAGTATGTTTCCATCTTTATCCTTTATCACCCTAACCTGCTGCACATCTTTCCCAGCTCGGTCCCTCTGTCTAGCCAATTGGTACAGGTCCTTTTCTCCCTCCTTAGTGTCCAACCTGTCATACAACTCATCATACGCCTTTTCTTTAGCCTTCGCCACCTCTCTCTTCACCTTGCGCCTTATCTCCTTGTGCTCTTGTCTACTTTCTGCATCTCTCTGACTATCCCACTTCTTCTTTGCCATCGTCTTCCTCTGTATACTCTCCTGTATTTCCTCATTCAACCACCAGGTTTCCTTTTCCTCCTTCCTCTTTCCAGATGTCACGCCAAGCACCCTTCTTGCTGTCGCCCTTACTACATCTGCTGTATTTTCCCAGCTGTCTGGTAACTCTTCACCGCCACCCAGTGCCTGTCTCACCTCCTCCCTAAACTCAACCTTGCATTTTCCTTTTTCAACTTCCACCATTTGATCCTTGGCTCTGTCCTCACTCTCTCCCTCTTCTTGATCTCCAAGGTCATCCTACAGACCACCATCCTATGCTGCTTAACTACACTTTCCCCTGCCACCACTTTGCAGTCTTCAGTCTCCTTCAGATCAGCTCTTCGGCATAGGATGTAATCTACCTGTGTGCATCTTCCTCCACTCTTGTGCGTAACCCTATGTTCCTCCCTCTTCTTAAAATACGTATTCACCACAGCCATGTCCATGCTTTTGGCAAAATCCACTATCCTCTGACCTTCTTCGTTCCTCTCCTTGACACCATACCTACCCATCACCTCCTCGTTTCCACTGTTCCATTCACCAACATGCCCATTGAAATCCGCTTCAATCACCACTTTCTGTCCCTAGGGTACACTGTTCATCACTTAATCCAACTCACTCCAAAAATCTTCTTTCTCACCCACTGCACACCCAACTTGTGGTGCATATGCACTAACAACATTCATCATCATCACCTCCAATTTCCAGCTTCGTAATCATTACTCTGTCTGACACTTTTTTCACCTCCAAAACACTCTTGACATACTGTTCCTTCAGAATAACCCCTACTCCATTTCTCCTCCCATCCACACCATGATAGAACAATTTGAATCCACCTCTGATCCACCTGGCCTTACTTCCCTTCCATTTAGTCTCTTGCATGCACAATATATCAACCTTCCTTCTCTCCATCATATCTGCTAACTCTCTCCCCTTACCAGTCATACTGCCAACATTCAAAGTTCCTACCCTCAGTTCCACTCTCTTTACTTTCCTCCTCTCCTCCTGCCTCTGGACATGTCTCCCCCCTTTTCTTCTCCTTCTTCTTCTTCGGCTAACTGTAGCCCAATTTCCGCCAACAATAGTGACTAACAGTACTGGTGGCGGTTGTTGTTAACTTGGGGCTCGATCGATCCGGTATGGAAATTTGTATTGTTCGCATATTGATTTGGCAAATTTTAAACCGGCACAAAGAAACACACTGGTTTGTGCATCTTCTGTGGCATAAAGTTTAAGATGACATATTTCTTGTCAGCATTTTATGCAAGATTAGTGTATTGGCTTTGTTTTGTACAATTGTACACTAAAAAAAGGAAAGGAGCACCATGCAACAGTTTGGTCACCCCAAGATATTTGGCGCTTCAGATAACATTTTCCAAGATTTCCGGCCTTAATTAGTTTGTTAGGGGTATGGTTTGTTCACAGTCATCATTGGGAAACCCCAGGTAATGCAAATTGCAATGCTGTATAAATTCTATGACTCCTCAAACCTTGACCCAACAATCCGCTGCCTTGGTCTCCGCTAAGCAGCTGCCTAGCACTCTGAAAAATAGAGAAATTGATACTCACAAAGCAGGAGAATGCTACAAAAAGATAGCAAGGTGTTTTCAAGTAGCTATTTCCTCAGTTTGTAATGTTAAGAAATGGCAGTTAACAGGAACAGTGGAAGTCAAGTTGATGTCTGGAAGACCAAGCCAACTTTCTGAAAGAACTGCTTGTAGAATTGCTAGAAAGGCAAATAAACATTTGACTGCAAAATACCTTGAACATGAAATATGAAAAAATATAACCTTCATGGTAAAGTCAGCAGAAGAAAACCTTTTTTTGCATCCCTGCCACAAAATTCAGCATCTGAAGTTTGCAAATGAACATCTAAACAAGTCTCATGTATTTTGGAAACAAGTCCTATGGACTGATTAAGACAAATAGGTCTTTTTGGCCACAATATGCAAACTTTGGAGAAAAAAGGGTGCCAAATTCTAGGAAAGGAATCTCTCCAACTATTAAACATGGGGGTGGATTGATCATGCTTTGGGTTTGTGTTGCACCCAGTGGCATAGGAAACATGTCATTGGTAGAGGGGAGAATGGATTCAAATAAATACCAGCAAGTTCTGGAAGAAAAACATCACACCATCTGTAAAAAAGTTGAGGTTAAAAAGAGGATGGGTCCTACCACAAGATAATGTTCCAAAACAAACCTCAAAATCTACAATGGAATACCTCAAAAGGCTTAAGCTGATGGTTTTGCCATGACCCTCAAAGTCCCCTTACCTAAACATCATCGAAATCTGTGGGTAGATTTCAAAAGGGTAGTGCAAGTAAGACAGTCGTAGAATCTTGCATAATTAGAAGCTTTTTGCAAGGACAAAAGGGCAAAAATAACCCAAGTAAAAAATTGACACTCTTAGTTGGCTACAAAAGCGTTTACAAGCTGTGATACTTACAAATGGTCGTCTTACTAAGTACTGATCGTGTTGCGTTCCCAGACCCTTTTCATTTCTTTGGTATTTTGTATTTGTGAATGATGGAAATAAAATGTAATCTTGCTTAAAATATTAAAGAACTATGTCTCTCTTTAACTTGATGCCTTTTGGTGATCAGTTCATCTTCTGCTCATTTGACTATTCACAGTAACAGACATTTTAAGCAAGGGTGCCCAAACTTTTGCATGCTAGTGTATATTTCTGTTAGGAAATGTATAGATTGTCTATCTATCTATCTATCTATCTATCTATCTATCTATCTATCTATCTATCTATCTATCTATCTATCTATCTATACAGTCATATGAAAAAGTTTGGGAACCCCTCTCAGTCTGCATAATAATTTACTCTACTTTCAATGAAAAAGATAACAGTGGTATATCTTTCATTTCCTAGGAACATCTGAGTACTGGGGTGTTTTCCGAACAAAGATTTTTAGTGAAGCAGTATTTAGTTGTATGAAATTAAATCAAATGTGAAAAACTGGCTGTGCAAAAATTTTGGTACCCTTGTAATTTTGCTGATTTGAATGCATGTAACTGCTCAATATTGATTAAAGTGGATCCTTGGGTCACAAAACTCTGGTCAAAACCCGATTTGGTTGTGACCCGAACAAATTTCCCCCATAGGATTTTATGTAAAAATGATTAATCTGTTCCAGACCGTACGAACTGTATGTAAATATATATTTTTTTAAAGATTTTTAAGCACAAAAATAGTTAATTATACCATAGAATGCACAGTGTAATAGTAAACTAAATGTAAAAACATTGGATAACACTGAGAAAACCTTGAACAACAAAGAAAACTAACATTGCAAGAGTTCACACTACAGCCTTATGAACCGCTCGCTGTAAACATTTTTTTTTAATGAGATTTAAGCACAGGGAAAAAAAATTAAATTTGAAAAATTCTTAATTTATACAAAAACTAACCTTGCATGAGTCAAGTTCTGGCATGAAGGAAGTGAGGAGGAAGAATTAGCCACTCGTAGAAGGATAGTTTTGCAGCAAATCGCCATGAATCTTCCTGGCTTTCTTGCATAGCATCGCCTCGCTTATGCAATCCCCTGCAAGTTGCTTCTCGTTCAACCACATTAGCAACAGTTTTTCCACCTCTTCCAGCACTTAAGGCCTCTGCTTGGTTAACACTGTAACTGCTTTTGCAACATCATAGGCTTTAATGGCCTCTTTCTGCTTCAGAATAGTCTAAATCGTAGATTTTGACTTCTTGTGCTCGGCACCAAGATCAGTAACATGAACGCCACGCTCATACTTTTCAATAATTTATTTCTTTAATTCGATTTCATTTTTCTTCAAACCTTTCTTCTCACCAACACTACCACTCTTCACTTGCTTCGATGCCATGGTTAATTGCAAAATTAAGGCAAAAGCACACGAAATAGAGCACAAGGAGTTCACAGCGAATGCACGCATGTCTAACTGAGAACAATGTACAGGGAAAGACTGAACATGTGTGGAAATCATCGGCACATACGAACCGGAAGGGAAACTGGATTGTTCGTCACCCAAGTGTGTGGTCGTGAACAGATGCAAAAGTTTGGCGAATATTTTGGTCGTAACCCGATTTGTATGTGTTCCGAGACGTTCGTGACCCGAGGTTCCACCAAATTGGTTGGATTAGCTCGTTAAGCCTTGAACTTTATAGACAGGTGTGTCCAATCATGAGAAAAGGTATTTAAGGTGGTCAATTTTAAGTTTTGCTTCCCTTTGACTATCCTCTGAAGAGTGACAGCATGGAATCCTCAAAGCAACTCTCAAAAGACCTGAAAACAAAGATTGTTCAGTATCATGGTTTAGGGGAAGACTACAAAAAGCTGTCCCGGAGGTTTAGACTGTCCGTTTCAACTGTAAGGAGTGTAATCAGGAAATGGAAGGCCACAGGCACAGTTGCTGTTAAACCCAGGTCTGGCAAGTGTGGACGAAGGTTCAAACAAATAGCAGGCAGACACCAATTCTAATAAGCAGAATCTTTTATTTCTGACTTCTTGGTGAGCAGAGTGGCTTTTCCTTAACAGAGAGAAAATGCAAGGAAGGCCCCCGACAAGGGGGGTTCAGCTGCATTTATAACAAAATCTTCAAAGAGAATGGTTAGAAAAAAATAGCTCAGTTCCATCCAAGGCCATAGAACATTCTTTACAAAATTTTGCTGATTAGTCTTATATTTGAAAATGAAGCTTATCAGAAAACTTGTCATATGTTTGGCATCTTACTTGGACAATAACCAGACACTGCTTGAGACAAGCCGGGAGTGGCTGAGAGCTGCATTCCACAGCTGGAAGCACACTTCTGTTAATAATAATACCTAGCCACACAGAGAACATGCAGATTTTCATACAGAAGCTAGCAATAGATTTTAAATTCCATTCCACATTCCCCCCTTTTTAAACTTAAAAGTTTAAATAATAAGAGAGTTTAAGCTAAACAGTCCAGGTCGAAAGAAGACTGGGAAGAGAATTGGGCATGCGTTCTGTGTGGAGAAAATAAGCTTTAGTTATTGAGGCAGTGAACTTCTGGATAAAATAACGGATTAACAGAATAAGACAACAGCAAATCAAAAGAATAACAGTTAAAGCAACTAAAAGGGAAACAAAAATGGATTAGAACCATTGGCCCCAAGAGCCAAAAGTGGATATAAACCATTCATAGAAAACCTTTGTTTTTAAATCATGTTCCTGGGCTTCCCACAGATTATACCCCCAGTCCTGGTCGCCAGTGTTTGCAAACACATCACTCCAGCTTGAACATTCAGATAGACTGGAGGAGGAATTCAAATCAGTTTTGTACCTGGGTCGGGTCACACAAACATATTTTTCAGACAATCTCCATTTGTCTTGTCCACTGGACCCACAGGGAGCAATGGAACAAAAGTCAATCTGGAACGAGGCAGTTTTCCCTATTTGGAAAGTTAACGGGAAAGTCCCCATGTATTTGCTTCAATTGGTGAGTCCGATGGTCACCACCTGTTTGTCCTTGTCCTAAAGTCAGATGGATAAAAAAGATTAGGACTAGCAAAGCTATGAATGCCATTTTTTGCAATGCGACGCATGAATCCAGGCGGGAAGTCCTTCGACTATAACGGCGTGAGGTGTGGATAGCAGCACTTGGAATGGTCCCCTCCAGCGAGGTTGATGCCAGTGCTTCCTTCGGGTGTCTCTGACCAGTATCCAGGTTCTCAAGGGAATCTGTGACTCCGTTGGTGGAGGACTAGTTCGCCAAGCCTCCTTCAGGGATGTGGACCTCCTTCAGGGATGCTTGGAGACCTGTAAGACTGGAAAGAAGATCATTGTCCACAGTATGCAGATTGACATTGCCAATGACCATGCCAACAGGCATGGGCCGTCCGTCAGAATTTCAAAAGGCGACAGTCCCAACTGCCAGTGTGTCCTCCCTCTCAATCCCATTAAGGCCAGAGGTAAAGCGCCAGGCCAGGTTAAATTGTCTGCTCACAGATCTTAGCCAATTTAGATTTCAGGGTGCCATTGCACCTTTCTACTATACCTCCGCTTTGAGGGTGGTACTTGCAATAGTGATGCACATTTATCTGGAGCCAAGTGGTCAATTCATTTATTACAGAGTTCACAAAATGGGTACCATTATCAGTCTGCAATTTTGTGGTATTCCCCATCTTGGAATGATTTCTTTTATCAAGGCTTTTGCCACAGTTTTTGCATCTGCATGTTTGGAAGGGAAAGCTTCCACCCATCGGGAGAACACATCGACAATTACCAAGCAGTATCGGTACCCTTTAGATGGTGTTAGTTCAATGAAGTCCATTTGAAGATGTTCGAATGGACCCATTGGGTTAGGTGTGACAGCGGAACTTACCTGGTACCTTTACCTACGTTAAATTTTTGACATAGTGCACAGTGTCTGCAGAATTGCTCTGCATACGCAGAGAAGCCTACAGCTTCCCAATGTCTCGACATCTTGAATCATGGCATCCTTTCGGCGTGGTCCAGGCCATGTGCGGTTTTTGCCATACCTGGAAAAGAAGCTTTTGGAAGGAAAGGTTTGTTATTTTGCTTGTGAGTCCAGACCCCATCAGAGAGGGATCCTTCTTGGACCATTTTCTTTTCTCTGTCCGTGGCTGCACTCTGTAAAGAGATTATTTGATTATCAGCGTCTTTGTCATCTTTCTGTTGAAATAAAAAAATTGGTGTGTTATTGTAGGCAGCCTGTTTAGCAAAGTAATCAGCCAGGTCGTTTCCTTTGCTGACAGGATCTTGTTTCCTAGTGTGGGCCTGGCATTTAACTATTGCCAGTCTTGATGGTTTTATTATAGCTTCGAGGAGGGATTCGACTAATTTCTGATGTTGGATGGGCTTACCAGTACTGGTTTTAAATCCCCTTAATTTCCACAATGCTCCATGATCATGGCAGACTCCAAAAGCATACCTGGAATCTGTATAAATGGTTCAATTGTGACATTAGACAGAGTACAGAGTACGTTTTGATAGTGTATTGCCCTAGCAGTAGTGAGATGTGAAGTTTTGGCCTGTACTAAAATGGAGTGTACAGCGTGAGGCACCTTTACTGTTAGGGGGCTCATGAGCACTATATCTGTACTGGCTAGCACGGCTTCTGTTGTGGCTGCTACTGCTCTGAGACAGGTTGGAAGTCCCTTAGCCACTGGATCCAATTTTTTCGAAAAATAGGCTATTGGCCTTTGTTTTCTCCATGGAGCTGTGTTAGTACTACACTCATATATCCCCCCTTCCGTCCACGAATAAAGTGAATAAACGAGAATAATCAAGGAGCTCTAATGCTGACGCAGAGAGTAATGCACTTTTTAAATCACACAGAGCCTTCTCAGCCTGCTCATTCCACTGTATGCGGCCAGAAAGAGGAAGGTCAGCAGTGTTAGCTAGGCTGTGCTCTTTCAGAAAAATTTAAAATCCATTGTCGACAGTAACCTAAAATGCCCAATACAGACATAACCTGTTGTTTTGTGACCGGTCTGGGCAGGTTTTGAATAGTGGTTATGCGGTCTTTTGACAGAGCTCTGGTACCACAAGTGATGTCATGCCCCAAATATTTGACAGTGGTTTGAACTAGCTGCAGCTTGGCCTTAGAAACCTTGTGCCCATTTTCTGCAAGATACTTGAGCAATAATTCCGTATCTTGTGTGCATGCTTTCTCTGTTTCACTACAGAGTAATAAATCGTCGACGTACTGTATCAATGCACTTCCCCTGTCAGGCCAGAAGCCTTCCAGGTTTTGAGCAAGCTTGGCCGTATACACAAGGAGCCTCTGTATAACCTTGTGGCATAACGGTCCATGTCCAACGGCGGTTTTGAAAAGTAAAAGCAAACCAAAACTGAGAATCAGAATGTACAGGAATAGAAAAGAAAGCATTTGCTAAGTCAATAACTGAGAAATAACGTGCAGATGGAGGGATTGTAGACAGAATAGTGGAAGGATTAGGGACAATCGGTGCTCTAGGAAAGATAGCAGAATTGACTTGTCTGAGGTCTTGGACAAAGCGCCAAGAGCCATCAGCTTTCTTTACTGGCAAGATAGGAGAGTTTACAGGAGAATATTTAATAGGAATTATAGCCCCCCTTTTAACGAGATCTTTATGTACAGCAGCAATTCCGAGTTCAGCCTCGGAGAGAGAGGATATTGCACGGCGAGGACGGAAGGAGGATTTTGGAAAGATTACTAGAGGTTCACAATTTGCTATTCTGCCAAAATCATTTTTCCCTTGAGACCACAGTGTATCAGGAATCGAAGAGAGCCATGGAATGCTATCAGTTTGCAATGAACATAAAGAGAGAGACGGGTGACACAGGGAACGAACAACTGGCAGATCAATCTGAATTAGTACTTTAGTAACTAGATGGTCTGAGGTGTCAAAAATACCTGGACAACGTACAGCCAATCAGTTCTATTTAGACATTTTTAACCCAGTCCCCAATTTCAACCCAGTGAATGGTGTTAGATTTAGAGAGAGACATGGGGCACTGAACCACCTAGATAGAAAATACTTTGTGAATATGTGAGTTGAACTGACGCAGCAGCTTTAGTAGATGAAACAAAAATACATGGAATGTGCAAAGTTTCAGGGCATGTGCTGGAGGAAAGAAAAGATTCTAACCAAGGAGTGTCTACTTCAGCCGGGAAATATTGGGCAGTACAATGCAGGGTGTCCGGGACTTGTAAGTGGGGAAATAGGCATGAGGGGAAAGAATGAAGGGCTTTCAAGAGGAGGGTGTACGGTGAGATGTCAAGGGTCCATGCAGCAAAAGAGGGGCTGGGGTGTGTAGTTTGGCATAGGAGCTTAGGAATGGAGCAGTAAAATCCTTGTTTAGTTAAAGAAATTGAGACTGACAACTTAGTCATAAGATCCCTTCCCAGCAAGTTCACAGGGCACAAATGATTTAACAGGAAGCGATGAGTTAATGGAGAGCTGTCGGTGCTGAGTTGCACTTGCAGAGGCTTTGAAACTAGTAGCGTGTGTGGTTGTCCTGAAGCAGTGAGAACCTTCACAGTGTCTTTCGAGGCAGGGACCCCCAACAGCGATAAAGTGGAGCGCGTGGCTCCTGTGTCCACAAGAAAGACAGTTTCTTTGCCGTTTACTATTAAAGTCAATAAAGGATCAGTATCGCATGACGAGTAAGCAAAGGAAACTGGAAAAGTGGCTGGTGGTCCCTGCTAATTCCTAGGACCAAGGAATGTCATTGGGCTCAGGGAGAGGGGGTGGCGGAGGGCGCTTGTGTGGGCAGTTGCGTCTGAAATGTCCAAGTTCACCACAGCCGTAACAGGCATATGACGCTGGCGTCTGCTCTGAAGGGTCAGGCATCTGAGCGAAAGGATTATTAGGGCTTGATAATTGGAACCCTCGTCCTCTCCCGCGCCCTCGCCTTCCAAAGAAATTTCTGCCTCTCCCCTAGCCGGATCAGTTCCACCAGTATAGTAATTTATTTGTGCAGCCAACAGTTTGGTCTGTGTGTCTGACTCTTTTAATTTAGTCTGTCTCTCAGCATGCTCTGCATGACGCTTGACTTCCTTGAACGTAGCGCTTTCCCAGCCTATGCAAGACATGCGAACTTTGCTTTGAATATCGCTTCTCAGTCCCGAGACAAAGGAGGCACTGCAGCACGAATTCTATCGTTTTCATTGTCTAGCCCAGAGTGATTAGCCATCAGATCTTGCAACCGGTGAGCCCATTCATCCACTGTCTCGTCTTTTTTCTGCTTAGCGGCTGAAATTAGTGACCAGTCTGTGCCCTTTTTATATTTTTCTGCCAGGGCTCCTTTCAAAGGCTCCCACTGGCCGAGGAAAGGACCTTCATTCCCGGGCCTCGGGAAAGAGCTTCATTCCAACGCCAAGGGGCACCGTTAAGATCACCGTGATTTACAGTTGCCCATGTGGTGCCCAGCTTTCGGCGAAGCACCTGTGTCCACTCTGCAGCATTTGGTTTATTCATGTCATCAAGCTACTGTAACTGTTGCACAAATTTCAGTCCACCGACCGTTTTGGGGTCGGGCAGTTCAGACACCACATCCTTTAATTCTTGAATGTCCCAATTTGGTGAATCATTACGGTAGTGGGATTATTATTGCCTGGGGGTTGTGCGGGATCATGTCGGGGGTTGGGGACTTCAATGAGGGGGCAAGAGAAGGTTTAGGGGAGCCGAAGGGGGAAGTAAAACCGCCCATAGGTTTAGAGCGGAGGGTCTGACTTCTCATGCGCTGGGAGACAGATGACTCTTCTGGTTTCTGCCATTGCAACCCAGTAGCACCTTGTGAATGATCTTAATCATCTTCCTCAGGGTCAATATGTGAGGACTGGTCATAATGATATTGTTCATCGTAAAAACTTGCTCCAGACGGTTCGTCTGTTAACAGGGGTGCAGTTGGAGGAGGGGGTGCAGGATGTGGAATCGGGGAGTTTGGTAAGGAGGGGTGGACAGATTACGGGGTATAGGGGGTCTTTCTTTTCGGTCTTCTTTCTTTTACTTTCAGGCTTGGGCTCTGTCTCTACCTTCATTTTCTGCAACGCTAGCAATAACTTTTCCTTTTCTTTCTGTGTTTTGACCTCAGCAGCCAGCAGCTCGTTACGCTTCTGCGCCGTTTAAAGGTCCTATCCTTTATCACCAATTCCCATCTATCAAACATGTCCATTCGATACGGACCTTTGTTACAACATCCTCGTACATTTCTACATACAACATCCTCGTGCATTTCTACATAATATTTTCCTTATTTCTTGTATTTCTGATATGTCCCCAGTCCCGTCTATTGGCCATCTGCCACCACTCTGTTTATTCCATTTTTTACATGCTTTCTTAAAGTCTAATCCGGTTTTCTTTTCTATTAATTTCCTAGGTGAACCCCTTCGACCCGAGTGAAAGCTCGTGTCCGAGACACTTTCCAAAAATAATCCTTCTAACAGAGACTTTTGATTTCCCAAAGGAGTCTCTTTGACCGGTTTACTATTTTGCTTTCCCATAATGAATGGCACTGGACCACAGTAGAACAATTCAGCCCTCGCGTTCTGCTCCCAGTCCTGTCCCACTCCCGGATTAGTACTCAAGTGGTTTCGTGTCCGTTGTTTAGCAGAATCGTACAACAATATTCAGCGTGGAGTCCGAATACAAGATGTGCTTAACACCAATTCCTTCGTCAGACGCCTCCTATGTGCCAAACTGCTAGTGCATGTCTCCACCACAGAGCAACCCGTAGAAGCAGGATTATGACCAGACGTTAGGAACAGAAAACTCGTCCACCCACTCAGTGTTATTCCCAGACACTCAATTCATATACTATGCTTTTCTTACTCCCATTCCCCTATTTAATAGGAGTGTGCCACTCACCCCTTTCTATCCGCTCCCCAGGGAGTAACTTACTAACGCACTTGTAGTATCTTACACTGTCCCCCGAGGGACCCAAGTATTATTCCCTATTTTCCAGTTACCATCCACTACGTTAGTGATACAGTATTTATTTTCCTTAACTTCCGTAAACCGGTCAAATCCCTGAGCTACTTCATTCACTCAATCGGACTCCCTCGGTCTACTCACCAAGAAATTCGTGACCTGCTAGGGAAATCCCAGTTGGTTCGACCTTCGTATTCGGTCGGAGGAGGCCAGGGACTTCCCACCCAGGATACGCCCGAGGCAGGCCAGTCCTAACTTTTGCCGGAGCTGGTCCTTCCGACCCGGCCGGAGTCGGTCCTTTTACCGGTCCTCTGGACGATCCCTGCTCGAGAGTCACCTGTCCGCCTCCCCCACGCTGCGCCAGAAAACTGTGGACGAAGGTTCAAACAAATAGCAGGCAGACACCAATTCTAATAAGCAGAATCTTTTATTTCTGACTTCTTGGTGAGCAGAGTGGCTTTTCCTTAACAGAGAGAAAATGCAAGGAAGGCCCCCGACAAGGGGGGTTCAGCTGTATTTATAACAAAATCTTCAAAGACAATGGTTAGAAAAAAATAGCTCAGTTCCATCCAAGGCCATAGAACATTCTTTACAAAATTTTGCTGATTAGTCTTATATTTGAAAATGAAGCTTATCAGAAAACTTGTCATATGTTTGGCATCTTACTTGGACAATAACCAGACACTGCTTGAGACAAGCCGGGGAGTGGCTGAGAGTTGCATTCCACAGCTGGAAGCACACTTCTGTTAATAATAATACCTAGCCACACAGAGAACATGCAGATTTTCATACAGAAGCTAGCAATAGATTTTAAATTCCATTCCACACAGGCCAATAAAAATACAGGAGCGGCATATGCGCAGGATTGTGAGAATGGTTACGGACAACCCACAGATCACCTCCAAAGTCCTGCAAGAACATCTTGCTGCAGATGGTGTATCTGTACATCGTTCTACAATTCAGTACAATTTGCACATAGAACACCTGTATGGCAGGGTGATGAGATTTAAGCCCTTTCTGCACTCATGCCACAAACAGAGTTGCTTGTTGTATGTAAATGCTCATTTAGGCAATTCAGATTCATTTTGGACCAAAGTGCTTTGGACTGATGAGTCAAAAATTGAGTAATTTGATCATAACAATAAGCACTTTGCATGGCAGAAGAAGAATCCCGCTTTCCAAGAAAAACACCTGCTAGCTACTGTCAAATTTGGTGGAAGTTCCATCATGCTGTGGGGCTATGTGGCTAGTTCAGGGACTGGGGCCCTTGTTAAAGTCGAGGGTTGGATGAATTCAACCCAATATCAACAAATTCTTCAGGATAATTTTCAAGCATCAGTCACAAAGTTGATGTTATCCAGGGTTTGGATATTCCAACAAGACAATGACCCAAAACACAGTTCGAAATCTACAAAGGCATTCATGCAGAGGGAGAAGTACAATGTTCTGGAATGGCCATCACAGTCTCCTGACTTGAACATCATTTAACATCAATGGGATGACTTGAAGCAGGCTGTCCAGCCATCAAATTTAACTGAACTGGAGAGATTTTGTATGGAAGAATGGTCAAAATACCTCCATCCAGAATCCAGACACTCATCAAAGGCTATAGGAGGTGTCTAGAGGCTGTTATGTTTGGAAAAGGAGGCTCAACTAAGTATTGATGTAATATCTCTGTTGGGGTGCCCAAATTTATGCACTGTGAAAATGTATTTGCAAATATGTTAATATAACTGACTTTTAAGTTAAAATTTCCTTTGTGCTGATTTTGTTTGTGATGGTTACAAGCTGAGCAGGCTAGGCCAGAACAGATTTCACTACTTCAGTTTATTCAGAAAGATTTTCACATATGATGGAGTATCCATGCATATTTCCCTGTGGTAGATCACTGAGGTAGTTACTCTACAGTGAAAAGGCCTGGGAATGGATGAGATCACCGAGAAATGCTGAAGGCTCTGGATATTATTGTGTTTGTGATTGACATACCTTTTCAGGGTTGCCTGGTCGGTGGGAGCAATGCTTTTGGAATAACAAACTGGGGTAGTGGTTTCCGTTTTTTAAAAAGGGGGACCTGGATGGTGTGCTCCAACTATCGGGAGTTGACACTCCACAGCCTCCTTAGGAAAGCCTATGCCAAGGTTCTGGAAAGGAGACTTGCCCACTCGTGGAACCTCAGATCCAGGAGGACAGTGTGGATTCTGTACAGGCAATGAAACAGTGAACCAGCTCTTTACCCATTGTATGGGTCCTGGAGGGGACATGGGAGTACGTCTAGTCAGTTTGTGTTTTGTAGACTTAGAAAGACATATGACCATGTTCCTTATAAGATTCTGAGGGGTGCTGCAGGGTTCCAGAGCACTTATGGGCTATTCAGCCCTTGTTTAATCACAATGATAGCTGGGCTCATATACTTGGAAAAATATCAGTATTTTTTTCAGTGGGTGTGGGACTCTTGACAGATTTTCTTGGACACAATGTCAAGGCACAGCTGGGGAAGGGAGGGTGTCCAGTTCTGCAGCTTTAGAATTGCGTCACTGCTTTTTGCAAATGATATGGTCCTGTTGGTTTCAGCGAGTTGTGCACTCCAGCACACATTGGGATGGTTTCTGACTGAGTGAGAAGCAGCAGGGATGACAGTCAGTACCTTCAAATCTGAGGCCATGGTCTTGAATAGGATAAAGGTGGACTATAATTTCTGAGTGGGTGTTGTGTTACTGTCACATGTGGAGGTATTATATGTATCTTGGGGGTCTTGTTCACAAGTGAGGAGAAAAGGGATGTTAAGATCGACAGATAGAGTTAGGCGGTCCCTGTACAGATTTGTATTGACGATAAAGGAACTGAACTATAAGGCAAAGCAGGAGATATAATACTTGTTTCAAGTCTCTAGCCTCATCTATAGTCATGAGTTTTGGGTAATGACCCAAAAGATTAGATCGTGGGTACAGGTAACCAAAATGAGCTTTCTTTGAAGGGTGTCTGGGCTGTCCCTTAGAGATAGGGTGACAAGCACAGAAATCAATGAAAGGCTTGTATTACTCCAGTGTGTCCTTAATTTGTGTTTTTTTTCTAGTAGATTTTGCTTATTATGGTAAGTAAGATTCTCAACCCATTTTAACATACATCTTTGGATTCTGGGCAATAATTTCTTCACTCCAAGAACTTTGAGGATGGTTAAATTTTAAATTTATTTTGAGATTTTTGCAAATATTGGGTCATATTAAGATTGGCTTCAGGATATCTATACACCTCCTGTAATTCTTGATGTTTCAAAACTTAGAATGCACAGTTTTTAAGTTAATGTGTATATTAAATTGTATTGGTGTATTTAATTCTATTACTGATTTTACATTACAATGCTGTACTTTGTTGTTACTTATCTTATACAACCTAATTACAGGCTTAAAAGCTGCAAAATTAACTTCAGGTGATTGTTTTGGTTTAGGTTATTCAGCAGCAGAAAGGAAATGTTATAAAATCCACTGTTGCAACTACTATCCCTCAGATAACTACACAATCTGTGAACAAAGTTCCACCTGCAACACAGACATGTCTCCATGCAACAGGTACATTTAATGTTGATGATTATTTCCAGTTTGGTTTCCACAGTGCTTTGTTTTGTTTTAAGTATTTTTTTTATATAAAAGCTAACCCATAAATATGTATAAATGTAATTAAATCCATTTTAACTCCTTACCTGTCAGTGCTGCTGTTTAAACTGCAGGTGTGTTTTTTCATGTAGATGACATGTTCTATCACTGTTCTTGTTTCTTTAAAGCCTTTTCACATCAGATGGTAGAAAGGGAGCCACTGTTTTACTTTTTTCTTTAGAAGAGCAAGATGACAGGTGGTTTCTTGAATGTTGATAACTATGCCATTGTTCATTTAAGCTCTTGACAGAGACAGGATCTTAACTATGATCAAGAAAGCACACAGGAAGTCATAATCTCTGTGAAGGAACTTGGAAGTAAATGAACTGAGGATTATGTTTTCTGTCTTATATGTGATCTAAATATGGAAAAAAGATAAATATATTTTCAAAAAATAAATAAGGTCAGTTTGAGGCCAAATGTGATTATTGCAAGCTGTGTGGGATCATTATTCATACCAGCCCATATCTGTCTTTTGTAGCATGATAGTTAATCTCAGTTTATTTAGTTTGATTTAATGTTATGTAATTCTGTATCTTAATAGGAAGAGTTACTTGAGATTTTTTTCCTGACATTCACATACATGCTACTGTTCTATTAATGTATGCTATTCTTAAATTACTATTAAAACCCCATGATCCCTTAAGGGAAACTTTTGGAAAAGGATAGTTTGAGTTAACGACAATGACTTGTTTTAATTATATTGGTAGGGTGTGGCAGGTTTTAAGTAGTGCTTTATTATTAGATCAGCACATGGTCCTTTGTTACCCAAATTAGGAATGATAATGTCATGTATTACATTATCTATTATTTTAGCTTTTTAAGTCATTATGTCTACTTTTTTCTTAGTCAGCTGGAAATTAATGTATTGTTTGTTAATAGTAAGGTAGATAACTGTGAAATAAATACTTTTGTTCCATGTCAACCTATGCATGTGTTTTATTGTGTTATCAGATCACCTGTGACAGGGATACACAATACATCGATCACGATTGACCGGTAGATCGGAAAGGTAGTGCAGGTAGATTGTGTGGCCAGTCTGAGATCTCTTTTAACACACAGGTCACCAAGCACACATGACCAAAAGCTTGAGCTACTGCAAAACTCCAGCGAGCTAAGTGACCTAGTTAGCCTTCCAATTTATATCTGATAAAGAAGGGATATACAAAATGAGTGGGGGGGCTGGACCATATAAGAAACCAGAAACAAAACGGATGAAGGACTTTTTTCACCATGCCTCATTCAATGTGCGTTTATCTGATTTGTCAATCTGTCATTGCTATTCCAAAGAAGGCAAATGTGGAGAGACACTTTCGAACTGTTCATAAAAACTATGATACTGATTTCCCTCCGAAAAGCGAGCTGAGAAAGAGAAAAGTGAGGGAGCTAAAATCACTGTCAATTGGACAGCAGTCATTTTTCACTCAGCTGAATTCAAAAGCAAAGGCAGCCACTGAAGCATCGTTCTGGGTGAGTCACTCCTTCATTAAGCATAAGAAGTCCTTCCAAGATGGAGAGATGATAAAAGAGGCCTTCACTGAGGCAGATGACTTGTTGTTTTGGGATTTTAAAAACAAGCCAGAAATCTTCAGCTCTCAAGAAGTACAGTTATATGGCACTGTGGAGTAATGGCTGATAATTTGACACAGCAGGTTTGGAATTACATTGTGGACTGCAAGTGTTTCTCACTGCAATTAGACAAGTCTACGGACATAAGTGATATATAGCGCAGTTGTGCATTTTTATTCAGGTGGTGTTTACAGATATGATTGCAAAAGAGGAGCTGTTAACAATACTGCCTTTGAAAGAACACACACAGGGAGAGGACATTTTTCAGTCTTTCAAAAACTATATTGAGAAAACCCAGCTCCTAAAGTGTAAATTGATGTCAATCACCACGGACAATGCGCTCGTAATGGCGGGCTGCTCGAATGGATTCATTGCCAAGTGCAGGGAGGACGATGCTTTTTCTGACTTCCTTTATTACCACTGTATAATACAGTAATCCCTCCTCGATCGCGGGGGGTTGCGTTCCAGACCCCCCCGCGATAGGTGAAAATCCGCGAAGTAGAAACCATATGTTTGTTTGGTTATTTTTATATATTTTAAGCCCTTATAAACTCTCCCACACTGTTAAAATTATTAGAGCCCTCTAAACATGAAATAACACCCTTTAGTCAAACGTTTAAACTGTGCTTCATTACAAGACAGAGATGGCAGTTCTTTCTCACAATTAAAAGAATGCAAACATATCGTATCTTCAAAGGAGCACCGTGAAGAGCAGATAATGTCAGAGAGAGCGCTCGCTAAGAAAAGCAAACAATCAAAAAATCAATACCTGCTTTTAAGTATACAGAAGCACCGCGATAAAGCGGCATTTTGTAGAGGAGCCTCCTATCTTCTAGGCAAACAGCCACTGTGTAAACAGCCCCCTCTGCTCACACCCCCTCCGTCAGGCAGAGAAAAGCAAACAAAACAAGCGCCACGCGGGAAGCATATCTTATAGCATTGAGGAGTTTTAGTTAATATGTAATACGTGCTCTGATTGGGTAGCTTCTAAGCCATCCGCCTATAGCGTCCCTTGTATGAAATCAACTGGGCAATCAAACTGAGGAAGCATGTAACCTAAATTAAAGACCCATTGTCCGCAGAAAGCGAACCAGCAAAAAATCCGTGATATATATTTAGATGTGCTTACATTTAAAATCCGCGATAGAGTGAAGCCGCGAAAGTTGAAGCGCGATATAGCGAGGGATTACTGTACACCAAAAAGCTTTATGTGCAAAAATTATAAACATTAAAGAGATAATGGATGTGTAAAAGAAAATCGCCTGTTCAATTTGAGCAAGATCTCTTCAAAGACAACTGTTCCGTGCACATCTGGAGGAGGCTAACTGCAACTACTCTGACCTCTTGCTACACACTGAAGTGAGATTGCTTAGTAGGAGGAAATTTTGCAGATATTTCAAGACTGATATTTCAAGACTTCTGTCCAGAGGTAAAGGAGTTTCTCCTTGTTATTAAACCTGCAGAATACAAGCAACTTAATGATGATCAGTGGCTGCTAGACTTGGCATTTTTAACTGGTCTGACCAACATGTTGAATGAGCTTAATTTAGACCTGCTAGGAAAAGACAAAACTGGTCAATATGACAGCTCAGTTAATGCTTTCAAACAAAAAATACATCTGTCCTCAAAGTTGTAGCACCATGATTTAGGGAACTTCCAAATCCTCATGTCAGAACTGGAGACGCAGCGGAAGGTATGTGTGCAACTTTACAGTGTGCACTACACAGAGCAGATTTTGACAAATGGTTTCAAGACTTTGCTTTACTCAAGCCAATCGCTACATTTATGTAGTATCCATTTAGGGAAGATTTTGAGGTTGATTTACTTGCATCAAATATTGCAACACTGTTTCACCTGAATTCGTCCACAGTGGAGGATGAAATTTTGACACTACAGGCTGACATCCATACAGCTGAAGTCCAGGGCTCATGGACAGTTTTGGAACTTACTCACAGAGGAAAAGTACCTAAACATGAAAAATGTGCTACCTCCTTGACTGCATTATTCTGCTTTACTTATTTATGTGAGTCAGCCTTTTCCCACATGAAAATTAAGTCTAAATGACGGTGCTGGGACTGATAAGCAGGGATGATGAAAGAGCATACAGAGATGAGTTGAAATGGCTGTCCGCATGGTGTGAAGACAACAATCTATCTCTCAATGTCGACAAGACAAAAGAGATAATCGTGGACTTCAGAAAATCACGTCCTGCCCACATCCCGCTCGGCATAAACGGTTTAAATGTGGATTGTTAGGAGTACCAAGTCCCTCGGTGTGCACTTAACTGAGGAACTTACTTTGACACATAACACCTCATCACTAATCAAGAAAGCTCAGCAGAGACTACACTTCCTGAGGCGGCTGAATCAAGCACGTCTTCCCCCTTCCATCCTCGCCATGTTCTACAGAGGCATCATAGAGAGTGCCCTGACCAGCTGCATCACTGTTTGGTATGGCAACTACAACATATCCGACCGCAAGTGCCTGCAAAGGATAGTGAAGACAGCAGAGAACATTATTGGGGTGCCTCTCCCTTCACTACAGGACATATTTTACAACCGCAGTGTCCGCAAGGCCTGCAGCATTGTGCAGGACCCCGTACACCTCTCACATGGACTTTTCACACTTCTGCCATCCAAGAGAAGATACTGCAGCATCAAAGCCAAATCTGCGAAGCTGCAGGAGAGTTTTTACCCCCAAGCTGTTAGACTCCTTAACACCAGGCTGCCCCCTGGGACCTTCCACACGGCCTCAACCAACTTTTTATACATGAAAAACACTATCCTGCTAAGATGAGTGTGCATGTAGAAAAGAACTGAAAATCTCATACTGACCTCTTAAGGATTTTGAATTTTGACACTCTTGATATCCTTATACTATGAAATATTCTGACCTGTCATTGTTTATACATGTCTTAAACAACTATTATCATACACTGATAATTTCTGTATTATCTATATCTATTATTTATTATTTATTTACTTATTATATTACATATCTTACACATCAATATTGCTGCTACTTGTTTGTCCTATCTTTGCACAATGTCTTGTCTTGTTTGTGTTTTAATTATAAATTTTAAAATTTTTATTCTATTTTTAATTTACTATTTGCACATCATGTTGTTACACTGTGGACCCTGAGCTTCGCAATTTCGTCTATCTGTATACTTGTATATGGTTGAGATGACAATAAAGTTCACTTTTGACTTTTTTGACTTAAAATACCATTCCACTATAACTGATGATCATTTGGAAGCCTGCTTTAGGCTGGATACCAGCTACTACTGTCTGAACTATGCATCCCTGGCTGACTCCATTTAGTGCAAGTCATCAGAGTAAAGTAGCGACCATAAATGTTTTGAATTGTGTTCATGCAGTTATGCAAGGTATGCCAACATATATTTTATATATAAAGTATACTCATATACAATATATATGTGTGTGTGTGTATACACTGCATCCGGAAAGTATTCACAGTGCATCACTTTTTCAGTTACAGCCTTATTCCAAAATGGATTTAATTCATTTTTTTCTCAAAATTCTGCACACAACACCCCATAATGACAATGTGAAAAAAGTTTACTTGAGGTTTTTGCAAATTTATTAAAAATAAAAAACTGAGAAATCACATGTACATAAGTATTCACAGCCTTTGCTCAATACTTTGTCGATGCACCTTTGGCAGCAATTACAGCCTCAAGTCTTTTTGAATATGATGCCACAAGCATGGCACACCTATCCTTGGCCAGTTTCGCCCATTCTCCCATTAAATAGTGAATTCACATTGAATCTTTTATTAATATATTAGACACTCAGTTGTGGTATATAAATTGCATTACTGTAACCTTTTCATTTAGCGACACAATTTTAAATGCACTTCAGTGTTTAGGTAAGTGCTAAGATGTCTGTTTTCTGTAATTTTGTTTAGCAGTCCCTTCTTATCTCAGTCAGTTAACTGTAATCAATTCCCAGTAGTCCTTTTTGCTTTTTTTGATTCACATCTCTGGTTACAGTTTACTTTGTTTTTAAAATACCAGTACATCTAAGTGCATTTTATTTTTTTAGTATACTTCTGAGAGTCTGTCTATCTAAATAGTTTTTAAAATAGCAATTTATTTGAATACTAGAACCTGGAGCAGTGAATCATTACCTACAGAATTGCACAGACACTGAAAACCTACAATTGATCCTTGAAATTACACTTGTGGTGGAGATGAGGACCGTTTATTTATATCACTTATTGAGCATCTTAGTTTTTATTTTGTAATGTCAGTATTTTTGACATAAATCGCATCAGTTTCACAATTTAGCAGATTCTCTTTTACTTTTGAGACTCAAGTATGTTCATAAAAAATATCAAGTGGTGGTGAAAGTTGCTACAGTGCATGTCTAAGGATGTGCCCTTATTTTAAGGTGAGCACCTTCTCCTTCTACCTCATGGTTTTACATCTAATTATGTTTTGATGAGTTGCCTTAATCTATTGGAACATTTACAGGAATGTTTTGTGCCACTGAATCTTAATGTTGTTTTAGACTCTGCATTCCAATGGCAGAAATTCTGATTTGAGTTTTGATTTTGCCATATTATCTTCATTCTGAACATTTCCTTTTGGTCATTCATTGCATCCATATTGATATCCACATTTGACAAGTTGATATCCTGTAACTACTACACTAAACCATTGATTTACACAATTTATTTCAGAGGGGGTAACCAGCTCCTAACATTTTTGTAAAGTGTACAGTACTTTATTATAGAAATTGCATTATAACATAGATCAGAACAACTATTTCAAAAGTTGAATCACCACTTCTTGCTAAATAAAAATGAAGTAAATGAGAAAGTTAGGCAAGTGGTAGAAAAAAGTGCTTTTGTCTCAGTTTACCCTCTTTTGTAATGCTTCGGTTCAAAATAAGTTTTATGAATTTGCTTTCAAAATGAGACCTTAAGAGAAGCTGACAGAGCACTGAAATTGGGACATTGGAATAGAGGGCAAAAACACTAAAGGTTGACTTTGAGACTGAATGCACTGTTCATATTATCTAATGTTAGGACAAAATTCAGTCTTAACATGTTTTTTCCATTGTATCCAAAGTGTCCTAAAATTTTGTACATTGAATCAAGGATGTATGACTGAGCAATCCTTTGCATTCAATAATTGTTGATGTAGAGTTGTGCTTTTTGTTTTAATTATTTTTATCTTTATGCACATAATAAACCAGTATACTGAAATTTAAATGTTATCAAAGATAAAATAGTACCTTGAAAAATGAAGTGAAACATAGCAAGTTATGAAATAAATCATAATTTTTTATTATAATAATTGATTTTAGTCATTGCACAATCAGCAACGAACTTGGAAAAAATATCTTACTGACATTCTGTATAAGTTAGTAACATTAACGTATGCCATGACTTTTTGGGTTGGGGGGCAAATCATATCTGTTTACTGAGAAAATGTACAAACTAGGTACTCCCCATGTCCAGGACTTAGAAGCATTCTTCTTCAGTTTTAAAAGAGCAGTGCTAACCATTGCACTATCATAAAAGCACCATTGTTAGCATAAATACTATATTTACTCCAGTACTCATTCAGTTCCTCAGATAACAAAGGTGTATCAAGCATGGAGTGCTGGGCAACAGACATTTACAGTGAAGCATAGTAGTTTAGGTTTCTTGCACTACCTTTTAACAATAACATAAAATAACAATAATATAAAATTGTCAAAACCACTAAACATGTAATTCAGGATTACAAGTCTGCAGAGTCACTGGGCTTTGTTTCCAGTTACAGTACTGGAAACATTAGAAAGTTATTATATTTATTGGAAAGATGACATATTTATCAAAAATAATATAAATGTATACCTTCAGAGTAGTCCGACTCATCCCTGATAAAATATATATTTAATGTATGAACATAGATATATAGTATACATTTTATTGTGAAAAGTTTTTTTGACTAACATTGTGCTAACGTTCTTTTTGCCACACACTTTCTGTTAATATTTAAAGTAAAAGAACCACCAGAACTATTTACTTTAAGGGGTATTCACAGATTTTTTTTTTTAGGTACTGTTGTCAAACAGACATACCTTCCTCCTCCTAAGCTTGTCAAAGTGCAGCTTAAGAACAGCTTTAGGGAGAATCTTGGGAGCACATTCAGGTACTGTTGTATAATCAATCAGGTTTCTGAGTCAGGTTTGTTCTACCACATTAGCTTTAATTCTGGAAGAGATATATCTAGTTATTATTTCCCTCTTTTTTGGCTACACCTAATTATGTGACTATTAACAAGGTTTATAATGAATGAAATTTGAGAACACTTTTCAGCTAGTTATGTGTATGGTATTGATTGCAACTTTGGTACCAGTAACAGTAACATATGATTTGAATCCAATATAATAACATACACAATGTATCAACGTGTTTAAAATTGAGTGTGAAAAAACATAGCAAATATTTTGATTATTTTTGTGTGTCTACTTTCTAAATAACATTTCTGACTATTTCTGAAAGTTTTATTTCAGTAGTGCATCATTTTTCCAGATTGTGTATTGTTAGAATATATAATAAAGCCATTTAAATGAAAGTCTTTGGTTTTAAGTGTGTGCAGTACTGAGTAAATAATCACTTATTGGGCATTGCCCTAGTCATAATCTTCTTGACATATGGAGACTTATTGCTGTTGTCTACCTTACATTATTTTATTTATTTATTTTTTTTTAGTTTTTATGGAAAGGTTTGGCTTTAAAGACAGGTGATATAAACCTTTTTTGTTAACTTTGAAAATTTTATCTGTATACCCCCTTCATACTTGGAGTCCTGTAGGGGCTGCAGCCTACCTTTTTTTAATCATGGTCAAAACTCTGTCATAAGCATACCTGCCAATTTTATGTGAGGTGATTCAAGTATATAAAGTGAAATTCAGTTTTCATTTTTTAATTGAAAAAATATTATATATTTTAGAAAGGACAGTCTTTATGGTGAGCTCAAATATTTAACTCCTCATCATTTTAACTCTTGCTTAACCTGATGTGGTTCTACTTCATGGACATCCTATATTGCTGAACTACTTATACTGTCACAGAGGATGAACCTAGAAGCCCTGTGCAGGAGCGTTATTTTGCTTGTTTGTAGCTTTGATCTCAGTCTTGCTGTTGTTACCCAGATCTTGTGACCATAGGGGAGGATTGCATCCTGTCTAGTAAATCAGAAAATCCAATTAACCAGCTATTGTTTCACTATCACTGTCTGGTATAATATCTACAAAAACTGCTGTCCTAGCACCCAATAATCAATTTTGAAGTCTCTGATTTGTGGACAAGACCCTTGGGTAATTAGGGATATCTCCTAACCCCCTTACTTGTAGAGAACAAGCCACATTTGTCTGAGAGAGGACCATATAGTCTCAGATTTGCTTGTGCCAAATACTATCCCAGAAGCATTGCAAAGAAGTGGAGAAAATAATTTGCAAAGAGCAGAAATGTATTCAGTCCTTAGCTGCACCTTGATATCTTCTACATGAAAATTATAACTAAGAGAGGAGCAAATACACATAGATAAAAGGCATATGAAAAGAGTTCTTCTAGAGGTACAGAAAGTGAATGGGAGGCAACAGCAATCCAGAAAACCGTATACTTTGAAGCACCTTCTGTAAGATACTGTGGGGTACTAGATTATAAATATTTACCAGATCCACAAAGCATGCACTTTATAGAGAAAGTTTTATACATTCCCTTTACTCCTGAAATATCTGTGGAAGGGGAAACAGCTGATCCTTTACTTTGTGGCCAAGACAAACTGTTCCTTCATTGTTTGAGGTTCTTGAAGCAAGTGAAATCTCAGTAGCATGGCCTAGTCTTTCCAATGAAAGTTGAGGATTGTGACCCATTGTTATCTCACTTTTTAGATATGGGGCTTATTATTTTCTCAGAGAGCTTTTTCTACTTTTTGCCAGTATCTCATGTTGAGACAAACGTTTCCTTCTTTTGCTGAGAACAATGTGGTTTAACGTCCTGCTTTTTGTTGAATGTTTTGTCAGAGCTTCTTTGAAGCCATCCAAAATTTGTACTCAAGGTCTCACCAAGCTCCACCAACAAATGGGACCTCACTTTAGTGTCTACTGTATCTATTGCCTTTTTGGCCTATCTGCATCTCTTAAGGCATTTTCACACTTAGTTTTGTTTTGTTCTGAATCAGGGCATGTTTTTTGTTTACTTTGCATAAATTTCCAGGTAATTTGGTTGTGTTTCACACTTCTCATTCCAATCACACCTTCCCAATTTATTTACATCTTTTAGGTCTGTCTAGCTGAAAGTTGATCCATCTAAACCTGTTAACTGTCAAGTGGTTATCAGATGGCTTGGCATGTCTCCATACCCAGTTTTCCAGAACATAAAGCCTTAGGTCAGATGACACAACTACAGAGTCTTATCATTTGTACTTGGCTCAAGGTTTTAGATACTTGTGAGCATTCTTTTGTTCATTATCAACAAAGGCAGTTTTTTTCTTTCTTTTATTTTTGACTAGAATGTTTATGTTATGTTACAATAAAATATGGTAATACTGTGGCAACAAAAAAATGCATACTTCCAAGTTAAACTAAAGTTTACAAAAACAGTATGCTATTATTTGTGACATATTTGAAAAGCAAATAAGTAATGTACCTTTAGTATAAAGACATGTGTTGGTAATTGAAAGTAATTATGAAGTACTTGTATATTTATACTTTTAAGATGAAATATTGATCTGTACCTAGTAATTATTGGTAAATATTAAGGTTGTGAATCTATTAAAAAATTGCATAATTTTATGGAATTAATCGTAATTAATCGCATCTAACATTGAAATATGCAGTCATAAAATACTTAAATCATGAAGTAATTATACATGTAATCACAAAGTTAATGTAGACTTGACACAAAGGAATTTTTACAAATTTAATAGCACTAGGGGGCTTCGCCCCCTGTTCGCTTCGCTTGCCAACCCCTGTTTTTGTTTTTCCGGATACACACTTTTAAGATTTTCTTTGTACCATAATTCAGGATAGCATAATTTAGCTTTCTCTGTTTGGAATTTCAGCACAGACAAAACCATCTACATCATCAGCAGTTAATAATTTTTTTGCAAAGTAATTCATACATGCATGTGAGGTAAACTCAGTTTTTGAAATTCGCGCCTGTTTTTTTTTTGAGTTTTTTGTTTGAATTCCAGTTTTCATTATCTCTACCTGCTCTGCATTTGTTTGACCCCCTTGTTTTTTACCCTTTTTATGACGTTTTACTTTGTTTTCTGCTCTGTCTTTTATTTCTGACCTCGCATTATCCTGCTTTTTTTTTAATGACACCTGGTCCGTGGTGATTATTTTCCCTTTTTCAAGTAATAATTTCCATTTGTTTGCGCCCCTGCGATCTTTACTTTTTTTTTACACTTTCTAATTTTCTTACTTTCATATTCTTTAACTTTCTCCACGTATTGCTCCAACTATTTTTTTATTTATTTTTTTTTTTTTTTGAGCCTTTTGAATTCCACTGCTTTCATAAGCCGTAACCTGCTCTGTCTGTGTATAGCGCAAATGTCCCCGATTGGACGTGCTTTTTTTTTTTTCTTCAATTCCACTTGTTCCGGGCTGATAATTTCCTTAATTTCTGAATTTGCACCTAGATTATTCTTTGTCTCTCCAACGCTTTTGAGTCTCTTTTCTCTGCGCTGCTTTCTTCTTTGCTTTGTCATCTACATTTCATTTATAACGTATTGTCCTTATACAGTACACTTTATATAGGGTGGTCAAGATCTAATTATGCAATTTTCATTATGCTATAACATATTTAAGTTTATTACATAGAAAATCACCCGAAAAATCCCGGACCATCAAGAAGTGTTTGAACTGACGACATGAAGAATCGTCTTTGCGCCGAACTGAAATCATCCCCACATTAATCAAAGTCATCCAGACGATCTGGATCTGCATAATTAGATCTGGACCACCCTGTATGCGCTGAGAGCCCTGGATCTGTTTGTGCTCAAAGCCAAAATACAACTGAGTGTGTTTGCTGGCTACCCTTGCTCTTATTTATTTGTAAGTAATGCGTGTCTTGCAAGAATCTCGTGTTCTATGTCATCACGAGATGGTCCTGGGTCAATCTTTTGGCACAAAGTCTCATGTTTAAGGTTCCCGCAAGACGCTCCGTGGCCAGTCTCTCTAGTGTCGCGGGTCATTTAAGTGTCTTCCATGATCTTAACGTGAAGATCACGTATCATCACCCTACTGTTTCTCTCCAGGATTTTTTTTTATAATAGAGATATAGTTTAAACTTAAACAATGACCTGAAACCTTGACTTTTAACAAAATACACTTGAGCAAGTACAACGTGAATTTGAATGCCTTCCTAAAAGGCGAGCTGAAAAGAAGGCAATAAGAAAACAAGGCCAATGTATTAATTCTCAAATTGGTATGCCATATGAGACACACGTGTCAAAGTAAAATTAAACGATCAAAACGACTGTAGACTTTGAATACACTGCTAAAGACTGGCTTAATTGAAATAAGCATCTCTTAAACGGGCATACATTGAAACTTGTGTTAAAACTCTGTAAATGCTATTCTCAAATGTTCAACGTCATAACCGACTTCATAATTCTGCTCTAAACAAGTGTTTTTCAACTGGTGCACAATGATGGAGACCCAGGTGTACTGTATAGGACCACCTGTATGAGCAGCGGGGAAAATGCATCCAAAGTGCTCACTAAGTGCCATGTCTGTGAACACCAACCTCCAAGCTGCTTTTTTTGCCAGGGTCTCTGATTGCCCGGCCCCTTCGGACAGTTTATCAAGTGTATATTTAAGGCTTTTATAGTTGGTAGAATCGTGGTGTGCCTTTGAAGTTTTTGGGTTACAAAAGTGTGCCACCACAGAAAAATGGTTGGAAAACCTTCCTCTACTTACACCTTTGCTCCTGGCACTCTAAAAAAAGTTCTCTGTAGCAGCTATCTCACTTAAAAATTGACACTGTGTGTTACTTGGATGGTTATGTTGCATTCTTTGCAAAAATTATCAAAGATAGTACAAACTGGAATAATGGGTAGAGTGAATAAGGTGCTATATAGGTGCCCAACTTGGCACAGATTCACACTGAGGCATGTGTTCAATAAACAAAGTTTTATTTTTCTCTTCAGCCATGGGGCATTTCTTCCCTGTGCCCCACAGGCCCAACACAGTCCCAAACCACTTCAACACAACACAGCCCAAACCAATTCTTCCTCTGATGGTACCACCACTCCTCTCAGGCAACCTCTTCCTCCCAATTCTGGCTCCTGAGTAGTGGCTGCAGGCTCTTTTTTTAGCCCTCCCGAAGTGCTCCAGGTGGTAATTGGTCTAATTAGGCTGCACTTCCGGGTGTGACTGTATTCCAGCCCATAGAGGCTCATTAAGCCTTGCAGCTCCTCCGGGTGGTGGCCATGGAGCCCAACAGGTCTGAGTCCTGAAGTCCCACACCTGTGGCCCCGATGTAACCCAGGAGGGCTGCTACCAAGTGTTCCGGGGGACGTAGAGTGCATCCCATGGCTGCTCCCCTGGATCCAGTGTTGAAGCGGCGTCCCGGCCGAACATGGGACCCGGCCGCCCGTCACACTAGGCATAATCATTACAGCTCTGTTTCATAGAATTTTGTCAATATATTAGCGCAGCAAGCACTGCAAGCTACCTGGCAGACTTAAGTTTTTATACAGAGACTTATTTTTGTTTTAGTGCCACTCAAAGCAAACATATTTTGCACGTATGTGATATGACATTGAATCAATCTTCTTACAGAAACATGAAAAAAGAAAACAAAGAGCGTAATTTTTGCCTTTGCTAGTTTTCTTTAATATTGCTCCAGGACTACCATTAACACCCCTTCCTCCCTCTCCCGTGCACCTATGTTAATACAGTAATCCCTCCTCGATCGCGAGGGTTACGTTCCAGACCCCCCGGCGATAGGTGAAAATCCGCGAAGTAGAAACCATATGTTTGTATGGTTATTTTTATATATTTTAAGCCCTTATAAACTCTCCCACACTGTTTATAAATATTCCCTGCACAGTTATATAGCATAATCCCTTTGTATTCTCTTAGATATTAGGTAAGATTCATTGAAATTATGTATATAAACACACTGTTTATATACAGTAAAACCTAAATATTATTTTAAAGATATCGAGTGTCTCCGATATGACATATGTGACAGCCATTACGATACACAGGCTACTAATAAATACTTACAATGCAAGAAAAATAGTATACAGTAAATGTGTGTACAGTGACACTAAATGTACGTACATGTACTAAACTAAGTGCTGTAAGTAGAAAATTAATTATGCCTACTCACCAACAATGACACGGTGACTTGTCCGATAACAATGAGTTTAATTTTACTGCACAACAAAGGAGAGCGTTACAGCCCTTCTAAAGGAGCCTCTTCAGGCGATTGTGTAGCACTGCCGTTGTTCTTCTTCTGGCAGTCTTCAATCCAAATCCCTAAAGCAGATTCCATCCAGACTACTGCCTTATTACATCCACTTGCAACTCGTTTTGCACCCTGGTTAAAAGGACACTGTGGCCGTAGATCTTTTATTCCTTTCCTACTTTTTAAATAAAAAGAATCGTTGCTGTAATGATGCTGTAATGGCGTCCTACAGCGGTGTAGCTTTTCCCTTCTTTCAACAAATCCAAAACGTTTACCTTTTCGGTAATTGTTAACATCTTCCGTTGGCGCTTGGGCACGGCCCCTGAAGCAGAAGCAGGAGCAGATCGTTTTGGAGCCATAATGAAGGGCTTGACTATGCACAAAGATAAACGCAAAAGAGCACAAAAGTTAACTCTTTACACAGCGAAACACGTTGATGCTGAATGAGCGAGACGAGACTTCCTGGTTAACACTGCATTCAGCACACAGGAACTTAACTGCGTGCTCTGATTGGTTAGCTTCTCAGTCATCCGCCAGTAGCGTCCCTTGTATGAAATCAACTGGGCAAACCAACTGAGGAAGCATGTACAGAAAGTAAAAAGACCCATTGTCCTCAGAACCCGCGAAGCAGCAAAAAATCCGCGTTATATATTTAGTTATGCTTACATATAATATCCGCAATAGAGTGAAGCTACGAAAGTCGAAGCACGATATAGCAAGGGATTAGTGTATGTATAAATCAGGGACCAAACACCAGTACCATGTACTGACATATGTGGCAAGGCATTGTGAAATGTGTTATTTGAAACTTTTAAGTTCAATTTTATTTCTGAAAAATGTGAAAGGTATTGTATAAATTTGATACTGGATATGTATGTAATTGTTTAGGTGCAACTCTCACTGGAAACGGGCTCGACTTACTGCCGGCAATGCGGACCAAGCTCTGACACCGGTTGTACAGAGACCGAACAGCTCTTATCAGGGGTCCGTACCCCATACTCCCGAGCACCCCCACAGGATTCCCGAGGGACACGGTCGAATGCCTTTTCCAAGTCCACAAAACACATGTAGACCGGTCGGGCAAACTCCCATGCACCCTCCAGAACTCTGCTAAGGGTGAAGAGCTGGTCCACTGTTCCGCGACCAGGACGAAAACCACACTGTTCCTCTTGAATCCGAGGTTCGACTATCCGACGGACCCTCCTCTCCAGAACCCCCGAATAGACTTTTCCAGGGAGGCTGAGGAGTGTGATCCCTCTATAGTTGGAACACACCCTCCGGTCCCCCTTTTTAAAGAGGGGGACCACCACCCCGGTCTGCCAATCCAGAGGCACTGTCCCCGATGTCCATGCGATGTTGCAGAGACGTGTCAACCAAGACAGTCCTACAACATCCAGAGCCTTAAGGAACTCCGGGCGTATCTCATCCACCCCCGGGCCCTGCCACCAAGGAGTTTTTTGACCACCTCGGTGACTTCAGTCCCAGAGATGGGAGAGCCCACCTCAGAGTCCCCAGGCTCTGCTTCCTCATTGGAAGGCATATTAGTGGGATTGAGGAGGTCTTGAAGTACTCCTCCCACCGACCCTAACGCCCGAAGTCGAGGTCAGCAGCGCACCATCCCCACTATATACGGTGTTGACACTGCACTGCTTCCCCCTCCTGAGAGGCCGGACGGTGGACCAGAATCTCCTCGAAGCCATCCGAAAGTCGTTCTCCATGGCCTCTCCAAACTCCTCCCATGCCCGAGTTTTTGCCTCAGCAACAACCGAAGCCGCGTTCCGCTTGGCCTGCCGGTACCTATCAGCTGCCTCCAGAGACCCACAGGACAAAAAAGTCCTATAGGACTCCTTCTTCAGCTTGACGGCATCCCTCACCGCGGTGTCCACCAACGGGTTCGGGATTGCCGCCACGACAGGCACCGACCACCTTCGGCACAGCTCCGGTCAGCCGCCTCAACAATAGAGGCACGGAACATGGCCCATTCAGACTCAATGTCCCCACCTCCCTCGGGACGGGTTGAAGTTCTGCCGGAGGTGGGAGTTGAAGCTACTTCTGACAGGAGACTCTGCCAGCCGTTCCCAGCAGACCCTCACAACACGTTTGGGCCTACCAGGTCTGACCGGCATCTTCCCCCACCATCGAAGCCAACTCACCACCAGGTGGTGATCAGTTGACAGCTCCGCCCCTCTCTTCACCCGAAAGTGTCCAAGACATATGGCCGCAAGTCCGACGACACGACCACAAAGTCGATCATCGACCTGAGGCCTAGGGTGTCCTGGTGCCAAGTGCACATATGAACACCCTTATGCTTGAACATGGTGTTCGTTATGGACAATCCGTGACGAGCACAGAAGTCCAATAACAAAACACCACTCGGGTTCAGATCGGGGGGGCCATTCCTCCCAATCACGCCCTTCCAGGTCTCACTGTCATTGCCCACGTGAGCATTGAAGTCTCCCAGCAAAACGAGGGAATCCCCAGAAGGTATGCCCTCTAGCAACCCCTCCAGAGACTCCAAAAAGGGTGGGTACTCCAAACTGCTGTTCGCATACGCACAAACAACAGTCAGGACCCTTCCCCACCCGGCGGAGAGAGGCCACCCTCTCGTCCACCGGGTAAACCCCAATGCACAGGCTCCAGTGGGGGCAATAAGTATGCCCACACCTGCTCGGCCTCTCACCGGGGGCAACTCCAGAGTGGTAGAGAGTCCAGCCCCTCTCAAGGAGATTGGTTCCAGAGTCCAAGCTGTGCGTCGAGGTGAGTCCAACTATATCTAGCCGTAGCTTTTATGGACAGAATTTCTAGGCGCAGCCAGGGTGTTGAAGGGGTCCGGTTTGGTGGACTCAGGATTGGGTCACTGCTTTTTGCAGATGATGTTGTCCTGTTTGCTTCATCAGGCCGTGATCTTCAGCTCTCTCTGGATCGGTTCGCAGCTGAGTGTGAAGCGGCTGGGATGGGAATCAGCACCTCCAAATCCGAGAGCATGGTCCTCAGCCGGAAAAGGGTGGAGTGCCCTCTCAGGGTTGGGGGAGAGATCCTGCCCCAAGTGGAGGAGTTCAAGTATCTCGGGTCTTGTTCACGAAAGTGAGGGAAGAATGGAGTGTGAGATCGACAGGCGGATCGGTGCGGCATCCGCAGTGATGCGGGCTCTGCATCGGTCTGTCGTGGTGAAAAAGGAGCTGAGCCGTAAGGCAAGGCTCTCAATTTACCAGTCGATCTACCTTCCTACCCTCACCTATGGTCATGAGCTATGGGTAGTGACCGAAAGAACGAGATCGCGAATACAAGCGGCTGAAATGAGTTTCCTCCGCAGGGTGTCTGGGCTTTCCCTTAAAGATAGGGTGAGAAGCTCAGTCATCCGGGAGGGGCTCAGAGTAGAGCCGCTGCTCCTCCACATCGAGAGGAGTCAGATGAGGTGGCTCGGGCATCTGATCAGGATGCCTCCTGGACGCCTCCCTGGTGAGGTGTTCGGCACGCCCAACCGGGAGGAGGCCCCGGGGAAGACCCAGGACACGCTGGAGGGACTATGTCTCCCGGCTGGCCTGGGAACGCCTTGGGATTCTCCCGGAAGAGCTGGAAGAAGTGGCCGGGGAGAGGGAAGTCTGGGCCTCTCTGCTTAAGCTGCTGCCCCGCGACCCGACCTCGGATAAGCGGAAGAGAATGGATGGATGGATGGATGGATGTTTAGGTGCACACCTAACTTTTTTATATTATTGTTTAACTTCGTTGTTGGCCATGGATGCGGCAGTATTTTTTAACGTTAAGCAGTCCACATTAATCACAAAAATTAACGCGCTAGCTTTCCCAGGCCTAGTAAATGTGTATTATTCAGTAAAAAGAAAATCTAAATATCAAGTAGAAAATCTAAATTTGTAAGTTTTTTACAATTGAAAGCAGGGTTTCATGCATCGTAGCTCACAGCATCATGATTGTGTTCACTGACACACAGATTTAACATGTCAACATTCATAGAGCTGGGTAGTCATCATTTTTCTGTCATTACTTCTAGTCTAGCCAAATACTATTACAGCTGTAACAGTCAAATATATTTTTTTCTCTTATCTTAGGCCAACAACATTAGCTCACAATATTCAGCGTATTCCAGCATGCTGCAGCAGTAGGACATATTTTAGTGCTTTAGGAAAAAATGTCAACTACAGAAGAATTAAGTTTATCAGCAGTGGATTCAAAATATTTCTTTTATTTCATTTCTGCTTAAATTGAAATGGACACAGGTAATACATCATTATGTTGCAAATTCTGAATTGCAGAAAAAGCAAATGTATACAATCACAGATAAAGTAAGGGTGTTTTTTAAGTTGCCCACAAAGCTGTTAGTCAGATTTTCTGTCTGGTGTTTTTCTCTCATGATTATTGTCCTTTTTTAGGAAATTAATGTATGCACTTTCATGTGCTTCATCTATTTAAACAATACACAGAAACATTTACACCAAGTATCTCTAATTGCATAGTACTTGAGGGATGTTTGTTTTAGAAAAGTGCTATATAATATAAACGAGTTGTGTTTGCTTAAAACATGTTTAAAACCAAAGTAATGTAATTTATGTTTTTTTTTTCATAACTTGTATTTCTGTGGATTTGAAAATATTTGTGATTATGCTTGTTTGCTTTCCCATTCATTATAATTTGATCTAGAATTGGTGTATCATTTGGCTCCTAATACATCTGTCTTCCATTGTAGACTGAGGTTGGCTCAATAAAGGCATGCATAGACACCTGACTGGCTAAAAATCATTGTATATTGTATGTTTTAACTCCCATCTGGAGTAAAGTAGGCCTGGGGTTTATAGTTTCCAAGTTTAAGATCAGCCTGCTTAAAAAAACATATGGCTTGATTATCCAGAAGAAAATGGAAAAGTGGATTAATTGTATATTTATATTTATACTCATTTTAAATGTGTATAAAATTGAAAAATATTTTTATTTTATTTTTAAATACATTTAATACATTGAGTTCTTTATTTGCCCTACTGTAATTATTTTGTTTTACACCGTAATTAGATTAAAAGAGGGAACTAAAGTATATATCATCTTTACCTGGAATTGAATAATTCCCTTATGCAGTTTCTGATACATGTTGTTGTAGATTGTGCAAGTCAGACCAGACTTCACAATTAAAAAAAATTGTAAATCCAGCTATAATTCAAGATTTACTTTTGGGTCCTATCCCAGTAGGTCCAGTCCGGTATACCATCCATGGACAACCTCCTCACATGCACAAAACACCTTGATCCAAAGGAACAGTTGGTGTGTTCTGAATTCTCCCTGATTATTTAAACCTTCGTTACAAAGATTAAATCAAGTTGCTGTGTGTGGTAGCCACAATTTAGGTTTTTTTTTTTAACCAGCAATAAAATTTTTTTACCCATTACTCTAAGTTTATATCGTATATAGTAGTATTAATAGTAGTAGTAGTAGTATATAGTGGATACAGACCTCTAATATCTGTAAGGATTTTAATGCTGTCTCTGTGTTGTAGCATTTTGGGGTTAATTTCTGTGTAAAGCAGTACAGCAGTACAATTGTTAGTGCTGCGGAACTGTGGAATTTTGGTTTGAACTCTAAGCTGGGTTTTGTTTGAACAAATTGTCCAAATACGAACCATCTCATTGTGAGATTTCCTCTGAGTGCTGTGTTTATTCCAAACACCTCAAACATGTCTTCACATAATTGGCTACTTTAAACTAGCCCTGTAAATGGGTGTGTGCTTGAGTGTGCCCTGAGGGGAACTAGCACCCAACCCAAGGCTGGTTCCCTCTCTTGCATCCAGTAGCCCTCAGATGGGCTTCAGCTACCTATGAAACTTAACTGGATAACTTAACATGGATAACATGGATGGTTGTGAATGCTTTGGCCAGTAGATGGCATCCTGCATTGCGACCCTTTCTCCTACCACCATGTTCAGTCATTCTCTTTACATTAATTATAATAATAATTCTTTACATTTATATAGTGTTTTTCTCATTACTTAAAGCGCTACCACACAGGGAACACACAGGATGCAAACCCATGATCTCCTAGCAGCGCTACCACTGTGCCACCTACGTGGATAAAACAAAAAATAATTACTGCACGTTTTCTGTTTACTTACAGTAAATTTACCTAATCTAAAAAATATTTATTACTTCCTAATTTAGCTTCTTGAACGTACTTGCATATCCATCTAGTTGGTCTTACATTTTCAATTTTAATTTTCATTCATTGATGGAAGCTTGCACGTTGACATATTTCTGTGTCAATTTGTTGTTATTATGTATATTCATATTTTTAATGCTTCTTTGATCTTTGATTAAACAATTGTGTCTAGTCTGCACTTAAATACATTTACCTAGTTTAAATTTGCCTGTTCATTTAACTGATTTCTAGAAAATGAATTTATTCAGTGTTGTGTACTACATGTATTTTGTGATCAGCAGTGGGAAATCTCCAATCAAAATATTTTTGTTGGGATTATGATTAATCAAGAGGATGCTACAGAATTAACAGTACCAGAAGCAAATTTTTCAGTTGTATTGTTATAAATCGCAGATACAGGTATAAGCTATAAGTTTGTCATAGTTTGCTTTTACTGTACATACCATGTGTTTATTACGCATATGATTCTGTTGCATGCCCAATCTTCGTAATGGGTGCTATTACAGTGCAAAGTGGGTATGCCGCAAACTCTAAGAAATGCAATATGTGAGTTAAAAATAAAGCAGTGCATACATATTGTACAAGCAATAAAGCAAAACAGTGGCTGTTAATATTTTATATTAAAGATATCACCTTTTAGCATCTGTGCAGAGAGTGTTATTCCCATGTTTTTAAAATACCATAAATAGTGATCATTTCTTAATTTGGCATCTCTCAGCTAAAGTCTTCATAGATATATATAGCCTAGCATATATGTTTTAATGAAGTTTCATTTCTTTTTTCCTCCTTAAAACTGTCTTATTTTTTGATTACATCAGCAAAATTGTGTTAACAAGTATTACCAACATTTGTTCAGACTACTATAAACTAGAATGTGATACCAGACAAGGATGCCCTTTGTCACCACTGCTATTTGCAATTGCCATTGAACCACTGGCAGTTCACTGTCGAAATGCTTATCAGATAAAGAGGATTATCAGAGAAGGACTGGAACAGAAAATTTCTCTATATGCAGATGATATGGTACTGTATATATCAGACCCACAAAATTCTGTGCCTGCAGTCTTAACAGCACTTACAGAATTTCAAAAGATCTCTGGTCTCAGAATTAATATGAATAAAAGTGAGCTTTTTCCAGTGAATTCTCAAGCATACAATATCAGATTGGACACCTTCCCTTTTATCATTGCAGATCAGTTTAAATACCTAGGAGTAAATATCACAAGTAAATTATAAAGCTCTTTATCAACAAAAGTTTACCATCTTAATGGAAAAAATTAAGAAAGACTTGCATAGATGGTCAACCCTTCATCTCACTCTAGCTGGAAGAATTTTAACGTTTTTAAGATGAATATCCTTCCTAAGCTTCTCTTTTTATTTCAAAACATTCCAATCTACATCAATAAATCATTTTTTCAGCAATTAGATTCAACCATAACCTCGTTTATTTGGAACTCAAAGCATCCACGTATCAAAAGAGCGACCCAACAAATACCTATGGCAGATGGTGGCATGACTCTAGCCAGCTTTCAGTTTTATTACTGGGCAGCAAACATGCAAGTTATAAAAACCTGGACACAAATAGATGAACATACACAGGCCTGGTCAGCAATAGAAATAAAATCCTGCAGTACTTCTTGAAATTCCCTGCTTTGTGCCCCAATAAATGCAAGTTATCACCAATATACTAATAACCCAATTGTGCTTCACTCACTCAGAATATGGAATCAATGTAGAAAGAATTTTAAGATGGAAAATCTTTTATCTGTGGCACCTGTGTATGAGAACCACCTTTTCCAACCCTCGCAAACACATGCAGTTTTTAATATCTGGAAAATATTTGGGATTAAATTGCTTAGGGATCTTTTTATACACAACATCTTTGCATCCTATGAACAATTACATTCCAAATTTTACTTTCTAGAAACACATTTCTTTCACTATCTTCAAATTAGACACTTTGTCGAACAGAACCTGCCCGATTTCCCTCATCTCGCACCTTCCTCCATGCTGGAAAAAATATTGATCAGTTTGGAGGACTCGGACAGCATTTCTGCAATATATAGAACTAGCCAACCCGCGGCGTACCATACGCCACATAATCAGGCTGTTTTTTTAATGATTTTTAAGCACAGGGAGAAAAGTAACATTTGAAAAATCGGAAATGTAATAAATCAGCAAGAAAAGCAACATTGTAACAATGCACGGAACGAACCAACACACAATCGTCTGTGACTGAAAACTGGCGGACCGCCATCGCACCCTGCCTGCTCATGTGCCCACCTCCAACTCGTCACTTGAGTTGTCGTCGTCTTTGCACAGTCCACATACACCTGTGACCCACGTAGACTTTTCATTGCTCTGTATGGTTTTGGCTGCTTTTCTATATATAATCCACCAAGACACCCGACCACGGTAGTAGTACGAATTGCTGTATGTAGGGTGTAAAACAGTTGCTATGGTGCACGCGGTCGTACGTCATAACCGAAAACTCGGTTTTTAAGACTGCTTACTTCATTGTGTTTTAACCTCGGTTGTAAAGGATTGTTTTAAGGATCCCATGGGATACCCCTCGCAAACCGTTTTACATGCTGCATATGGCGATTCATCTCCGTGAAAAACATGCCTCTATGAACAGTTGCTCGGAGGTGCATGTGGCCTCTACGACAGATGAATATAAATGACACCGTTTTTTCTGTGTCGTCGCGTCCGAGTTGGTGGCTGTGGCTCTGCGAGTTGTCGTCATATCCAATGGTCTTGGAGTTCGTGGGCGTGGCTCCTTCCTGCGTGCGCCATAGGTGTCTTACTTGTCGGCGGCTTAGTGAATCCACACCCCTTCTGACGTGCTTTACATGGGTGTCTTGCCTTAGTGAATTATATATTTAGATTATTTTACAGTCCCTCCCATTCAAAGATCAAAGAGGACAATGGGAAAAAGATTTATCACTCAACATATCAGAAAAGGAGTGGAAGGTAGGAATGCAGAGAATTCACTCAAGCTCCATATATGCAACGCATACAATTATTCAACTTAAAATTATATATCGAGCATCTGTCTTGCTTAAAACTGTCCAAAATGTTTCCAGTGCAAGATCCACCCTGCGAACTCTGCAATCAAGTCCCAGCCTCACTGGGTCACATGTTTTGGGCCTGCACCAAATTAACACCATTCTGAACAAAAATTTTTAAGTGCCTTTCAGACTGCCTTTGTGTCACAGTCCCACCTAGCCCATTAATAGCTGTGTTTGGTGTTCTTCCAAATGGGCTTAAAGCGAAGAAGGACAAACGGTGATTGCCTTTATTACACTACTAGCAGAATACCCGCGCTTCACAGCGGAGAAGTAGTGTGTTAAAGAAGTTATGAAAAAAGAAAAAGAAACGTTTTAAAAATAACGTAAGATGATTGTTAATGTAATTGTTTTGTCACTGATATGAGTGTTGCTGTCATATATATATATATATATATATATATATATATATATATATATATATATATATATATATATATATATAGATAGACACAGACACACGCACATACATATATACAGTATATATACATATACATATATATGCTGTGAACGATAGGGGGCACCCTCGCTCCCTTGAACCCCTGTCCACGACTCCAGACACCAAGTAAAAGTCCAAATGTTGACTTTATTTTCTTGCCACAGTGCACAAAGCACACTCTCCTCCACAATACTCATATAATAAATCTCCAATACAATAAACCAATCCTCCAGCTCCCAGACGCGTTGCCACCCTTCCACCCAGCTCAGCTCGTTGTCTGGGAGTTCCCATAGTCCTTTTATAATCCCTGACCCGGAAGTGTTTCTGCCCAATAGTCCACAAGTCCTTTTCCCTTCCGGGTCAGGTAGATAGTCCCTTTCTTCAACCCGGAAGTCCGCCGCTCTTCCTGTGACGAACCTCCAGGTCACAGGGCACGAAGAAGCCCTCGGTCCTCCCTGCAGCTCCCTCCTGTGGCCCCCACGGCATCCAGCAGCGCTTTGCATAAAAACTCCAATGTCCATGATGCCCTGCTGGTCTTCTCGGGACCTCTACGCTGCAAGGAGGGCTCCACCTGGCGGCTTGGGGGTATTGGCCGGGATAAATGGCCGGCCATCCATTACAATGCATATATATACATATATATATACATATACACATATATACATATGCATATATAGCAAAATACCCGCGCTTTGCAGCAGAGAAGTAGTGTGTTAAAGTAATGAAAAAGAAAAGGAAACATTTTAATAATGTAACATGATTGACAATGTAATAGTTTTGTCATTGTCATGAGTGTAGCTGGCATATATATATATATGCACATCTACATATATACAGACACACATTTACATACACCTATATCTATCTATCTATATATGTATATCTATCTATATGTATATATCTATATATCTATATCTATATATATATATATATATATATATATATATATATATATATATATATATATATATATATATATATATATACACACATATCTCCTTTGGGGTGCAAGGAGCTATTGCTGGGGGTGCCAGAATCCATTGAGGAAGAAAAATTTAAAACATTATTTGTACAAAATCTTAATTTATCTATCCATTCCTAAATAATTAAATGGCAGGCTATTTCGTATCAGTGCAATATGCTGCTTGTTAAAACGGATGACTCGTAATCTTACGTGCACTTAGTGCTGCGTGGGTGTTATGAACTATCGTATTTGTTCAAGTTCTATTTAAATTTTAAATATAAGTAATTTTTATTTGGTCGACAGAAATATGTTTAGTAGGAATGAAAGTTAAATTTAATCATCATTGCATAAATTTTTCTTCACCATAGAAATTTAAAGACTAAATCCAACTTCCATTCATACCAAAGATATTTCTGGCGACTAAATAGAACCTACTGTAGTATATCCAAATTTGAGCTGTTGAGCTGTCAGCCTGCCTGCCTCGTCACCCTCGCTTCGCTCTTACTTTTTTTCCGTTCATTTAATCTTGGCTAGTCGCGGAAATATTATAACATGGAAGGAGGATTACACCGAGTATGGCTTTACCAAAACAATCATTGATGTCGAATAAAGTATCTATGATTCCAAAAGCTTAAATTGGTGATCTGGTTTTCTGCGTTAACCTCATATTTTTTCATACTTCTTCCCAAACAGGGGTTGCGAGAGTAAAATGAATCATTAAGCGCTGATATATATATATTGAAATAGTTTTACTATCAAACAATGCAAACAGTACGCGGCACGTGCTTCGCCCTAATTCTGGGCTCATCAGGCAGTACACACGCACTGCACCCACTCTCGCGAATCGAACCTAAGATGTCAGCGGTAAAGGTGAAGCCTCTCATGTTGCGCTATGGTGTGTGGGTCATTTATTTGACAGTATTGTAGATCGGGGTGTATATATAATTTGAGGCATTTCAATTCAAATGGGAGATCAGAGGGTATAACGGTGATGCCAGCAATACATTCAGAGTGTGGCGCTCTGCTTTTTCTGTGTAGCTGCCTTCACACAGCCTCTCCGCTGCTTTATAAATGAACGCCATAGAAAGCCATCACCTTGTAAATTGTGTAATGCGTTTTTTGAACAGGTTTGATGCATGGAAGTGATCACTCGTACTGCGTTCAGTAAGTTCTCGTGAGCTGCTATCTTGTGTGATGTTGCGATGTCTACGGCTTAATTTAATGTTATCTAAGACCGGTACTTAAAAGTTTCTGGCTGCACTCCGGTTGTAATATGACGAAGCTGCGCAAGCTCACTTTTGAGAATGCAAGTATAGTTGTCCAGGAGAAAAGCAATCTTGCCTGAAATCAATGGCATCGTTTTGTAGGGTCTGTCCTTGAGACTTATGACTTGTCATCGCGCAGCTGAGCCTTACTGGAAATTGGAGGTATCCGAATTGAAATGGGAGATTAAAGGGTATAAAGGGGACGCGAGGAATACATTGAGTGTGGAGAAACTCTAGAGACAGCGTGTGTATTAACTTGTGGATTTTTCTGTGAGTATTTGGTGGGAGTGTGATGAAGTTGCTTCGGAAGACGCCGTTAGCTGAGCTCAGCTCAGAGCGAAATGAGGTAAATGGGAGGGGATATGATGACGTGACTCCCCCAACCACGTTAACTGTCAATCCCCCACAAACACAGTCTCTCGGAATTTGCATAAGCACACCCCTTCACCTGCAATTTTAACTTAGTTACAAAGTGATCAAAACTCTCGTTTATATCCTGCGTCCTCTCATTAAACTTGTATCCCGCATTACCTGTGGGCATGAGAAACACCAGCGGCACCCTGTCTATTAACTTAATTTAAAGTTTAGGTTTATACCTTTCTTTCCGAAGTAGCAGCACTCATTAATATGGTAGTATATGTCACTCGCTCGCTTCTTATTGTTTCGCTGCCTTCTCAATTATATAATGCATGTTTTCTTCAGCGCTTTGGAGCTCTTCCTGGTTTTCTACGTAGTGCGTTGACAGTCAGTTCACGTGATTACGTGGGAGGCGTGATGATGTCACACGAAACTCCGCCCCCCATGGCTTTCTAGCTGAACTCCATTACAGTAAATGGAGAAAAATACCTTCCAGTTATGACCATTACGCGTAGAATTTCGAAATGAAACCTGCCCAACTTTTGTAAGGAAGCTGTAAGGAATGAGCCTGCCAAATTTCAGCCTTCCACCCACACGGAAAGTTGGAGAATTAGTGATCAGTCAGTCAGTCAGTGAGTGAGTCAGTGAGGGCTTTGCCTTTTATTAGTATAGATTGGCACGTAGACTTATTTTGCTAAACTGGAAGAATCCTAACTCTCCTCTTTTAAGTGAGTGGGTAACTGATGTTTTATACTATTTGAAATTGGGAAAAATGTGTTTCTCAGTTAGAGGATCTGTGCAGACCTTTTTCAAAACCTGGCAGGATCAAATCAATAATAATTTGGAATAAGCTCTTAAAGCATTGAAGAAATAATTCTCTTCACCTTTTTTTTTTTATCTGCCTATTAAACTCATCAATTTATGTATTTTGACCAGCTTTAAGTTTTACTCTGTTGGCCATGCTCTCTTTCTCGGGGGGGTTGTATTGTTTTAAATCCTATTTTTTGTAAAAAATTGATCTATCTGTGTGGAATGATTATAATTCAATCAATAAAAATAAAAAAATAAAGGAAATTCTACACACCTTTAGGAATATTTTGGTGGTATTGTATGGTTGGAGATTTACCTCATGTACTGGTGGAAGGTAAGTTGGTTGGTTTTTGATGAATAGAGCACTCCATTAGAGCATTACATTTGTCAAAAGGATACATTTTATCACAAGGTCTCCAAGATATTTTACCTTTTCCACCTAAGGCAGGTGCTGCCTCTTAACTACACAGAGTAACCCATTCATTTCTGCCAAAGGACCATAAGCACTTTAATTGTGAAAGTGATGAATTTTCATCCCATCTACAGTATATCACACTCTGCTACAAAATGCCCCAGTGGAAAATGGAGATTACATTTGGATTTGACCAAGAGTGAAGCATTATCTGAGTGGTTATTTATTTAAATTTGACATAGTTTTGAACTTTTTTGTTGCTGTATTGTGTTTGCAAGTCTCTTTTTAACACTCAAGCCCAATCAACTCTTAAGTTACAAACATCCTTTGTATATGTGTATTCTTTTCATGCAAATTACAAGTAGTAGAAGTTATATATTCACTTGACAGAATCCTACAACAATTTTACTTAAGGCCAAAAAGGTAGATAAGACTTACTCTGCTTATGCCCTAATCAAAAGACGTTTGGAGTCAAATGCCTTATCTAGGACCAGGTTTGAAATCTTAATGTTAATTTTTTTAATCATTCGAAGGCTGTCTGTTGTATCATACATAGAATTGACTGTACACCCTGGGATTTTATATTTGTTGTGTATATAGTACAGCAAACCATGACCATCAGTGTGTTTATTGTCCATTCCTATGGTTTATATAGAGTCATGTCCAGTAAGGCGGCCGAATATCTTACCTTTCCTAATAGACAAAGAATGATTGAAATACACAAACACAAGTGCCACAATCTCTTTGTATTTTTGTAGAGTTCAAGTGTAAGAGTCCCTGGCTGTGTGTTTTCCTTTTGCAAAAGTAAATTTGAAATAAATTAATCATTTTCACACGTGCTCTACCTCATTCTGGTGTTAAATCACAAAAACTTGTTATTGCTTAATGCTACTCTGATCACATTACAATAAGTAAAATATTCCACATATTCTTCTTCTTTCACCTGCTCCCATTAAGGGTCACCACAGGGATCATGCATGTTGCTATGTCATGCCCACCATCTTCATGTTCCTCCTCATCACATCCATAAACCTAGATCTTCCTCTTTTCCTTTTGCCTGGGAGCTCAATCCCTAGCATTCTTCTCCCAATATATCCAGCATCTCTTCTCTGCACATGTCCAAAGAAACACAATCTTGCCTGTCAAACTTTATCTCCAAACTGGCCAACCTGAGCTGACCCTCTAATGTGCTCGTTCCTAATCCTGTCCATCCTTATCACACCAATTGCAAATCTTAACATCTTTAACTCTGCCACCTCTAGCTCTATCTCCTATCTTTTTGTCAGGGGTCTTCAATCTAAATAACATAACTTGTCTCAGTACTGCCTTGTAGACCTTCCCTTTCACTCTTGCTGGTACCAGTCTGTCACAAATCACTTCTGACACTCTTCTTCACACACTCCAACATGCGTACACTATCTTCTTCACTTCTCTTTCACACTCCCCATTACTCTGTACTATTGATCCCGGGTATTTAAACTACTCCACCTTTGCCAACTCTAATCCCTGCAATCCTCACCATTCCACTGACCTCCCTCTCATTCACACACATGTATTTTGTCATGGTCCTACTGAACTTCATTCCTCCTTGCTCTAGAGCATATCTCCATCTCTCCCGGGTTTCTTCAGCCTGCTCCCTGCTCTTGTTACAGATCACAGAGTCATCAGCAAACATCATAGTTCATGGGGACTCCTGTTTGATCTCCTCTGTCAACCTGTCCATCACCTCTGCAAATACGAAAGGGCTCAGAGATGATCCCTGATATAATCCCACCTCAACCTTAAAAACATCTGTCACTCCTACCGCAGACCTCTCCCTTTCCTAGTACATATCCTGTACCACTCTTACATACTACTTTGCCAAACCCAACTTCCTCAAACAATACCACAATACCAGTACCATGTTTATTAAAATTATTTAAAACAGGCATGTCAACAACAACAGAAATATGTGCGGTCCGCATGACAGATACTAGTTAGCACTAAACTTGTACAAAATGATTACTGTCGTTTGTGATTGACTCATTCTGCATCTTCGGCATTACTTATTGACTTTCCTTACTTCTGCCTTCTGACAAAAGCACGTCTTCCCATTGCATTACAGTACCGGAAACGTCATCTGCTAGTATAGTTGCAGCTGCGAAGTCACAACTGAAGTGCTAGGATGCGGTCCGTGGCCCACTACCTGGCTGCGAGAGTACTGCCAGCAACGGAGACTCACTAAGTGAAGGGCTATAGCAAAAAGGCTGCCCCTTTCACTGAGGACACTTTTCAAAACACTAGGTGGGCAGAGCTTTGCAGCGGTGCAGAAAGAGGAGAGACCGCGGTGAGAGAGTATTACAACAAAGTATTATGTTTCTGACAGTTTCCCCATATGACACGAGTCCACAGAAATCTCGTTACGAAGTACATTCATACTTTCATTACAACGAAGTGATCTTGAAATGCTTGAATGAATCATCCACAGAGCAGTTAGTTCTGCGGTCACAGCTCAGTTGTGGACATTTGCACAACGATCCCCAAACAGAAACTCTGTTAAAAAATGTTATTTCTTCGAACTTTCCTTGTACTGTTTTTTGGCTGTTTTTGTTTTGTGTGGTTTTAAGTGATACCTTTCCCTTATTGCTCGTCAACATTTGAAAAACATCCATCCATCCATCCATCCATCCTCTTCCGCTTATCCGAGGTCGGGTCGAGGGGGCAGCAGCAAGCAGAGAGGCCCAGACTTCCCTCTCCCGGCCACTTCTTCCAGCTCTTCGGGAGAATCCCAAAGGCGTTCCCAGGCCAGCCGGAGACATAGTCCCTCCAGCGTGTCCTGGGTCTTCCCCGGGCCTCCTCCCGGTTGGGCGTGCCGGAACACCTCACCAGGGAGGCGTCCAGGAGGCATCCTGATCAGATGCCCGAGCCACCTCATCTGACTCCTCTCGATGCGGAGGAGCAGCGGCTCTACTCTAAGCCCCTCCTGGATGACTGAGCTTCTCACCCTATCTTTAAGGGAAAGCCCAGACACCCTGCGGAGGAAACTCATTTCAGCCGCTTGTATTTGCGATCTCGTTCTTTGGTCACTACCCATAGCTCATGACCATAGGTGAGGGTAGGAGCGTAGATTGACTGGTAAATTGAGAGCTTTGCCTTACGGCTCAGCTCCTTTTTCACCACGACAGACCGATGCAGAGCCTGCATCACTGCGGATGCCGCACCGATCCGCCTGTCGATCTCACGCTCCATTCTTCCCTCACTCGTGAACAAGACCCCGAGATACTTGAACTCCTCCACTTGGGGCAGGATCTCTTCCCCAACCCTGAGAGGGCACTCCACCCTTTTCGGCTGAGGACCATGCTCGGATTTGGAGGTGCTGATTCTCATCCCAGCCGCTTCACACTCAGCTGCGAACCGATCCAGAGAGAGCTGAAGATCACGGCCTGATGAAGCAAACAGGACAACATCATCTGCATAAAGCAGTGACCCAATCCTGAGTCCACCAAACCGGACCCCTTCAACACCCTGGCTGCGCCTAGAAATTCTGTCCATAAAAGTTATGAACAGAATCGGTGACAAAGGGCAGCCCTGGCGGAGTCCAACTCTCACTGGAAACGGGCTCGACTTACTGCGGCAATGCGGACCAAGCTCTGACACGGTTGTACAGAGACCGAACAGCTCTTATCAGGGGTCCGGTACCCCATACTCCCGGAGCACCCCCACAGGATTCCCGAGGGACACGGTCGAATGCCTTTTCCAAGTCCACAAAACACATGTAGACCGGTCGGGCAAACTCCCATGCACCCTCCAGGACTCTGCTAAGGGTGAAGAGCTGGTCCACTGTTCCGACCAGGACGAAAACCACACTGTTCCTCCTGAATCCGAGGTTGACTATCCGACGGACCCTCCTCTCCAGAACCCCGAATAGACTTTTCCAGGGAGGCTGAGGAGTGTGATCCCTCTATAGTTGGAACACACCCTCCGGTCCCCTTTTAAAGAGGGGACCACCACCCCGGTCTGCCAATCCAGAGGCACTGTCCCGATGTCCATGCGATGTTGCAGAGGCGTGTCAACCAAGACAGTCCTACAACATCCAGAGCCTTAAGGAACTCCGGCGATCTCATCCACCCCGGGCCCTGCCACCAAGGAGTTTTTGACCACCTCGGTGACTTCAGTCCCAGAGATGGGAGAGCCCACCTCAGAGTCCCCAGGCTCTGCTTCCTCGTGGAAGGCATGTTAGTGGGATTGAGGAGGTCTTGAAGTACTCCTCCCACCGACCCCTAACGTCGAAGTCGAGGTCAGCAGGCACCATCCCCACCATATACGGTGTTGACACTGCACTGCTTCCCCTCCTGAGGCCGGACGGTGGACCAGAATCTCCTCGAAGCCGTCCAAAGTCGTTCTCCATGGCCTCTCCAAACTCCTCCCATGCCCGAGTTTTGCCTCAGCAACAACGAAGCCGCGTTCGCTTGGCCTGCGGTACCTATCAGCTGCCTCCAGAGACCCACAGGACAAAAAGTCCTATAGGACTCCTTCTTCAGCTTGGCGGCATCCCTCACGCGGTGTCCACCAACGGGTTCGGGATTGCCGCCACGACAGGCACCGCCACAGCTCCGTCAGCCGCCTCAACAATAGAGGCACGGAACATGGCCCATTGGACTCAATGTCCCCACCTCCCTCGGGACATGGTTGAAGTTCTGCTGAAGGTGGGATTTGAAGCTACTTCTGACAGGGGACTCTGCCAGCCGTTCCCAGCAGACCCTCACAACACGTTTGGGCCTACCAGGTCTGACCGGCATCTTCCCCCACCATCGAAGCCAACTCACCACCAGGTGGTGATCAGTTGACAGCTCCGCCCCTTTCTTCACCCGAGTGTCCAAGACATATGGCCGCAAGTCCGCCGACACGACCACAAAGTCGATCATCGACCTGAGGCCTAGGGTGTCCTGGTGCCAAGTGCACATATGAACACCCTTATGCTTGAACATGGTGTTCGTTATGGACAATCCGTGACGAGCACAGAAGTCCAATAACAAAACACCGCTCGGGTTCAGATCGGGGGGGCCATTCCTCCCAATCACGCCCTTCCAGGTCTCACTGTCATTGTCCACGTGAGCATTGAAGTCTCCCAGCAAAACGAGGGAATCCCAGAAGGTATGCCCTTTAGCAACCCCTCCAGAGACTCCAAAAAGGGTGGATACTCCAAACTGCTGTTCGGCGCATACGCACAAACACCAGTCAGGACCCTTCCCCACCCGGCGGAGGGAGGCCACCCTCTCGTCCACGGGGTAAACCCCAATGCACAGGCTCCAGTGGGGGCAATAAGTATGCCCACACCTGCTCGGCGCCTCTCACCGGGGGCAACTCCAGAGTGGTAGAGAGTCCAGCCCCTCTCAAGACTCATCATATTGTGAAGAAAAACATCCATTAGAATTTAACTCATTATCACCCTTCTATAGAAACGGCATACTTGTTATATGCAAAAAAGAAGAAAAATCTCGGGTTGCAAACGTATGCGAACTGCTGCATTTGAAGACGCCATTTTTATGTGGTGGCAGTGATGCTTGTTCAAGAAACATTCATATTAATGCGGCACTCATTCAAGAATATATGAGGTTTTCTATTACTAAATTATAACTTAATAATAATAGAAATGTAATGTAAATTGTATATAAAACTGCCCTACGAACCTGATTTGATTTGATTTTTGGAGGATTTGTTTTCCAACTTGAGCGTTTTCGCGATTTCAGTTCACATGAACAGGACTTTGCTGTTTACGTCACCATACTCTTACAACATTGAGAATGCGCCTGAGAATATCCAAATGGATTTGATTGAACTGCAGTCAGATTCTATTCTGATGGCAAAATACAACAAAGTTGGTGTGCCAGGCTTGTATGCTTACCTGCCACCCTCGTATGTGCAGATCCATAAGTTGGCATTGAGAGTACTGTCTATGTTCGGAAACATTTACCTTTGTGAGCAATTGTTTTCGTTAATGAAAGCTACCAAAACCCCACATCGCTCAAGACTTACTGTTGAGCACCTTTCATCCCTCATAAAACTTGCAGCTGCACAAGATTTCAAGCCTGATATTGACAAACTGGTTACTAACAAGAGATGCCAAGTGTCGGAACAAAAGAAATAAATCTCACACTGTAAGACTCCTATATAAGCAATGGATATAATGAATATAATATAATATAATAATATAAGGACCTAGCTAAAAGGCTAAGACTCTAATTGTACGCTGTTGTACGGAGATTGTATGGAAATAAATTGCTTTTCTTTAAACTTTAAACTTTAAGTATTACATTTTTTAAAGTTTTCAGTATTGGAAAGAAAGTTTCAGCAACTTTGTATAATAGTATAATAATATTTGTTACAGTGCGGCCCGCTGACGCACGTATGGCAGTCGAAGTGGCCCACCAATGGTAGTGAGTTTGACATGCCTGACTTAAAGAACTTAAAAGACAGAGGTTTGGCATGGCTCATTTTAGAACAGCATTAAATAGTTCTTGTTAGATATTGAAGAAGCTTTGCACTGTTTCTTCAAAGGAAATTTATTTTCTTTCTAGATAATATAAGACATTGCTTTCCTTTTGATGTATGGAGAGTAGGTAATGAGTCTTACAGCTGTTCTTGTGTTGCATAATCTTGTTCCATATGAGACTACTTCAGATAATGGTGTTGGAATGTTGAAAGTATTTGTAAATAAAACACTATCTGACGAATAAGCAAATATATTTTTTCCTAAAACTTCCTGATTTTTGTGGCATTCCTAGAACATATGACTGTGGTCAAGTGAGATCTGCAGCTGATTTCCTTTTAAAATATATAATCGCCGCACTTGTGGTTTAAGGAGAGGGCGTGGTAGCATGGCAGGAGCGATTCCTAGGCGTGATGTGGCATGGGAGTTTCTGCATTTACATGCATGGGTATGGAGTTGCCTGTGTCAGTATTTGATGCGTGGAGCTGGTAATTGCCACACCTGTGCCATGTCCCCACATAAAATGGAGAAGTGCGAGTGTGGAGGCGAGAGTTCAAAAAGAAAGAAACACAGAGGTTAAAGTAAAAAGAAGGCAGGAGGCACTAAGAGCTGGTGCGGGAGCGTGTAAATGAGCAGGTTCACTGTAGAATGCAGGCAGCTGGAAGAAGAGCCTCTAAGGAGGAGTGTGTGGCAGGTAGAAGCAGTTGCTCCAGCTGAGCAGTTTCGAGGAGATGGAGTGGCCAGCGGTGTGCATGACTTACCGCAGAAGGCAGCAGGAGTCAAGGAGGCTTGGGAGTGAGGGCCCCAGTATGAGTGCCCTGGTCACTGGGGGACCTGAGTCTTGGTCTGGCGAGGGAGCTATACATAGACAGGGGGCAGAAGGCAACCAGACCAGAGGAGGGTCAGCAGCACCTGCGGATAGGATGACTCTCCTGTTGCAAGGCCCATATGGGAGAACCAGGGGAGTCGCCGGCTAAAAAGAAGAAGGCACCGGGTTTTTAAAAAAAGGACAGCTTCCTGCCATGGTTTTAATCTTGTTTTAAAGGATTTATTTATTGTAATTTTAACCTCCACTTTCTCCACTTTTCACCTGCTTTTATGAATTATTTATTTAAGAACTTTGAAGCTCTTCACAATTTATTTGAACTTTAGTTTTTTTGTAAATAAAAACACTTGTACTTTGCTCCTTCCCCTTGCTTCGTGTGGTGTCCTCATTTCATAGCTCATCCTGGTCATGACTACTGATGGTGTCATGTTCAAGAAGCTCCCAAAACTGAGATGAGGGAGCATTGGAGCAGGGCCTGCACCGTCACAATGACATGCACATTATTTTGCTAAAAACACTAAATGAAAGCAGACTTAATCAGCTCAAAAACAAAGAAGAAAATGTCCTTTTATAAAATGTCCAAAAAAATAGAGGTAATTAATAATGTATGAATTAGTCTCCAAGGAAATCGACTGATTTTAAAATAATGAAAATGTGTTTTTTTACTTATTGATTTTAATGTTACCATAAAATTCATAAGTGTGCTTCTACTTTATTGTTTACTGTTTCCCTCACTGTCTGTCTGTCTGAAGTTTGATCCTGAGGTGTGATATGTAACTTGTGATGCTCAGTTTCTGAGGATGCCCTAAAATGATAAGCATACTTATGAAAATGTCCTTGATAAAGTGATTGTTTTTCATAAAGGCTATATGAGATAATTAAAATTTAGTTTTCAGGCACTTTAATACCTGTTCATGCTGATTAATACATTTTTCACTTCTTTCAACCCAAACAAGGTAAATTGAGACCTGAGCATTCACCATTTTATGTGAATGTATGAGATGTGTGGCCATGAATATGTAATGAAAAATGGGCATAACTAGAAAGGTTACTGAGTGGATAATTGTAAACTTTCAAAACTTTCTGAGCCTTCATTAGATCAATCATTTTTATGTTAAAAATTTGGTGAAAAGGGGTAGGAAAAATACAAACCTAGTAGTTACAATACAGTTTCTTGTATTTTATGTTCATGGCTTCCAAATACGTGTTACAGTTCTATATCAGCTTAAAACTGCAGTAAGCTGTAAAAATGTTAATCATTTAATTTTAAATAGCTTCACTTAACAAAGTGTAGTTTGATTACCTTGTGCTAAATCTCTTTATTATATACACTTACTGCCATACTTGCTATATGCACATTCAGCATTAGAACAGTATAATCTTTCACACTAGACTGAATAATGTTTACCCCAGAGTGCTGAAAGAAGCTAGCGATTATATAAAGAATTTTTGCTATGCCCAAGCTGGCAAACACCAGTTCCTGAAGAAGAACTAATGGAAATCGTCAGCAGGGAAATGGCATGCTTTTATAATGGGAAACAAAAAGAATAATCAAGAAACAGGCAGAGGTGAAAACACATTATAGTAACAATAGCTGATGACTAGAATCAAAAATAAAATAGTTATAGATAAATAACAATTTAAAAAAAAACTGCACCAGTAAACAACCAACAAACTCTGGAGAGCTACAACTTAATTCTTTGTAAATTTTTAAACACTAACTGCATATAATGAAATTTCCAGAACACTGGAATTCAAAAACAATGTCTAATTATATTACTAGACATGTATTTTGTCGGTCTGGCCTGTTTAATTACTGCTGACATTTTTTTTTAACATTTATGACAGGTAAATGAAGTGATTATAAAAGACAAGACACAATGCCAGCCATTATGTGCTTGGCTCAAACAGGACAGCTTTGGTTCAGTAGTAGGATATTTTTGATTATGCATTGTATTTGTTTTTTGTTAACTCAATAGGTGTACCAGGTTCAATGATGGTAAATGCACTGTAAGCAGAATTGCTTTTCCACAGTGTGTATCCAAAGCCATAACAAAGATAAAATACCAGCTGAAACAAAGTAATGTGACATAAGTAATAATTTTATACTTGTGTTGAAGAATCATTTGAAATAAAATTCAGTCATGTTCTGCTCTGAGAACTCCATAAAAAAAAGTTAATTGAGGTGAAGGCAGTAGTTAGCTGAGGTGCTGTCAGTGCAGGAGTTTGAAGATTTGAAGGCAATGGAGGGCCACAATTAATTAGTCCCAGGGTTAAGCAGGTTAGCAACCAAAGAGCTGTTGCATTTCTAGTTTTTGGCAGTTGTGAGGTTTCAAATGTGGAGTTTCTTCTGACAGTGCCCAAGAAATACTTACTAACAGACTAATATAACATAATAGTAAGGATAAAAATCAAGAGGATATAATAAAAAGGATAAGGAAGCAATATAACAATTGAAATAAAATATATATTGCATATGTAAGCATAAGCAGGTTATATGAGCACATAAGTTATCGAATACACAGACCACTGTAACTTGCTGACTTTAGATTGAACTTCATGACTTTTCACAACTTGTTTGAAGTGAATTATATAATATTTATCCCTCCTTTCAAAAAGCAAACTGTTAGGGGTACAGATTCAAGACTTTGTGTGCAGATAAGTATGTAATTGTTTCAAGCACTGAAAACCACCGATCATGTGTCACATTTTTCAGGTAGTTACAATAGATGAAGTCAAAAGTAGGGCCACAAAAACATCAGTTCTGTAGGCAATCAGTTAATGAAAACTGAAAGCTAAAATTAAATTTTGTGTTTGCAGATATACTACAGATGGACCTTGACAAAATTCACATTTAAATAAGTATATAACAAATAAATTTGAAATATATCCAAAATGTAATGTACTATAACAAAAGTAAAAAATATACCTCCAATAATTGCAATATTTTGAAACTTGCATCTGGAGTTCGGCTAAACTTCTCATTCCCAGCAACCAGACATTGCACAGAAGCTATCAAAAAAAGACTAATAGGTCACATACTGTGCCTATTTTACTACAGTATGGGTTTAAATTGATAGTGGTGATGACTAAACTGTTTTAATTATATGTCTTTGCATTTTTTAGTATTATATATTTTGTCACCATGTTATAAAGGTGATGGAGATTAACAGTAACAGCACTAGGTGAAGTCTGTTATTTGTTTTTTTTTTTTTTTCACAAGTATTAAATAAATGTGCACACAAAGAATTGTTAGTATGTGGAACAAGTAATTAAGTATGGTTGAGAGTACCTCTTTAATGACTGTGAACACTCAAGTCTATTTTGGAAACTAAATTACAAACTATGTTGGGTTGAATAGCTTGCTCTGGTCAGTACATTTTTTATATTCTGAAATTATCTTGAAGGCTTACTAGTGTGTAATCATTTTAACAGTAGGAAGTGAACTTTATTCTCAGTAGTAAAAGCATTGTACCCGTACTAAATAGACTTTTTAATTTATGGCTACACTGCAGGATATGATTTCCTGTTAAATAGTTAACTGTTGAACTTTTATAATAAGTAGTGCTTTTTCTTTAGAGATGAAGATGACATCAATGATGTGGCTTCTATGGCAGGAGTGAACCTAAATGAGGAGAATGCTCGCATCTTGGCAACAAATTCTGAACTTGTGGGCTCAGTAATAAGATCTTGTAGAGATGAACCATTCCTTCAAACACCAACCTTGCAAAAGAAAATATTGGAACTGGGTAACTTGTTTTCACTGTTTTGACTTTTATTCAGCTTTACATATCACCCTAAGTTGTCTGAAGTAATTTAACCTGTTTTTTTTTAAGGCAGTGAAATATAAGCTTAGCAGTATTTTATGTAATGATCCCTTCATAGTCAGCATTTTGCTCTTCGTGTTTAATGCATTTTCCATAGCAAATTCCAGTTATATTTTAGTATTAAGTTTAAAACAGCAAATAGAAAAAATATATATTCACTTAAAAATGAATCCGGAAAATGTGTTTGTATTATGAAAAAAGGTAACCATCTTTGTTGCATCTGGACAAACCCAGCTCAGAGAAAATGTAAGCAACAGTGTAGGGCTTTTCAAGTTTAAGCTCAGTCATAGATATAGCCAGCTGGACCTTAATTAATTATGAAGGCACTATTGGTTTCATCTTCACTTTGAGAGTCAGTGTTGTACAAATTAAGTGTATAAATACTACAACACTGTACATTTTAGTTTTCTCAGTTTTCCAAAATCTCAAGGCTTTATCATAAATATTTACTAGAAGAAAATCTTTAATGATATGTTTGGTATTTTTTAAACAGAAAACGACTAAATTATGAGAGTCTGTTATTTTAAAAAAAGACCAGCTGTGCGTGATAACTCAGCACTTGTCTTCCACAATAACCATTTGAGGTGGCTGGTTTACTCCTGAAGTCACAGTAAACTTTTTTTGTGCCAAATGGTTGGTTTTGTTCTGATTCACTTCCAAATTTAAGTGAGACTTTGCACAAGCAAATAGAAAATGTCTCCATACCAGGAGAGAAATAATACCAGAAACATGATATAAAATGAATATTTCCAGATCCTCCTTTTTTTCCATCGAAAGGTGTAGATCAATAGTCAACAACTGTCATGGCTTGCAAAATGGATGTATTTAGTAAGTTTGTTAACTTTTTCCTCTATGCCCCATACCCTACATTGTTAATTGCCAGAGTAGGTGCAATGTTCTTTTTAAATTTAGAGAAAGTGCTTAACTTTAGAACACAATTTAGCCTAACAAATGCATATGTACAATATTTGAGAATAAATAACTTCAACTTAGGTTACAGTAAACTCACAAGTCAATGAAAAGCAGTAATGGTATTTTGACATAACCAGAGGGTGATCTCTTTCAGTTACATAATAAATGTCCATGTTGTCTTCTCTTTTTCTTTATTAAAATATACAAATTGTCCAGGTATACCCAAGGCAAGTAATGCATCACAACTGAGTAAATTTGCTTTTAACAAAGATTTTACTTACTTCAAGCCACATACAGTGAAAGGCTCATTAGCATTTGATAGTGGAGTTTCTAATATAAATATTATATATAGTTGTCTATGATTGGCTATTTATGTTGCATACAGCTGTGCGTAAAAGACAGGCACTAAATGACTTCTGCGACAGCTAATCTTTACGCATTGTTATGCACAAAGCTTGAGTCAGATTCTGATCACAGTTTTGACTTTTGAGAACATGTTTGATGAAGGATTATGAAGTGAGTTCGTGGAAATGGGATAAAAAAAAAAATCTCACACAGCTCCTTTGATCCTTTTGGTGGCCATGGTAGTAAGGGTGGGGCAGATTATACCGTGAATAAATCTCATGTGCTCGTGACCCACCTGCAGCTCAAAAGTGGCTGCAAAACACTGGTTTAGGCATATGTGTCTGTATGACTAGCTCTCAGGACTGTATGTATCCTGCCCTTTGCCCATGGATGCCAGCAAAGACATTCTATGGGGCACCTGCAACAGAAGGGGAAGATGTATGAATTGCAGCACAAAAAAAAAAATATTGTACAAAATGTAAGGTTTCACTGTATCTAGTGGTAAAGAAAATGTTTCAAGGAATGACATGAAAAATAATTTTGAAAGTAAATATTTGGATGAGTACATAATTATATGTATATAGTTGAAAATTGTTCATTTGTTGCATCAGAGTGATACATAGTGTGTGCGTGTGTGTTTGTATTTGTATTGTATATAACCAGTAATGGGGCATTGCACGATAACATGCATTGAATACACTCAACTTGAGCATTGATAGTTTTCCTACTCTTTCTCTGTATGTTTAGCATTCATTTGCTCAGAGGTTGATGTGCTTGCTTCTTCCTGAGCAACTCTTCTTTTCTCCACCCGCTTCTTTTCTTCTTTCGTTGGCATCTTTTTGCGTTAAAACTGATTTAAGTCAGTGTTTGTGTTGCAATTACTTAGTACGTTTTCCTTAATTTTTCACTTAAGCTGGTACTTAAGTATTCAATCTGCCTCAAGAATGATTTAAGATATGAAGAGGTAGGGGAAGTGACGGTGAAGGTGGTAGGGATGAGAATCGCTCCTGTACGCATGCAAGACACGGCCACCCTACTGGCCGCTGCCGAGAGTTGATTCTAAAATGAAATAAATAAAAATAAAAAGAGGAATAAACTTGGAGGTCAATCATCACCCCGAAAGCAGATAGTAGACGTCACGTAGTATATGTGTACGAAATTTCAGGTCAATATGTCAAGCTACAGATGATTTAAAATCCTGGACAGACATACGGACAGCCACAGTAGCATAGGCCTATTATATAAGAAGATATATATATTTGTAATTTGCATGAATTATATATATAATTTTTTTTTTGCTGCTGGGAATACTTGTTTGAGAGATTGTTTATGTGCAAGAGACTAAATGTTTCCAAAAAGGAACATTTTGTTTCTAACCAGGGGTACACCTTGTGCCAAACAGTATTACTTTGCAGTGCTGTGGGATTTGACATCTAAACTTGGTACAATGATAGCTGACAGACTGAGGCACAAAAGAAAATTGATTCCAATTGATTGACTGTGCATCATAAAATGTCTTAGTTATGCACAGTTAAAGCACTATTTTTTTGTGTTTTATTTCGTCGATATTGGTGTAAGCAAAGGGTTTTAATCAGGTACTGTATATACTTTTAAAAATTCTGAAGTGTTCTACTGACTACTCTTCAGCCATTTGCAGCTCCTTTATTATATAAGCAGAGTAATAGCTGTGTATTTTTGGGTGTGTAGTAATATAATGCCTAAAAACCCTTAACGCATAAGGGGTTAACATCTTAGAAAACATTTTAGTCTTGCTAATATAAGTTAAATACTTGTAAAGGTTACCTTTCAAATTATGTATTTAGAAAAATGTTTTTCAAAAAGAAAAAGACAGTTAATGTATGTACTGTATTTGGTTAATTGTAAAATCCTGAAGAACTCAATCCACCCAAACAGACCATTTTTACTATCACTTGATTTAGGGGCTGTTTTTTGTCCTAAAGTCGTTAGGCTGCTCAGCAGCCACTTGTACTGACAACTATATAAGCATAATTGTTTTCTTCCACTAGTGATGCATTCATTGTCTGTTGTTTTTTGTTGTGTACATATTACAGTATCATTATTAATCTGTTATTAATGTACTCTTCTTTGTAGTTAAAACTTCGCTATTACTACTGAACAAAATTAAATTGCTCCAACTAAAGTATTTTTAAATTATATCTAGATTTACTTGCTTAGCCCGTTATTTTGTGTTTTGCTGAAATTTGGCAGGCTTATTCCTTACAGCTTACTTACAAAAGTTAAGCAGGTTTCATTTCGAAATTCTACACGTAACGGTCGACAACGTCTGCCATGTTGAACTTTCTTATTCATGGCCCCATCTTCACGAAATTTGGTAGGCGGCTTCCCTGCGCTAACCGAAACCAATGTATGTACTTATTTCAGTGGTATAACGCCACTGTCAGCTGCCATATTGAACTTTTCAATGGTCTTTGTTACTTATGGGCCCATCTTCAAGAAATTTGGTACGCGGGTTCCCAACGCTAACTGAATCCTACTTATGTACATATATACGTCCATAGCTTGCAGCTCGGTCACCGTGTGAGGCGGCGTTGGGTCCCCCATCCCAACGCCTCCCACGTTGTTGGCTGCCTGCCTATATAAGGCCGTCCGTCGCTCCAGTCTCTACATTCCCTTCCTTGCTTCTCCCTGCTGATAACTATAGCCTTTTTATTTAATCCACGGCTTCTCCTCTGTTTTATTGTTCATTTATTACGATTATAGTTATTGTTTAGGTATTTTAGACTTACTTTACATTGCTCAGGTACCCATTTCCTTTATCATTCCAGCCGTACCCCCATTAACATGTCTATCGAGGTGATCACCATTGATCAAAGAACTGTCACTTACCGAGTGGTTTCCATGCCCAGAGATGGCACCTGCCTTTTCCATTCTCTTTGTTACATATTGCACGACCATATCAGGCTCACTCTTGATATCCGGAGGAACATTGTGTCTTATGTATTGAATGACTGGGACAGGTTCAAGGTGTGGACTGATGACGGTACAGGAGATAATTATACTACACAGGAGCACTATAAGAGTGAAATGCTTAAGCCCTTCACCTATGCATCTGCATGTGAGTTGATGGCTGCCGCTGAATTGTTCGGTTGTCGCTTTCAAGTGTACCGAAATGGCCAAATATTTTACACCTTTCGACAGCCACCAATGCCACTTAAACATCTTAGATTGACAGGTGACAATTTCAGTAGTGGACACTTTGATGTTTATGAATGTTTAAACTCTCAAAAGCTGGATGTGACGTTATCGATGAAACCGGTTGTATACTTACAACACTTGACAGATGCCGAATGTCTCTTCAACACAAGTCCTACAAATACTGTCGTAATTGAAACAAACCATGAAACTCAAACCGATTACGACAGCAGCAATCCAAGCTGTGAGATTTGAAACAAGATTACTGTTCACATGGCCAACTGTACGTTGCATTCTCAATAGTAAGCTCAGCGCACAGCTTGGTCATATTACAACCGGAGGGCCGAACTGACAATGTGGTATACAAAGAGATCCTTAACAAATAATTATTGGTATATTTTCCCTCAGTTTAAAAAGGTTTAATTTTCTACTTAATAAAAATTTTAAGGCAGTACTTAAGCGCTTGGCTGGTATTTTGTTAGTATATATATATATATATATATATATATATATTGTGACAGATTAGGGCTGCTATCGCTCCCTTGAACCCTTGTCCAAGACTCCAGACACCAGGAAAAAGTCCAATAGTTGTCCAATAGTTTAAATGCCACAGTGCACAAAGCACCTTCTCCTCCACTATACTCATAAACCAAACAATAATCACTACAATAAACAATCCTCCACTCCCAGACGCGTTGCCACCCTTCCACCCAGCTCAGCTTCCCGTCTGGGAGCTCCCACAGTCCATTTATATACCCTGACCCGGAAGTGTTCCCAATCCCCAGTCCATGTGATTTTCTATCACTTCCGGGTCAGGTACAAGTTCTTCTTCTCACCCCGGAAGCACGTCACTCCTGTCTTCACTCTTCCTGTGACGCACTTCCGGGTTATAGGGCACAAATTATTCTTCGGTCCTCCCTGCAGGTCCCTTTTGCGGCCCCTGTGGTATCCAGTAGGGTTGTGTATAAAAACTACATAGTCCATGACTCCCTGCTGGTCTTCGGGGCACCTCCATACTGCAGGGAGGGCTCCATCTGGCGGCCCAGGGGTATTGGCCGGATAACAAGCCGGCCAAAGACCACTATATATATATATATATATATATATATATATATATATATAGGAGATGTTCAAAAAGTTTTCAAACTTATTTAACTGTATTTATTAAGAATTTCAAAAACAAATTACATCACTTTTTTACATAGTCACCTTTGTTTGGGATGCAATTTTTCCAGCATCGTAACAACTTTTTAATGCTCAATTATTACTCCTCCTTCCTTCACCGTTTCAAGCAAAAATATAAAAGTCCGGAAACTTTTTGAAAGTCCCTCATATATAATATATTGTGTGTATATACTTGTGTATGTATATCACACACTTATTTTTGGTTGAACAAGCTACCATATCGTCTTTTCTTGAATATTAATACATTGATTCATGAAAAGTTTTTCCTTTTGATATTATATTGAAGCTATTTTAAAACTAATGCTGCATGTGTAATACTTACTATATTGCTCTTTGTACAGTGCTTGGACTCTTTGTACAGTGCTTGGAAGTCTTTTGTTTGTCTCTACATACACCTTTATCAGATTAAACACATGTACAGAAATAAAAACTTTTATGAAAATAAGAAAATGAGAGAACCAGTTTCCCCAGAGATCTCTTCAGGTTTTCCCAACAGTTGTTGGATGAGAAGAGAAGTGGCAAGCTAGCTGTCAGTAAGGAGGAACTGGAGTTATACATCAAGAGCCAGTATAGCAACGATAGACAGGCCACACCACTTATCGCTCCAGGGTATGTACCACGGCCAGGCCCACCGACATTGCCTTTTGACATCTCCTCACCTAAGTTGCAAGAAATGGAGAAATTAAACAAGAAGGCAAGGTCAGCATCAGCCCCAGGGCCCACAAGGCTCTGTGGTGTTATGGGTCCACAGCTCGTTGAGCAAAGGCCATTCATTTTAAATAAATAATCACCGCACCCGAGGCGGCTTCGTGAGGGGGGCGTTGTTGTAGCGAGCCGCGGGGCAGTTGGCGATGTGGGCGTTTCTCACGTAGTGCACAGGTGAGGAACTGCCCACATCCGTGATTGCTCCCGTGGCTAATGCTACAGCTGTGATGGCCCCTCGTCATTTTAAAAAGAAGCGCAAGTCGGTTTTGAGGGGGGGGGGGAAGAACGAGTTAAGGAAAAGAAGACGGAGGTTGTAGGGAGCGAGTGTGGAAGCAGGCAGTGCAGGAGAGAGACAGACATGCAGTGCGTGCGTGTGGTGAGCGCGCGACCATGTAGCGGGAGTGACCGGGTGAAAGCGACGAGCCGCAGAAGGCCGCGGAAAGGCAGCGGAAGTCGGGAGGCTTGGTGGTGGAGTCCCCAATGTGTGCGTCCTGATCATTGGTGGACATCAAGTCTCGGGGACTGGGATGAGAGCCAAACCGAAGCCAGGGATCGGGAGGTCTCCAGTCTCGCGTGTGTGTAAGAGGAGGGCAGCTGCAGAGAGCGTCTTGCCTGCTGCTAAGCCCAAACGGGATAAGCAGGTGAGACGCTAATAGAAAAGATGCACCGGATTTGTTGTTGTTTTAAAGACTGCTTCCATGAGAAGATTTTAACCTCTGGTTTTTAAGGATTGGGTTTTTTTTCTATTTGTTTGTTTTAACCTCCACCTTTTCTTTTTATGGATTATTTATTTATTTAAAAAACTTTTGAACTGCACTATTTATTGGAACACCTGTTTTGGCTGTTTTAAATAAAAGCACTATTCACTTTTTGCACCATCCCCTTTTGCTCAATTATTGCCTCCATTGACTAGCTCACTCGGTTACGTTATCGACGGTGTTGGGTTTAAGTGCTTCTAAAAATCAGATGGAAGTGTGGAGCCAGAACCCATATCGTCACAGGCTCCCCTGTAAGCTCTATAAGAACTGCCACTGGGTAGTCAGGACACCTTGAAAGCTAATGAAAACAGCTTGGAGGAAACAGCAAGTTCTGGCAGTCTGGCAGCAAGCTGTCGCTGTATTCATTCGCTGGATGTACAGGGGAAGACCTTCTTTGTGATTCTGGAAAGAAGGATGGCTAACTTCATTATGGCAAATGGATACATTGACACAAGCAGCCAAAAGGCTGGAATCCCTGGCTTCCCCGGATGCACGAAGCACTCTTCTCTGATTTGAGATCGGATTAAGCGCGCTAAGGGAGAGAAGAGCGACTTGCAAGTGGTTTGGTTAGACCTTCCAATGCAATGGCTCAGTTCCACATAGGTTGATAGACTTTGCTTTGGAGTTCTTTCATGTCCCAAGTTGCATGCGGAACATCATAGCCGGATACTTCAATAACTTGCAGATGTGCTACACTCTGGAGGGCTACACGGCAGGATGACAATGGATAGAACGCAGAATTGCTATGGGATGCACCATTTGTCCTGTTTGTGGTAACCTTCCAGGTAATTCTCAGAGGGACCAGGCAGGCAGTTGGGGGGTGGGCAGGGGTATAGAATTACCATCAGTCAAGAGGCTGTACCCACTGAGGAGTTACATGGATGATGTGACAAGCATCCTTCAGATGGCTCCATGAACAATCAGGCTGCTCAAGCAACTTGATGTGCTCCTCGCATGGGGAAGGATGAAGGTCAAAGCTGTAAAATCAAGAAGTCTATTGATAAGGAAAGCCAAATCAGGAAAATCTTTGTTGCAGGAGGGGAACCCATTCCATGGCTGGATTAGCAACCACAGCAAGCTGGGAACGCAGTACACAGTGGGCTTGTCCGACAGGCAAAGGAGAAATCTAGCCAAGTATTAAATTGCTGATTCTCTGGCAAAGATCAAGCAGAGCCACCTGCCTGGGAAGTACAAGGTGTGGTGTTGCTAGCACACCCTATACCAACGGGTCATGTGTCCTCCAATGGTCTGCGAAATTGCCTCATCAGAAGTCAACAGGATGGGTGGTCTCACTAACAGTTACATCTGTAAGTGGCTAGGATTGCCTCTTGCTTTTCAGCATGCTGGAGCTCCCTATCAAGTCCATTAGCCTTGGGTACAAACAGGAAAAGGCTTTCCTTGTGCTGGAGCTAAAGAACTCTGCAGACCCGCTCATAAGGAGTATGACGTTCCCCATCAACACAGGCCACAAATGGAAGGTGGGGTTGAGGTGGAAAGGACCATCTCCAGTTTGTAACATTGAGAGGTGGTGGGGGCAGTCCAGACCAGTCATACTGGCCTGAGCTGGGGAGCAGCGCAGCAATTCTGTTCCAAAGCCAAAAAGAAAGAACAGAAGATCTTGGTGATGGACAAAGTCAACAGGCTGGAGAAGGAGAACTTCCATGTGAAAGCAATATCCCAGGGTAGCCAAGAGGCTTGAACGAGATGGGGCGCAACCATTAACCGACACATCACCTGGGCAGACATCTGGAGGATGTCACAATCTAGACTTAGCTTCCTGTTGAGGTCAACCTACGACACTCTCCCATGCCCTCAGAACCTCACACAGTGCTATGGTGAGGAGGTAGGAGGTCGTATGCTTGGGCTTTGTTGGCAAAGCGACAGTCCAATTGTTACACGGTGTGGGAGTGGTAGGCTCAAGCTTGAGGAAAGCCATAAAGGCGCTGAGAGAGGAAGCAGAGAAATCGAGCTACTGGCTTTGGCTGTGGGGGAAAGACATTGGTTAGGGGTCAAAACCCCAGTGAAGGCAGCTGCAGGGGTTGGTGGGGAGACATCCCCAGGATGCCACTGGACCCCCTATCCGGGAGATGTACTGCTTTAGGGGGCGAAACATCTGTGAGTGGCAGTTTACAGCTGAAGACCCTGCAGCTGACCTAATGGCACCGGTGGATGAGTGACATGTTGAAGAGCCAAAGCAGGAGATACTATCTTACCTATACAATGAATCGTACAAGTAAATAAAATCAAACCTTCATCTTTGTTTTTATGACCAACCTGTCAGTTACTAGTGGATACTTGCGTACGTGGAAATTAAAGCATGTGCCATGCAGTAAAAAAAGAGTAACTTAAAAACACTGAGTCATCCAAAGGAAAGTAAGTGATAATTGTAATGGTGAAAAATCAAAAGATGCAAACATGGCTGATGAAGACTTGGAATTTAAAACTTTGTGTTTCTAATATTTTGAAGGCATCATCTATTCTCATGATTATTTTAACCGTTATGAAAGCTAGAGGGCACCAATGAGCCCCAAACATGGGCACACAAGACAGTCCCAGGTTCAAACAAAGGGTGTTTTATTGCACAAATACTTTGTTTACACAAGCAGAAAACAGAAGTCATCTCTCCTTTCTCTCTCTCTCTCTCACACTTCCTCACATATCTCCTCCAATTAAGTGTTGCCTTCCTTTTTCCCATCTCCAACTTCGCTGCTCATTCCTAGCATCGATGACCCCTTTTCCTACAATGAAAACATTGTCTATAGTTATCCTCCACGTGAATGGGTGATCGATTGGATCCCACTCCTTCTTGGTTAACATGACGTTTTAAGCTTCTGTAACTTAACTGTCAGGACAAGAGCACAGAGGCCCACCCCATTTTTATTGGGGCCCTTAGTGTGACTGTGTCTCTTTTTCTTTTCCTGCCCTGAACTTTACAGTCTGATTAGTAGCTTCCGTGACTCATGGTTCAGGCAGGGTACATTTATTATTCAAAAAAACACTAGATATCTGTTGGAGTGAGTATTACTGAACTCCCCTCACCCGGAGCAGGGATTATTTCACACTAAACTCCCTTATCATATACTATACAGTGCTCATTCTCCTGTAGGCAAATCAATACCCTCTGTTGTTTATAAGCCCACCTGCTGAAGATACTGGTGCATGGCTTTTATTGCGTTTCTGGCTAGTGTCTCGATCTCCCTGATGATAATCAATGTTATGTCTAGGACAGTTTGCAGCATTACCAGTGGCTCCAACAGTTTTTCAAGCCTATCCATGTTGATCGACTCTTCTGTCTTTTCCAACGGCTGTCGGTGAGGACCTCATGTATTTTCATCGAAATTCCAGGAGTTGGATGTGATGGCAGCTTCCAGCTGAGGTTCTGTCTATGTGATGGAATCTCCGAGAGAAGTGGCTCCGGACGATCGCGTACAGGACTGATTCGCTTTGGCGATATCAATTTGTTGTCAGGGTCGGAACATCCATCCTGCTCTATCCGATCAGCCGTAATAAAAAAAGAGGAACTCACTTGAAACTTCTTTCGCTGAGTTTTGGCTGGGCTTTCCTTTAATTTCAAGTGGTTCGACATTCTATATGGTCATTTTGGTTTTCCCAGCCTTCCGGGGGATGTTGCATGTTCCTGTCCTCGTGATCGTCAGCATCGAATAGTGATCCAAGATTTAGGCTACCAGACCGGTTGGACTGCCAGTCGTCGCAATCTTTCCCAGGTAGGCCGTAAGGCAGTGAGTTAACAGATGCTCTATCAGAGGTTGGGAATATTAAAACCAATATTTTTTTTCTCATGGCATTTTAGGCTCTTCAGCAAAAAATACCTCAAAGTACTGGCAGATGCTATATCTTCTGTAGCGGGGTGTTCAACATTGTCCTTATGACGGCGCTCCTGTCATTGCTGCGGCCCTTATTAACTCCTTGTCTTTCTCACTTTCCACTAGATAGCTCCATAGACGCACAACCATCGTCCAAGGTCTGGTTTCTTGGAAATTTTCTGTTTTTTCTTCATTGTGACAGGTAAAACAGACACAATACAAAATATATAGAATATCGTTTAGGGGTGTCCAAACACAAATAAATTTCTTAAAACAGGTCCTCCGCTACTCAGATAGCCAGAGAATCCCACTGACTGTGCCAATTGTGATGGAAACCAGGGCGCCAGCGAGCATCAAACACAATCACACCAAGAGTCCTGGGTTCAAATAATTGTGTTTTTATTATATGCAGTACTTTAAAAAAAATTGCAAAAGCATACAAACACAAATTGTCTCTCTCCCCACAATACCTATCTCCTTCACATCACAATGCTATCCTCCAGTCAAGTGTTGTTCTACATCTTCCCAGCTCCAACTTGCCTGGATAAGGGAATGTGGTCCCTTTTCTTACGAACCTGGGAGTACTTACAGGTTATATAGAATTCTCACTTATTAGGAAGGGCATCTCCCTGCAGCACCCACAGACTCCAGCAGGGCTGTGATGCCCAACTATAACTCTCGGCATTCCTTGCTGCTTCCTGAATGGCACCGATATGAAGGGTTGAGGCCATCTAGCACCTGGGGGGAATTGTAAGTCCCCAGCAACATCTTCCACTTCTGGTGGCCTGTCTGCTAATCTCTTCCGGGTCTGATCCCTCTCTCTTCCTTAACTGGGATGCCTGTTTGCCTTCCAGGAACCTCCCGTCCGGGTAAGGAACCATCCCCTCTCTGACTGCAATGCCGGTCCACCCCATGTGATATCTATAAGACTAAATTCTTATTTGTTTGCGGACATGAAAATTATATATAGTATTACAGAATCATGACATATATTTATGTGCAAAGCAGGTGGTAAGAAATCACTTACTTTATTTCAAATCGGTTTTAATCACCTTTTCTTTTGTCAATGTCAAAAAGGCAACACCTCCTGCACTAAACATAATCGACACTAGAATTTTTACATTAGTAGGAAAGGAAGGTATTAAATGACAGCTGCACATTGTGCCGTATTAAAACTTGGTCTTTGTTACGTTTATACTGTATGATAAAAGTCTACAGCCATAGGATTCCCCTAGTACTGACTTTTGCAACAACTACTGTAAGAGGATTAAAGTTCAACCTTATTTGTTTGGTTGTACTCCAAAAGAGCTTGAGACTCTTTCTTGAGAAGTTTTTAAAAAATACCTGGAAATCTTTATGGTCATGTTATAGTAACTTTAATCGCTTTTCTTGAGTGGTGGTGTGAGTGATTTGCTTTAAACGCTTAGGCCACAACTATAATAGTGATGATAGCTATAGTAATGTTTAATTTTTTATGTAAAGTTTTATTGGTAATCTGTGATTTTATAATTTTCTGAGGAGCACCATGAGGTAAATTTTGATTGACTAATTACTTATGCTTTAACTAACTACTTAAACTATGTGGTTGTCTGGTCAGTGCCTATAACTGACTAACACAGCACAGGACATCATTTTCTAAAATAATGTACAAAGAGAAAATTGATATCTTATGCATTTAGCATTTTTAGGTGACTTGATAAAATGTTAGGAAAATAAATGTAATGTCAGAATGTAAATTATCCAGTGCTCTGTTAAAATAAGAAGGAATGGTCTTGGAAAATATTTAATGCAGCCACGTACTTCCTTGATTTTGAAAAATTATTTATGCATTTGCAATTAAACTAGCTTTTGAAGGCATCATGAAGTATTCTGCTTAGTATTAATTTTAATGTCATAAAGAATGGTGTTCTTACATCTACAATATGCAAGTTGAATTATGCTGTAAGTTAAATTCTGATGTGAAATCTACAGTGAGAAGTAATTTATTTTTATAAAGACAGGAGGACTTATACTATTGTTAACCATTTCTGTCCTTGAATGTATTTTAAGTAATTTCATGTACACGTAATATAATTTAATTTTATTTTTCTTATTCCACAATCTAAAATCGGACTGTTTGCGGGAGAAAAAATAATTGTGATGATTGTTCTTTAATGTTGTATGATATTTTTTTCACTTTCCCTGTTGCAATTGTAAGATCCTTAAATATAATTTTTCAATAGGTGGCACTGTTGAATAAAGTTTCTATGTAGCGTATTTTTTTTTTTTATTTTGTTCCACGCACTAGTTGCCATATATCCTTTTGCTTTTGAGAATAGAACTCAACAGAGAATGAGCTAACCTGTTGAACTTTTGGAATTACAAAAATGTGAAACAAAGCTGCAGATTTAATTTTCCACAGACATTCTTGTTTATTTTTTATTTTTTTCTTTCATTTTTTGCATCTCTTCCCAGAAATAAGATAGAATACTTAATAGGAAGACCTGTGTTAAAAACGGATCAGTTACTCTATATGATTTAGACAACATATTCTGATTAAGGAAGGAACAGGAAATTTTTATTTAAAATCTGTCTGACTGCTAAAATATTGTCTGTGATTGTGTATTTCTGGATATTAATAATCTCTAATGTTTATTCTGTAATCAATTACTTGATTCTTTTAAATGTAAACCTTGCCTTTAAAGTTACCTTAACATAATGGAATTAAACCACCTACAACTTGTGCGTTGTTTATTAATTTATTGTAATTTAGGTGACTTTTTTTTGTAGCCTTTATGGTAAATTATACAACTTAGCTTTTTTTCTTGCTCTAGTTCAATGATTGATTTTATTTTAATTATTCTTTTTAGTTTATTACATATCAGGTATGTTTTGTTGTAATAAAAATGTTAAATATTTAAGATAAAATTGATCAAAAATAGAAATTAAAACCAAACATATGGGATAGTCTGTTAGACTAATTTTTGTTTGTGTTTTATTAAAATTATAAGTTGGACAATAATAGCATGCTTACCTGAACAGATGAATAACAGTTTGCCTTGGTTTGTATATCCAGTGAGCATATGTGCTAGAAAATTTGATGGAATTTTGCTTGGTTACCACGTTTTGAAAAAATGTTTAATGCCTTTTTTGAGCCTCATAGATACTAGTGGCAATTTTTGGGTTTGCTGTCACTTCTGTGGGATAAATCCATTTTTTTTTTTGCATGGCTGCCTTTTTAATGGAAACAACTGTTCCGTATGAACACATACTGGAGACTGGACAAAATATCATATCTTATATTGTGCAGATCGCTAGTAGTATAAATTAGACATTTGTATGTGGTAGGGATATATGCCCTAAAACATCTTTAATCATAGCATGACTGTTTAGTATGCCAGAAACTTCCACTTCCAGGCCAACACAGGAAAAAAAAAAAAAGAGAAAATAAATGGTGATGGCAGGTGGTTAATATTGCTCCCTCACAAGTTCTGCTCTCTGGATTTTAGTAATGGCTATTTCATTTTTGATTAGGGAAAGAAATGTGCACATGAGGAACACTTGTTTAAGATAGATCCTGCTGTTAACTGGAAACATTGTTTCCTGCTTTTAAAGATAGGAAATACACAATTATAAGTTTTCCGATATAGTCATTTGAGTTAATCATAAGCTTAGTTCTAAGCTTTATACTCTTAGGTTTGATTTTCCTAAATTTAGGCAGTATGGAAGATAGTATAATAGTAGAACAGCTGTTGCCTTTTAAAGAGTTAATTGTGCACAGAAAAAGAAAAATAAATTTTGTAGTAATGGGAGATCATTTGAAGAGCACAGTAGGAGTTCATGAGTTTTAAATCACAGTTTCATTAATTTTAATTGGAATAGGCTGTGAGCTTTTTCACCATTGAACATGTGATGTGATGCAGAGCTATAATAAATATTAATGTATTTGTGTATGCAGAACAATGGCATAGCTGCTGGCTGTGTTATTAGACTTCCTTCCAATATTCCACAGTATGCTGTACTGTAACCCTGGTAAGGCATTGTGTAAAAATGCAAGAAAAAATATGCTGAATTTGTCCCTTTTCTAAACCAAAAATAGGAGATTTTAATATCTAAACAAAAGCTGCAAAATCTGATGTTTATTGCAACCTGTAATATTGTATCTTGCAATTATTATATCTTTCATTGTTATCATGATTCAGTGTGCTTAATCCATTTTCAGTCAAAGTTTGTTCAATTTTTGGGATCTTGCAGTGCTATCATTCACTTTCAGAAACTGTATAATTTAATTCTTTAATATGCCTCTATTAAAAAGGTTTATATTGAGTGATAGTTTTAGCTTACGTTTATGCTAATGCTAAACTGCTTTTAAAGCACTCTAGTGTAAGGGAAGTTACATTGTAACTAATTATTACCTCTTTATTAGATACTCAAGTCAGATAATTCCATCCCTAAATCTACACTTCTGCTTGAAATAAGAATGGAGCAATCAGCATTTCCCATACATCACACAAATTTGTGGCATGATTTTGCATGAAAATGTCATCAGATGAAGAGAAAGCAGTGGTCCATAGTCTAATTTGTTTGCCTGCAGGCAACATGATCGTCTGTTCCCACAGCAGCAGTAATTTCAAACAAATAAATTAATATTTTAACCATTTATTCCTTCTTGTAACAAGTGGAAGGTTTTGTTATCTCCTGATTTTTTGGATATCTTTTATGTATTCTGTTTTTTTATATATTTGTATTTGACATTAATAAGAATGTTTACTTGTAGTTTTGCAGCATAACTGCAGAATAGTCAAACATTTGATTAATTACAGATTCTGGGTATCTCTGTTTAGCATTAAGAAATAATTAGAACATCAAACCTAGTAAGGTATGAGATGGTATAATTCTTTGGTCATGTCTTTACAATAGAAATTAGGTTGCTTTTAAATCATCTAGTTCTTGATCTACTTTTATGAAGTCATGCAATTGCTCAGTCCCTTTCATATTTGTCATATTGTGGGTGGATGTTTTTCAAGTTTGTGTTCATTATAGAAATTCAAAGCAAGAACAAAATATAGGGCTATTTTTTTATTTTATAAACAAAGCATAACAGCAAAACACAACTCTTTTAATTCAAAATAACATGCCTGGCCTTCTGAGGCATCGAAGTGTTCCAATTTTCAGTCAGGGTCTCTACTGTTTGTGGATGTAACAGGTAGGCTTAAGTTGGATACTGTATACATTTCTAAGAAGTAGCAATTGGGTGAGCTTTAGCATTGTAAAATATTTTTCAAATTGAAAAACATGAACCATTCAGTTGTTTTTTTATTCCCTTTTCTTTGACCACTAAAGTGTGGTTTAAATAGATGACAAAATAATAAACAACCTGGATAATCTTCATTTAGCATTTACAGTAGACTAAAACCAGTACTGTTTGGACATCCTCCTGAAATTAAGTAATATGCATTGCTTTATGAAAGAATTATCAAAGACAAAAGCCCTGTAAGCTGTTGAAGGTATCATGATGCTCATACTCATTAAGTCATACTTTATGATACTGTAAAACAACAAATATGTTGACATAAAAACCCTTAAATTAATCAAGGTAACGTCAAGTTCCTCTTTGGTGGGTGTGTATATCAAATTGTCCTGCTTCAATGTCACAAAGGCTAAAGCTTAACCAAATGGAGAAAAAAAAATTGCAGGGGTTCCAATACCCCCACTGGGCATTCTACCTAACATAAAAGATCTAAATCAATCCTCATGGTTTTCAAGCTTCACATGAAAGAATTAGATGATAATGGTCATGTGGACCTCTGGGGTACTGCATTCAATTCATCAATGTAGGGACTGATCAGGTGGTGGTGGCACAGATCGCCATCACAGAAAAAGAACAGCAGAAACCAACCATCTTTTTTCTGTGTTGGGCAATTAACAAAGAAAACAAGTTAAAGAGAATAAATCTTTATATGGAATTTGGGAAATAAAAAAACAACCCATAGTCAATGCTGTAAAGATGGCACAGTTTATTGTAGAAATTTACAGTAAGCTATATGACAAGGACAACATAAGTAAAGGAATGACATATAGTATTCTTGCTGCAGAAATCAGAAAGTATTGGAAATATATACAGTATAAGCTATCCCATATAAAAATATTACACTTTAGAAACATCTTTACAAGTTGTACGGTGGTTCTTGAATTGCTGCTGTTTTTCATCGTGATCAGTTCCTGCTTTTAATCAGACTCCTATTTGAGTTAAAAAGGCTACTGCTACAGGTTGTTATCCTGTTTGCACTACTTTAAGGCTTGCTCACTGTTATATAATAAGAACCATTTGTGTTTGCCAGAAACTACTGTTTTTTAATGGTTTATCTATTTAATCTGTTGCTCGCTAGCATACATAAAATTGAAAATAACAATGAAGTACAAATCTTTTTTTATATATTATGTACAAATATATCAACTCTTTACAGCAGTCTCAATTCACATACAAATACAATACCAAATTCTGCTTAAATAATTAATTAAAAAGAAAATAAAAGCAATTTCTTTATATTGAATGTAGTGACAAAAGATATAAATAATAGAATAAATAAGCAACATGGTCGGCACGGTTGCGCAGTGGTAGCGCTGCTGCCTCTCAGTTAGGAGACCTGGGTTTGCTTCCCGGGTCCTCCCTGCGTGGAGTTTGCATGTTCTCCCTGTGTCTGCATGGGTTTCCTCCGGGCGCTCCAGTTTCCTCCCACAGTCCAAATTCGTTAATTGTGGTAGAAGACATCCGTGATTTTTGTTGGACTGTATCTTCTATAGAACTAATGTTAAAGAGAAAGTAATGCTTGCTGGTTACCTTTGTCGTTTGTGAAGCTACACTAAGAAAATTAATTGTGTTATTATTGGTGCAATGAAACATTATTAGATCATGATGGTTGCAGTCCACTGCCCTGTCTTATTTTATGCTAATGCAAGACTTCTGACATGGACCACATGCAGTGAACATATAGTATCTATCAACTTGTTCAACTATACTAATTTCTTGATCAATACTATATTGTCAAAATCTACTGTGAATTTATAAAGCAAGTAATTTATACCTCCTATTGGTTTTCATTGTTTATTAGTGTTAGAGCTCGATCTGTGTCATCTAGGAATATTTTGTTAAATTTAAAGCAAGAATTTGTTTCTAATAGTAAGCAGTGGTTTCTGCTTAAGTGATGTCACATGCGTCATATTTGTTTACCATTGTCTTTGAAAGTCTAATTACTTTTTGAGTAGGAATGGAAATGTCATTTCCATAAACATTTAATAATTTATCTTACCAATATGAATATGTTGCTTTTAGAATATAAAGAATGCTTTATATTTTACTGTGAAATATGATCTGTGTATTAACCAGATACCTAAGCACAAAAATCAGTTGCAATCTATAGAACATTATGACAGATTTGATGAGAACAGGCTATTTGGCTCAGTAAGCATACCAGTTCTATTTATCTAATTTCTCCAAACTTTTGCAAGTTAGGTTTTGAAGGTCACCAAAATACATTATAAATTACACTACTTGGCAACTTACTCCCTTTGTGCTTGGTTCTCTGAAGAAAAACGCTTGAGCATTTGTGTAAGATTTCCATTAACAAGTTTTTATCTGTTTCACTGTTGAAAAATGTTTTTTAAAGAAGGCAATGTTTCTACCATACAAATGACCTTAGGAATTTGAAACATGCTAGTGTCATCTCTTAACCTTCTTTTGCCTAAACTAAAAAGTCCCTCAGTCTTTCCTAATAGCTCATACCTTGCAGTCCAGGAATCAGTCTAGTTACTCTTCTCTATACATTTTGTAGTGCTGTTTTGCCTTTTTTGTGATGTGAAGAACAAAACAATATACAGTACTCATGACAAAGCCACATAAGAACATTACGTAACTTAATCATAACCTCCCTTGACTTGTGCACTCCATATATATATATATATATATATATATATATATATATATATATATATATATATATACAGGTAGTCCCCAGGTTACGGACATCCAACCTACGACTTACGAACGAGGCAGTAGCTGCGATGCATGTGCATCAGTAACTGCCTGCTCCGTCATCTTCGGCCTGGGGATGTTGCAAGTGGTGGCTGGGGCGATTTGCACAGTGCAGTGTCCCTCGGGTGGCTCCCAGCGGCAAGCGGTGACCCGTGGTCCATAGTCACTGGGGCCACAGCTATCGCTCGTGTGCAGGACGATGGTTCGCTGCCCACCCACTCTGGCGCTGCAGCTACTGCTCCTGACTGGACGCAGGCTGGATGGAGCGGACGGGGGGGGGTTTCACTGCTGGTAATGCTGCAAGCGGTGTGAGCGCTGAAGTCGGAAACAACGGAAGAACTCAAACCCAATTAAAGTAAAAATAATTTCTTTATTCTTAATTCTTGGTGAGTAGAGAGAATGTGAGACTGCCTCTTCCCAACTCAGTCGACTGGTTTGGGTTTTAGCAGAATACCTAAAGTAAACCCGTTCTCTCTTTTATATCCTAGAAAAGAAAAGAAAAAACCCTAGCAGTTCATTCTGAGGTTATACATAGTTAAAAGTTAACTCTTAAGTTATGACATACTGAAATGTCCTAAACCATTAAACAAACAGCCATTTGCATTCCTAAGGAATACACCCTTCTATTTCTACACACTTAGAATCAATTTAAACATTCTTATAGTCTAAAAAGATCTTACAATCTTCCCGGCGTCTTCTGATAGTATCAAAGGTCAGTCTTTCCTCATAAAGAAATGCAAGCTAATAATGTTGTAAGTCTTTTTTTCTTTCTCAGCGGTGACCTAGTTGTGGCTGAACAGAGGCCATTGAGGATGAACGGGGCGGTGGGGGTGGCATTGTAGTGTGCCTCGGATGGTTGCCTGTTGAATTGGGGTTGGGCCATTCACTACTCACCTTTGGCCACATCTTGTTTGTTCTCGGTGTGCGGACGCTGCAGGCAGCATACTGTAATGGAGGTGACTGTGTGGTTGGCGAGTGATTAACCCCCCACCACCCCCAGTCATTCTCAGTAGTAAGCCTGCTTGTACTGTTACGCACATAGCAGGAAGTCGTCTCTTGTCAATACATCAGACGTGTTGACGACTGGTGCCTTCCTGCTGTGATAGCATGTATAGTGCTGTGCAGAAGAGCTCATCTTAACCTTTTGTCTTCACCCTTCAAGAATGTCTCTGAAACACAAATCTGTTGCAAGTACTGGTGATACAGTAAAGAAGAAAAAAACCATCATCATCTATACTAATAAAAGGCAAAGCCCTCACTCACTCACTCACTCATCACTAATTCTCCAACTTCCCGTGTGGGTGGAAGGCTGAAATTTGGCAGGTTCATTCCTTACAGCTTCCTTACAAAAGTTGGGCAGGTTTTATATCGAAATTCTACGCGTAATGGTCATAACTGGAAGCTGTTTTTCTCCATTTACTGTAATTGAGATGAGCTTGAACGCCGTGGGGGCGGAGTTTCGTGTGACATCATCAAGCCTCCCACGTAATCACGCAGTACATAGAAAACCTGTAAGACCTCCAAAAAGCGCTGAAGAAAACATGCATTATATAAGTGAGAAGGCAGTGAAACAATAAGAAGCGAGTGACATATACAACCATGTTCATGAGTTCTGCTACTTCGGAAACAAAGCACGATGTAAACCTAAACTTTAAATTAAGTTCATAGACAGGCTGCCGCTGGCGTTTGTAATTTAGTGCCTGCCCATATAAGGCCGTCCGTCAGCGGCAATCCAATAGCAAACTCCCACTAAATATTCACGGGTGAAGGACTGTGCTTATGGAGAGGAAGATGAGATGGTCAGGGTGGTGTTTGACACAAACTCAGCGAAACTGCGAGAGAAAGTTTTAAGTGCCAGGACTAAGGTAACATTAAATACAGCCATGGACATAGCACGAGATGGCACCAGCACAGCTGGGAACCGTCGATGCATGTACACCGAAGCGGCTCACGTGAACTGGCGCAGTGCACAGATAAAAGCAACAGTTCCAAAGGCTGAACAAAACGAATTACACAATTGAAAAGGCAGCAAAAATATGAAGCGTCTGATAAGCATATTCATAAATCCAGCTACTGCGAAACAAAGCACACGGTGGAAAAAGTCAATGTCCCGCTAAAGGAAGACAGTGTAAAAAAACCGTGCATGCAGTGTGTCAGGTCTCAGATAAAGAAGAAGACGAGCTGTTTATTGATGCAGTAAGAAACGAATCGATGAATGAAACCTGTCATCTTTACAGCGATTGACAAACACGGAATGTAACTTGAACACAACACATCCTACAAATACGAACCTGATTGAAAGAAATAATGATAATCAAATCCTTGATGACAGCAACACTCAGTAACACTCACAAAACAAATACTGTATATTGACAGTCATGTTACGTTATTTTTAAAATGTTCCCTTTTCTTTTCTAGCTTTTTAACACACTACTTCTCTGCGATCGCGGGTATATATATATGTATATATATATATCCCGATCTACATACTCGAATAATGGATACTTTATTAGCCATCAATGATTGTTTTGGTAAAGCCATACTCAGTGTATTCATTAGATGAGCGGTAAAAAGTAAGAGCGAGGGAGGATGCAGGCTGTAGTGCGTCAACTCTATCTGAATTGCGATCAAATTTGAAAAAATATATCTTTTCAAGTTCTATTTAGTCCATATGTGTCAAACTCAAGGGCCACGGGCCACATCAGACCCGTGTAATTATATCCGCCCGAGATCATTTTATATACTGTATTATTGTTATTAATGGCCCGGTATATGAAGCGCTGGTAACACAATAAACTACAGATCCCATAATGCAGCGCTTCAGCTGCCTTGTAACACTTACGCGTTAATCAAGTCTAGCTTATGATGCTGCAAGTTATTGCGAAGCTAGCTCACACGATGCTGAGAGAAAAGTTGATTCTGAAAATAGAGCCTTTAAAACCGATGGGAGGCTGAGTATATGTTTACTGAACCCGTGTGTCTCATTTGTGGAGCTAATGTGGCTGTAATTACAGAATTTAATCTAAGGCGGCACTATGAGACAAAACATCAGGGTAACCTGAATGCAATGCAGAAGATACAGAAAGCAGAAGAATTAAATAAGAATCTGACACTTCAGCGGACGTTTTACCCGTGCACAATCACAAAGTGATTTCAAGTGAAGCTGCTTTTATGGGAGACACAAATGCACCAGTGCAACTTGCCCCACGTTCCCTGTTGCCAAGTAATGTTAAACCAAGTCGTCACTACGGTGTTCCCAAATCGCACTTTGCTGATAAACTGAGCGCACTGAGTTTGCACGGCGCTTTGGTGACTTTGAAGAACAAAAAGTCCGTCTACATGCGGCTCGAACCTTGTGCATGTTTGGTAGCACATATCTGTGTGAGAAGCTCTTCTCAGTGATAAAGACTAACAAAACAGCACACAGGAGTCGCCTCACTGATGAGCACCTGCAATCCATCCTGAGAATCTCCACAACACAGAACCTCACACCAAACAGAAACGAACCTGTTGCCAAAAAAAGATGCCAGGCGTCCAGCTCTAAAATGACATATGAGCAAAGACAACTGAATGATTTGATTTGTTATTGCTGAAAGGAACACATTTTATTTATATTTCCAGGTTTTGTTATGCAGCATGTTCATATTTGAATTTGTATAATTTTGACAGGATATATTTTTATGGAGAGCAAAATCTTTTGGGATATTTAAAATCTAAGTTTATTTTTTATATAAAATTACATAAGAGTAAAGAAATTTGAATGTTTGTTCTTTTAATGTTTACTTTATTTCTAACTTGTATAATTTAGACAGGATATATTTTTATGGAGAGCAAAATATTATAAGTTGTTTAAGGTTTGAGTTGATTTATTCAGGAATAATATTCCTGTCTGTTTTACCATTCCTACCAAAGATATTTCTGTCGACTAAATAAAAATTCCTTCTATTTAAAATTTAAATAGAACTTGAACAAATCGATAGTTCATAATATCCACGCAGACTTGCACGTAAGAGCGGAGTTATCCATTTTAACAAGCAGCGTATTGCACTGATACTGAAATAGCTGTGTGTGTATATATGTAGATATGTATGTATATGTATATATATGTTTATATATGTGTGTGTGTATGTATATATATATATGTATTTGTGTGTATATATGTGTGTGTATGTATATGTATGTGTATATATGTATATATATATATGTATGTATATATGTGTATATGTATAGATATGTATATATATATGTTTATGTGTGTGTGTGTAATATATATATATATATATATATATACATGACAACAACACTCATCACTCACAACAGTGACAAAACAATTACATTGACAATCATGTTATGTTATTTTCAAAATGTTTCCTTTTCTTTTCATTGCTTCTTTAACACACTACTTCTCCGCTGCGAAGCGCGGGTATTTTGCTAGTTGAAAATAAAGTAGAAATAATAAAAAGGTCAGAGAGAGGTGAAACTTCATCATTCATTGGCAGAGCACTTGGTTACATTCGGTCAACAATAGCATTTATTAAAATAATATACCTGTTCCGACTTACATAGAAATTCAACTTATGTACAAACCAATAGTCCCTGTCTCATCCGTAACCTGGGGGCCGCCTGTATGTATGTATATATATATATATATATATATATATATATATACTGTATGTGTATATATATATATTTTTTTTTATTTTTTTATTTATTACAGACGGCTGGGGGTGGAGCCCAGCCGAGACGCCCGAGGGGACCGGAGGAGGGCTGTTGCCTCCTCCCGACCACGAGGCGACCGCCCTGGTTTTGTTGGTGGCCTCGGGTAGGGGGCTTGGAAGCCCAACCCTGTAGGGGCCCATGGCCACCGCCAGGTGGCGCCCCGGTCCCTGAAGAACCCTGGAGCCCAGCACTTCCGCCATACCAGGAAGTGCTGGGGGGAAGAAGACAGGGGACACCCGGAGGGCTTCTGGGTGCACAGCTGGCACTTCTGCCACACTGGGGCGTGTCCGTGGAGGAATGCCGGGGAGCAGCTGGAGTCCATCCGGGGTGTGATAACAGGGGCCGCCTCCCAACAGTCGAGAGCGGAAGTCGGGTGGAAGAGGACGGAGCTGGAGAGAGGACTGGAGGCGGCCAGAAGGAAGGCAACAGAGACTGTGAGGCCCGGACTTTGGGGGATCGGTCCTGGAGGCACTGGGTTGTGCATTAATTTGTACATATTGTAAATATAATAATGGGTGTGTTGGGTGAGAAACCGTTGTCCGCCTGTCTGTGTCTGGGTCCCGTTCCACAACATATATATATATATATATATATATATATATATATATATATATATATATATATATATGGTAAAATTTAATATTCTGTACACTGTGTGGATGTAGAAAGTGAAAAGTTTGTTACTATGACTCCTAGGTCCTTCTCATAAGGTGTAACTTCAAATTATAATTTACACATTGTGTTTTTAGATCTATCATTTTTGCTTCCTGTGTGTAAGACTTTGCATTTGTTTACATTAAGTTTCATATGTCCCAAATTTATTGAAGCCTGTTTGCTGTCCATGCCTCCGTTGATGATTAGGCTACTCCTGAATTATCTGTTCTTCCACCTAGTTTGGAATCATCTGTAAACCTAACTGGCTTGTTATTTGTATTTTTATCAGGACCATTTATGTATATTTTGACTGGGCACTATGAAAAAGCAGGTTTCAATCACATCTAACCCCTGAATTCTATGTTGATTATGACAAAATCGTAAATCTTTAAAGGATGTAGTTGTTTTAACATACTGTGGCTAAAAACAGATTTTGAAATCATCCAAAAGCTCATGTTTTTAATGCATCATTATTTTTAAGATTAATCCCACTTAATTTTTGGGTGTATATAATAGAGTGGTATCTCTCCTGCTTTCTAGTCGGATCCACATAACCTCATCATCCATTGTAAACAGACATGCATTTCTATAGTACCTATCACTACCTCTCTAACCCACCTACAGTATAATGCGAAAATGTGTGTCAATGAAGAAATGACTAAAAGGTGTAATGAATATATTTTACAGTGGGATGCAAAAGTTTGGGCAACCTTGTTAATAGTCATTATTTTCCTGTATAAATCGTTGGTTGTTGCGATAAAAAATGTCAGTTAAATATATCATATAGGAGACACACACAGTGATATTTGAGAAATGAAATGAAGTTTATTGGATTTACAGAAAGTGTGCAATAATTGTTCAAACAAAATCAGGCAGGTGCATAAATTTGGGCACCGTTGTCATTTTATTGATTCCAAAACTTTTAGAACTAATTATTGGAACTCAAATTGGCTTGGTAAGCTCAGTGACCCCTGACCTACATACACAGGTGAATCTTATAATGAGAAAGAGTATTTAAGGGGGTCAATTGTAAGTGTTCCTCCTCCTTTAATTTTCTCTGAAGAGTAGCAACATGGGGGTCACAAAACAACTCTCAAATGACCTGAAGACAAAGATTGTTCTCCATCATGGTTTAGGGGAAGGATACAGAAAGCTGTCCCAGAGATTTAAGCTATTTCCACAGTTAGGAACATACTGAGGAAATGGAAGACCACAGGCTCAGTTCAAGTTAAGGCTCGAAGTGGCAGACCAAGAATGATTTCGGATAGACAGAAGCGACGAATGGTGAGAACAGTCAGAGTCAACCCACAGACCAGCACCAAAGACCTACAACATCATCTTGCAGCAGATGGAGTCACTGTGCATCGTTCAACCATTCGGCGCACTTTACACAAGGAGATGCTGTATGCGAGAGTGATGCAGAGAAAGCCTTTTCTCCGCCCACAACACAAACAGAGCCGCTTGAGGTATGCTCAAGCACATTTGGACAAGCCAGCTTCATTTTGGAATAAGGTGCTGTGGACTGATGAAACTAAAATTGAGTTATTTGGGCATAACAAGGGGCGTTATGCATGGAGGAAAAAGAACACAGCATTCCAAGAAAAACACCTGCTACCTACAGTAAAATATGGTGCTGGTTCCATCATGCTGTGGGGCTGTGTGGCCAGTGCAGGGACTGGGAATCTTGTCAAAGTTGAGGGACGCATGGATTCCACTCAGTATCAGCAGATTCTGGAGACCAATGTCCACGAATCAGTGACAAAGCTTAAGCTGCGCCGGGGCTGGATCTTTCAACAAGACGACTCGAAACACTGCTCAAAATCCACTAAGGCATTCATGCAGAGGAACAAGTACAACGTTCTGGAATGGCCATCTCAGTCCCCAGACCTGAATATAATTGAAAATCTGTGGTGTGAGTTAAAGAGAGCATGCTCGGAAGCCATCAAACCTGAATGAACTAGAGATGTTTTGTAAAGACGACTGGTCCAAAATACCTTCAACCACAATCAAGACTCTCATTGGAACCTACAGGAAGCGTTTAGAGGCTGTAATTTCTGCAAAAGGCAGATCTACTAAATATTGATTTCATTTATTTTTTGTGTTGCCCAAATTTATGCACCTGCATGATATTGTTTGAACAATTGTTGCACACTTTCTGTAAATCCAATAAACTTCATTTCACTTCTCAAATATCACTGTGTGTGTCTCCTATATGTTATATTTAACTGACATTTTTTATCGTAACAACCAACGATTTATACAGGAAAATAATGACTATTAACAAGGTTGCCCAAACTTTTGCATCCCGCTGTATATAATTTGAAATTTGCTGAATTTGAAAAGCTAATATTATTTGAAAAGCTAATATTTTTAGCCCAAACCCTAATGAATATATGGAAGTGGAACTGATAGGAAGCATTCTATTGTAGAATTTTCTACAAGCACCATATTAGGTTAACCCTGGTTTTTCAAACTTGCTCTTGAAATATATCCTTTTTATCCATTTTATTTGTTTGTTTTTGCGCCCTAATGAACTGATGACTTGGTTTAACTCTTATTCTGAAGATGCTGTCACAATATCTTGTGGAATTAACCCATTTAATTTTTTGTATTACTGGTATTTCTGTGAAATATATTTCATTTTAAGATTTTTTTCAAGTAAGGTCACCTTTATAGCTTTGCTTGTACCTTTGAAAAATATACATTTAACTTTACTATACAGTACCTACTATATGTTAAAATTTCTCTGTTCTTATATATATTTTTCTTGTTAGCTGCCCAGTTTCAATTTCAAACTTTAAAAGAAGGAAAGCATTTGAAAGATGCAGTTTAATGTAGAAAAACAACACACTCTTTATAGACAACATCCAAAAGCAATTACAAAGGAAAATATTTTATATTTTCAAACGTTTTCGATATATATCAAGAGAAGTTGCTGTGCAGCTAGTAAGTCAATTTTTGAGTATTATTACTGCACTCCGAAAGACATAGCAACTTTTATATGCTGTTTTGGGAGGAGAAACTTTGAGAATCCCTGAACTAAAGGCATGTCCTAATCTGCTTGACAATGGAAATTATATCTCATTAGTCTAAAGGGCTGCAGGTAGACCTATTCCAATGCTTCAAAATTCTCAAAGGCATAGATAAACATAATTCCAAGACACTAGTTGACATTACGTAAAAGATGTGCATTTAAATTAAACGTCAGAAGGCACCCCTTCCCACAAAGAGCCATGGGAACCTGGAACAAACCAAATCATTTAGCTGAAACCTTGAGATATGTTTTAAAGTTATCAGGACCATTTAGATATTAGCTGACATTGATGAACTGAATGGTTTTTCATTTGTCATACTTTGTATGTTACTGTTTTCTTATCTGTACCATTTTGTACAGATACTGTTCTGCCTGTATATCTTTAGTGGCATTCTATTTAATTCAGTTGGTTCAGAGAATGAACATTCATGTGTACTATTTGTTGAATCTACTCATCTTGCCTAGTTACACATTATTATCTTTGTTCTTATCTGGTTTTCCTTTTTAGTGTTTACCAACTTCTTGCCTACTTATTTGTGCTGCAGTAAATGTGGGGAGCTGTCTAGGGACCTGCATTGGCTTTATGTGCCCCCCTGAACACTCCAAATCAGCAGTCCCTGTTTACACATGTAAAACAGTAGAGGCTAATTACTACTAAAAAAAACAAAACAAAAAAAACAAAATAGTAATGAGTCAAATGTTACACCTAAAGTTTGGTTGCAAAAACCGGGAGTAAAGAAGAAAAGGACATTGATGCTACAGAGGACACAAGGTACTGATAGCATTTGCAACAACTGCACAAGTGAGTTAGGTACTATAGCTGATTTGCCACCTCATCACAGCTGCCTGCTGCCACTGCTGCCCACAAGAATCATGCAATGCCTGTCCAACGACAGCTCCTCCAAAGGCCCACCTTCCCCCATGATACCGCTTATTCTTTGAGATGAATGCACAGAGTCCGACTGATCATAGTAATCGTATTCAGGGTGCTTGATCTGTGAATTAATCACTGCATCACCTTGCTGTCCACTGTTATTTTAGTTTGCTGATGATTTCTGCAAGGCATTTTTTCTTTTTTTTTTCCTGAGTTGATTTCAAAATGTCAATGTTTTTGGCTAAATTATTGTGTAGCCTGCAGTTTACTTTCAGTGTACAACAATTGGGATTTGTTGTTATTTGTTAAGAAGAAATTAATGTCTTTTCATTTATTATTTATGTTTAGATTGATTACCTCTCTGTAGTAGTATTTATAAACACATACAGTACATCATTAGCATTCAAAATATTAGATTGTTATTATTATTATTATTATTTTTTTTTAGCAATTCTGTATGAACTTTAATATGACTTATATGTGATACTAATCACTCCCATGAGATGTGTTTGTCTCTGTTTGGTTACTGAAAAAGAAATTAATGAAACATATTATGAAAGAAGCAGTGCAATTATCATTTTGTGTATTGAAGTATTTGTAATGGCTTTGAAATTGGTTTCACAGTTCTGTTTTAACTGTTCTAATAACAAACATTTATAGTATTATGTCTTTTCTGATGGCAATAAAAGATACAATAGTACTATTAACTATATCTGTTATATTTATCCCTGTTTCTTTCTTGTTCAGTTTTAGCTTATCAAAGCTAGAATTTGTTTTTCCTTTCACGATATTTGGAGGAGCACGCCATAGGTTTACAGTATTTTTATACATTTTTGACACCAAGCACCTTATTTGTCCTTGTGCATTATATTGCTAAAGCCTGTCTACATTACAAGGATTCTCTGTCTAGTCTGTATACTTTTTTTTTTTTTTGGTACAAATTATAAATGAAAATGTTCAACAATAAATTGTATTATATTGTTCCTGCAAAATTTAAATATGTGTTTTGGGTTTGTTCTTCTCTAGTGAAAGAATATTAATATCTAATTAGTATCACCTTTTAAACACTCAATTCTTAGCTTTCCTGTGAGACTACTATTGCAAACATGCTAGAACCAATACAGTTGAAATATTTCCAGGAGTACCAGAGAAAATTGTTTATTCCATTGTTCATTCTTGAACACGCGCCACCAATTGTCATTGTTTTTATCTGTGATAAAAATCCCTTATATATACATATTCCTGACATGGAAGATGGGCCATTCTCTACAAATCTTTTAAAGTAGTTTTTAAGGTGTGATTGTGAGCCTTTTAATTTGCATTAAAAAGGTCATATGTTTTAACACTAGAATTACCAGAGACTATGAAAAAACTCATAGATCCGGCCCACCTTAAATCTGTTTGCACCTTTCTGCCAGCGTCTTTTGTCCTCTAAATGTGCCAATAAAAACATGCTGCAAGCAGCCGGCTATTCCATCCCCCCCACCGACTTAGAACATGCACGAACTTCTCCCAGCTCATGCCTTGATTGATTATCTGGGAGTGAAGTGGAGTTTTAGAGTGGCAATAATAGATCGTTATTTGGAACACATGCATTTCATGTGTGTTCCGTTTCTACAGTAATCTGTGTAAGCATGTTTTTAAAACAGAAACATTTTTCATATTTTAATAGCAAATGACAAAATATAGGCATAAACTGTATAATGTATGAAGCCTGAAGTCCAAAGATCAAGTAAACACTTTCACAAAAGGTTCAAGGAAAAGACAACAGCTTCTGTGGTGTAGCAGTAAGATTGGCTGACTTGTAATCAAGAGTTCCCTGTTCGATCCTCACTGCCTCCTATATTTGCTGTTTTCAGTAGTGAGCTGCTCTTATTGTTAATATTATACAGTACACAGGTACACTTGATTTGCGTCTGTAACACACAGTGTACATTTATAGGACTTGTAAAAGTTACAGTTTTTTTAACTTTTATTCTCTCTAAATCATGATCACAATACATACTACCGTCCCCCCCGACCCAGGGATCTGACGCTGTTAGTTTTTATTTGAAACCGGGAATAACTGGAGATGTGAGTGCTGTTTTGAGACAATAGAAATGGACATTCTCTCATCTGGAGGAATTAAAGCTGACACACAAACGCTGGTGAATCTGCCTTCTTCGTATCTCATCGCCACTTGATTTTTTTTATTTTATTTTATTGAGTGTTCCTGCTCACGCTGAATTAGTATGCACCTTATGGTCTATGATGTCAAAAAAAAAAAGAGACATAAGTATATATGATATTTGGAATTATTCGTTTTATGACCTGTATAGTACATTTCGGAAAACTTTGTGACACGGATGCAACATTATTCGTATTATTCATATTCATTTGCATAACATCTTGCGGTTTGTAATCAGTAACCACGTGTTTCCCCCCCACCCCAATCTTGACAGTCCCATGTTGCTGTATGCTGCTTCTTTTGTACTCCAGGACATGCAGAGGAAATACTAGTACAGAACAGTAAGTTCAGCGCTATGCAATCATCAGATTCAAATGTTAACAGTTCACACACATGCAAGGATCCTTCCTACATTTACAATGTGTATACCTGTTACAATGTACACTCTTCTCTCTGTGGTGTGGTTTCTATTACATACCTGAAAGAAAGAGGCAATATATGTGAAAACATCATTGCACTAATACAATATTATTTGAAAATGAACAGATTCAGATCAGGTGTAAATTTATGCTGCTGCTGTTACTTAGAGTCAGATCAGGAGCTTATTCAGTGCGCACAAGAACATGCAGGTGGCCAGTTGCTGTGTGCTACAACATGTTAACGGTGATCAACGCACATGTACAGGGTCCAGATCTAATTATGCAAATCCAGATCGTCTGGATGACTTTGAGTTATGTGGGGACGATTCCAGGTCGGCGCAAAGACAATTCTTCATGTCGTCAGGAAAAGTCTGCATGAATTGTACTGTATTTTATTTATAAAGCTGATTTTTTTTTTTTTTTAATCAAACCTCAAATGTTCACTCACATTTTTCTCTGAAAATAATTAACCCTAAAGGTAATCTTCTCTTTGTAGTATATTGGCTTGTTATTACAGTATTTACTGTTGTCTGTGTTAATAACCCAGATCGTCTTTTCATATGTTGCTTAGATATTTACCTGTATTTGTATTCCTTCCTAAAGTAATCTTTAAAACGTAATTGAAAATAAATTAAAATGTACTCAAAATGTAATCAGTTAGCATCATTTCACATCTTGAAATTGCAATTGGAAGTAAATGATATTTTTAACATTCAGCTGTTTAAGAACAGTCTATTATGGTATTTCTTCTTTTTTAGTCATCCTTTAGACTTAAACAATGCAGGACAAAATGAAAGACTGCTTGAGTAAAACAACAACAACATTTATTTATATAGCACATTTTCATGCAAATAATGTAACTCAAAGTGCTTTACATGATGAAGAAACAGAAAAAAGACAAAATAAATAAGAATTAAAATTAGGGAACACTAATTAACATAGAATTAAAGTAAGTTCTGATGGCCAGGGAAGACAGAAAAAACAAAACTTCAGATGGCTGGAGAAAAAAATAAAATCTGCAGGGGTTCCAGGCCTTGAGACCACCCTGTCCCCAGAACTATGGCTGTGAATCCCACACTCAGATGTTGTCAATTTGGAGTTTTCCTTAGGTCTTCATGGATTCTCCTCCAGGTACACTTTTGATTTTCACCCTGATCTCAAAAAAAAAATGCAATTTAACTTAATTGGTGATTCTAAATTGGCTACTGTGTGATGGGGCCCTGCAATTAACTAACACCCCACCCAGGCCTGGTTCTGTGTGTAAGGAAGGCCCCTGTCCCATGCAGCCTTGTTTTTAAAAACTGTTGCTCCAAACTATATTTTGTGTACTTGATTGCTCAAGCAGAGAGCTTTATTTATAAACTAGTATACTACAGTGAATAAGCTAAGATATTCCATTTGCATATATCAGCTTTTGGGCAGCATTTTTTCCAAACAGTTCCACAGATTCTTAGCAGGATTAATATTGAACCTATGAGTTGATCATTCAAAGAAATTGTCTTTTTACTCTTGAGCTCAACCAATGTTGCCATGATTAAGTCCTTGTTGTTCAATGGAAAAGTGATTCTTCATCCAAGGTTCAGTTTTTGGCAAAAATTAAACCGCTCCCTTGAAACATTTTTCTTCTGGTTTTCCTGTTCATGCTGATTAGATATTTTTCAGCTTTTACAGCCTTTAATGTAATGATAATATCTTTTATGAAATAGGAATTTCTAACTTTTTTCTAACCATATACCGTATGCTGCTTTGAAACACCACGGTCTTGGTCTTATGATTACATAATACCATTTCTCATCACTTAGATGATTCACTCTTTGCTTTCCAGGAGCTACAAATGAGCTTATGATGATTTTTCTTGAGTAATGTTTTCTTTCAGTCCACTCTTCTGTTAAGGCCAGTATTATTCAGAGAACTCTGAGGCACATTTTCTAAATTCTCAGTTACTGAACTATTTAACTCTTTCATTGGGATCTCTGTAGCTTCACCTTCTTGTTTGGTGGTTGAAGTTTGACAATTTTGTGTCCTTTACTTAATCTAGAGTATGGCACTGACTTTGTTGAAACCTTGATAGTGGCCAATACAAATGCAATTAATTATATCAAAGCTTAGAGACAATACAGCATAAGGATTTGAATAATTTCAGAAGCAGCACATTTCATTTTTTGACATTGACTATTTTTTCTTTAAGTAATTTTCGTTTCAGAACTATTCAGATATTTGATAGTCTTTAGTAATCCAACGACATTTGAAACTTTACATCTTCCTAAGCATTTCTTTGTGGAACTGGATGGATCTTTTGATTAGATATTTTTAAAGGCTCTGCTTAACAAAAACAAAGATGGAAACCTACAGAAATATGCTCAGAGTTCCTTTGCTGAAGGCGAAAACTGCACATCTACATTTCAAACTGTTTTTTTTTGTTATCAGCTGTGGATCCCAGTTGCCAACCCCCCAGGCAGACATGTGATCCAGTTACACCCTCCAAAAATGACCAGCTATCTGCCGCAGCCAGATGTTAGGTGGGCGTCCCCTTAGCCTGGTCCAGCCCCTCTGATCCTCAACAATGAGGATTCTGTGTGCCACAACGTGCTGCAACTGATTCTCCCTCACACTGCAAGTAATGTGCCTCATTTTGGACTTTGTGAGCAACTGCTTGTTTGACACAAAATCAAGCCAATGGTACCCAAGGATTCTTTGAGGAGGCACAGTACCAAAAGAGTTCAGTGTTTCTCTTGGGTCACTGGATAGCATCCATGTCCCGCAACCCTATAGCAAAACTGGAAGCTATAGGACTCTAAAGACTTAGACCTTTGTCCTTTTACCGGGATACTGGGAGCATCACACAACCCTTTCCAACAACCTCATAACCCCCCATACTTTCCCAGTCTGTCTACTGACTTCATTGGAAGAGTCAGTAGAGACGTGAATGTCATGGCCGAGGGAAGTATACCTGTAAACAAGGTCGACATTCTCTCTGCAGACAGACACACTGCTGATGGCTGTGCTCAAGAGGATATTAAATGCCTGGATCTTGTTTTTTTTTTCCAGGACACTTGCAAGCCCATACACTCAAACTCCTCTTTCAGTCTCTCAACCGCCCCAATCAGAGCCTCCGTTGACTCTGCGAAGATCACAGCATCGTTGACAAAGTCAAGATCAGAAAATTTTTCTTAACTAACAGATGTCTCACAGCTGCTGGATTCTGCTGCTGCTGTTCAACACACAGTCCATGCAAGGATTGAACAGAGTAGGAACAAGAACACACCCCTGACAAACCCCCGAATCAAATGGGAAAAACACATTGCTTCTGCCTCCACACTGCACATCCTTCACAGTACCAGTGTACAGGCTGGTCATAGCATCCAGCAACTTTGGGGGATCCCACGAAGTCTCATGATGTCCCAAAGGGCAGCTCAATCAACTGAGGCAAACACTTTATGAAAATCAACAAAGGCTGCAAAGATACTCTGCCAATATTCATGTTTTGAGCTTGATTAAAACCTTTGGTGCCAGGATGCGGTCAGTGGTAGACTTCTTGCGTATTAGCACAGTCAAGGTGAAAACTCGCTTCCAAGTTTCAAATAATTAGGAATCTGCCTAACCCCTCAGTTCTCTACAGTATTTATAGGTGATTCTAAGAAAATATGATGATGATGATGTAGTTGTAGAGCATTAACTGTTAGTATTAAATTAAAAAAAAATAAACCACTTGGATCATACATTTTCTCAAAAGTGGTGAAAGAGAAGAGTTTTTTTATATAAACCCTTAATATTTAGTATTAAATTAAAAAAAATAAACCACTTGGATCATACATTTTCTCAAAAGTGGTGAAAGAGAAGAGTTTTTTTATATAAACCCTTAATATTTATTATTCAAATATCAATAAATGCCAGAGAACTTCTAAAAAAAAAACAATAAGCTAGCAAATGTATGATTGTGTTCGCACATGATTTTAGTGTACAGTACACCCCCAAAATTCACGGGGGTTATGTTCCTAGAGCACCCACCAATTGTGAAAAACCGCAGCTTTTGGATGTGGTTAAAAAAAGCCTTTTAAATACCTACTAGCCAACCCGCGGCGTACCATACGCCGCATAATCGGGCCGGTTTTTTAATGATTTTTAAGCACAGGGAGAAAATTAACTTTGGAAAATCGGTAATGTAATAAATCAGCAAGAAAAGCAACATTGTAACAATGCATGTAACGAACCAACACACAATCGTCCGTGACTGAAAACTGGAGGACCGGCATTGCGCCTTCTCCTGCCAGACGGAGGGATGGGGCTGGACGGAGCTCAGGCGCGGAGGGTGGAACGGGAGGAGAGGAGAAGGACGTCTATTCTGCTCCCTCCGTCATGCTAGTTTGCTGATCTCTCGTTCAGTATACACTGCCTGCTCATGTGCCCACCTCCAACTCGTCACTTGAGTCATTGTCGTCTTTGCACAGTCCAGATGCACCTGTGACTCACGTAGACTTTTCATTGCTCTGTGCGGTTTTGGCTGCTTTTCTATATATAATCCACCAAGACACCCGACCACGGTAGTAGCGAGGTTGGAGGGGGGGGTGTACAAAGGGTAGAGACGTAATCAGTGAGAGCGTATGAGTCGCACCTAGTGGGAATTCCACGGATTGCAGCCCGAATGGGGTTCAACAGCTTACCCACGCCTCTCTGCGCCGGGTAGACACACGCTCAATCCCATGCATAATTATGTATTGAATGCTAAACACTTCTGGAAAGACACGGTTGTCTAAAACAGGTTGGTGTGAGAATACAACAGTAAGTGAATGAAAAGATGGAACTCTGGAGAGAGCAAAATACAACACAATAGTGAACCTGCGGCATAACAAATGCCGCATAATTATTTATTGATGGTTGAACACTTCTGGAAAGACACAGGGACACCCGTCGCAAACTGTTCTACACACCGCATACAGCGATTCACATGATTTTTCTTAGATGGTCCTGTCGCGTCCACCCTAGCACTCGAAGCATACACACTGTCTGGTCATGTGCCCACTCCCAAGAGAAACTCACGGAGAGCTGCCCACCAGCTGCCTGTGTGTGTGCCTCTGTCTGTCTCTGGTGCTGCCTGTGTGTGTGTGTGCGCGGCTTTCTCTTGCGCTGCCTCTGTGTGAACCAGTCAGGCACAGAGAAGGTCAGCTGCTGAGAGACCGTCTCGACTGTTGTAGGGCCTGCATTGGTGAAGCAGGTGAGACGGTAATGAAACAAAGGCACATGGCTTATTGTTTTTTATTTATTTTATTATTGTGTTGTGACGGACAGCCGGGTCCCAGGCCCAGCCGGGACGCCTCTGATGCATACGTCCCGGGGGAGCCATCATGGACTTTGCAATACCTCCCCCGGGGCGCTTGGGGGCACTCTCCCTGGCAGTGGATTCCTCCCCAATCTCCCCCGTGGCTCCATGGGGCATGGAGTCCACCACAGCAGCCCGGTTGGGAGATGGGGTGGCCGCTAGGGGGTGCTGCAGAGAGCCAGCCACCACACTGGACGGTTTATCAGCCCCACCCGGAGGTGCAATTAAGACCAGCTGGTCAGGCACCTGGATCACTTCTGGGTGGGGTATAAAAGGGCCTGCCTCCCAGCAATCGAGGCCAGAATCGGGAGGAAGAGGATGAGGTTGCCTGGGAGGAGTGGTGGAGCAGGAAAGTGTGGGTTTGTGTTGGTTTGGTGCTTGGGACTGTGTTGGGCCGGTGGGACACGGGGAAGACGTGTGCCCACGGCTGAAGAGCAACAAAATAAATACGTAAAAGTGTGAACACGTGCCTCTGTGTATTCTGTGCCGGGTCGGGCGCTATATAGCGCCATTATCACAGTGTTTTAACCTCAGTTTTAAAGGATTGTTTTAAGGATCCCATGGGATAGCCCTTGCAAACTGTTCTACACGCTGCATATAGCGATTTACTTCCGCGAGAAACAAGTCTCTATGAACAGTCAACGTGGCTCAGAGTTGCATGTGGACTCTACGACAGACGAACATAAATGACGCCAGTTTTCCTGTGTCATCGCGTCCGAGTTGGTGGGCGTGGTTCTGCGAGTTGTCGTCGTATCCAATGGTCTTAGAGTTGGTGGCCATGGCTCCTTCCTGCATGCGCCATGGGCGTCTTACTTCCGGCGTGCTTTCCATGGGTGTCTTGCCTTAGTGAATTATATATATAGATTTTTATAGTTTAAACCCTAAATACAGTATGCCCACAAAGCACTTGAAGTTTTTTGCAAACTCAGCTTAATACATTAATACATTACCTAAAAAATTACCGTAATACATTACCTGAAAACAGAATGTAAAGGTAATCCCGTCTACTGTACAGTACTGTACCGCTACGTCTCCCATGGTGCTACAATATAAAATACCGATGTTACCGCTATACATACTGTAATTCATGCAAGCGTGTTTTCTTTGGTATGCGCTGTCATTTTCGTTGTTATAAGTAGAGTTAAATACAGTGCATCCGGAAAGTATTCACAGTGCATCACTTTTTCCACATTTTATGTTACAGCCTTATTCCAAAATGGATTAAATTAATTTTTTTTCTCAGAATTCCACACACAACACTCCATAATGACAACGTGAAAAAAGTTTACTTGAGGTTATTGCAAATTTAATAAAAATAAAAAACTGAGAAATCACATGTACATGAGTATTCACAGCCTTTACCATGAAGCTCAAAATTGAGCTCAGGTGCATCCTGTTTCCCCTGATCATCCTTGAGATGTTTCTGCAGCTTAATTGGAGTCTACCTGTGGTAAATTCAGTTGATTGGACATGATTTGGAAAGGCACTCACTTGTCTATATAAGGTCCCACAGTTGACAGTTCATGTCAGAGCACAAACCAAGCATGAAGTCAAAGGAATTGTTTGTAGACCTCCAAGACAGGATTGTCTCGAGGAACAAATCTGGGGAAGGTTACAGAAAAATTTCTGCTGCTTTGAAGGTCCCAATGAGCACAGTGGCCTCCATCATCCGTAAGTGGAAGAGGTTTAAAACCACCAGGACTCTTCCTGGAGCTGGCCGGCCATCTGAACTAAGCGATCGGGGGAGAAGGGCCTTAGTCAGGGAGGTGACCAAGAACCCGATGGTCACTCTGTCAGAGCTCTAGAGGTCCTCTGTGGAGAGAGGAGAACCTTCAAGAAGGACAACCATCTCTGCAGCAATCCACCAATCAGGCCTGTATGGTAGAGTGGCCAGACGGAAGCCACTCTTTAGTATAAGGCACATGGCAGCCCGCCTGGAGTTTGCCAAAAGGCACCTGAAGGACTCTCAGACCATGACAAACAAAATTCTCTGGTCTGATAAGACAAAGATTGAACTCTTTGGTATGAATGCCAGGCATCACGTTTGGAGGAAACCAGGCACTGCTCATCATCAGGCCAATACCATCAGTACAGTGAAGCATGGTGGTGGCAGCATCATGCTGTGGGGATGTTTTTCAGTGTCAGGAACTGGGAGACTAGTCAGGATAAAGGGAAAGATGAGTGCAGCAATGTACAGAGACATCCTGGATGAAAACCTGCTCCAGAGCGCTCTTGACCTCAGACTGGGGTGACGGTTCATCTTTCAGCAGGACAACGACCGTAAGCACACAGCCAAGATATCAAAGGAGTGGCTTCAGGACAACTCTGTGAATGTCCTTGAGTGGCCCAGCCAGACCCCAGACTTGAATCCGACTTGACTTTGAACATCTCTGGAGAGATCTTAAAATGGCTGTGCACCGATGCTTCCCATCCAACCTGATGGAGCTTGAGAGGTGCTGCAAAGAGGAATGGGCGAAACTGGCCAAGGATAGGTGTGCCAAGCTTGTGGGATCATATTCAGAAAGACTTGAGGCTGTAATTGCTGCCAAAGGTGCGTCGACAAAGTATTGAGCAAAGGCTGTGAATACTTATGTACATGTGATTTCTCAGGTTTTTTATTTTTAATAAACTTGCAAAAACCTCAAGTAAACTTTTTTCACGTTGTCATTATGTGGTGTTGTGTGTAGAATTCTGAGGAAATAAATGAATTTAATCCATTTTGGAATAAGGCTGTAACATAACAGAATGTGGAAAAAGTGATGCGCTGTGAATACTTTCCGGATGCACTGTACATAATAATTTCATTTAATTAAAATACAGTAAAATGTGCAGGTACTCACCAATGACGAATGATATTGATTAGATTGATGAAGTAGCTGTGCAGTACGATGCATAAGATTTAAAACTCCTCTGGTTGCGCCTCTTCTTCAGGTACTTCAGGAGGAGTTGGATCATTGGAAAGGTCTTCTTCTGGTGGGGTTTCGTTCTGGCTTTTCTTTATAGGTTTCAGGAACATTATGATGGGAAGTTGCTACATTGCCTCCTGTAGCGAACTGCTGGTACATCTTCCGTGCTTTCTCGCGAATGATGTTACTGTCCAAGAGGATGTTCTTCTTACTGCAGTCAGTAATCCACAGTGCCAAGGCAGATTCCATCCTGACAGTATTTTTATTCGTTACGGTCGTTCCCTTTTTGGCACTATCACAGAAACAGATATGGTACTCCAGATTGCTGCTTCGTTCTTCTTTATGTAGCATGCGGTGCTTTCATTAATGGCTAATTTTACCATCTCAAACCACGTTTCCCTCAGCGGTGGTAAAACCCACTCACCTGGAGACACGTCACAGGGCAGCAATCAAACAACAGCTAGGAGAAATGAATAACGCTCTCATATTGGCTGCTTTTACCATCCCAAACCGTGTTTCCCTCAGCGGTTGCTTCCTGTTCTCTCTACAGCACAGTATTGCCACGAAAAAAGCCATAAGGCAGAGGGGACTGGGCGGTCTCATGGCCTGGAATCCCTGCAGATTTTATTTTTTTCTCCGGCCATCTGGAGTTTTTTTTGTTTTTTCTGTCCCCCCTGCCCATTGGACCTTACTCTTATTCTATGTTAATTAATGTTGACTTGTTTTATTTTCTTACTGTGTCTCTTATTTTTCTATTCTTCATTATGTAAAGCACTTTGAGCTACATTCTTTTGTATGAAAATGTGCTATATAAATAAATGTTGTTGTTGTTGTTGATAAAAAATTGCAGAGGATATTTGCGCTTTCCGCTACCAATTAATAGTTAGGTTCTAAGGAAAAATCCACAAACAACTGAGTCCGTGAACCCTGAACTGCAACTTTGCAGGGGTCAAATGTATATGAGTTTAGTGTCCGATAAGAGGAAATCTTAAACCACAGACCCAATGCATCAGGTCCATAGTGAATATCAATGAACTGCCTGAGCAATCGTAAAAAAAAAAAACACTACATGAATAGATGCTTGACATTTAGAGGAAGAGGATGTCAAGGTAGCTGTTTCTGGAATTTTCATACATAAGTTATGTGAAATTTGATTGCAAGGGCAGTAATATCTCTGTTTTAAGGGAAGGAGAAATTAAATAAGTAGTAAACTTGCCTCAACAATTTAATATATTACTAAAATATTTATAGCGAACTCAACATAGTTGTCATAATCAAATTGTTCTAATTTTCAATGACATGATTGGTGCAATATCTTACCTAGAAATTAATATGAAATTTCCATTGTTCCTGGTACTGCCAGTCTGTTTGTGTTTCTTGGGCAGGCCCTTCGAGACTGCAGTTTTCTTGGAATACCTCTTCTCGTGTACACATGTGCAACCTAAACAGCTCTTTGTGTTTTGCTTTGGATCTTTAAGTCTAGCGCCTTTTTTTAGCAACTCCTGTGATGTTTACTGGAATCTGTCAAATCCTTGGCCATCCTCAAGTGCCTCCACCATTGTTTTAATTTTTCCAAGGCTACTTCCACATGGCTCCAATAATCTTTTCTCTGCTGCATCAACTTCCTGCACATACATACCCTGGGCTCTGCCTCATACAAATTATTTTGAGACATTACCTTCTACACTCCCCAGTGCTTTTCAGTAAGTCCAAACTAGGATCTTCCCCAAGACTCACCAGCTGCCACATGCCCAGGCTAATGAATTTAAGCATAGAAGTGTTTTTTTAAGTGTACGTTTTTAGGAGGGCTCCACTCCTTCTGAGAGAATCTGTCTTCCTGGTCTCTGTGGTCACACCAGAGTTTTCAAACCAAAATGCCACCATACATGGCTATTTTCAAAGTTCTAGCATGGTTACAAAAAGTGTGTCACTTAGCATAGAAATTTTATAAATAAAATGAAATATTCAGATTTGATTGACAGGCTGTAATATCTTTGTGTATGATACTGATAGGCTCATTGTCAGAGGTTTCAAGGTACAGTTCCTTGTTTGACGAGTAAAGTATTTGGAGAACATAGTGCTAGAAAGTGTGATATGTTGCATGTCAGTTAATTATACAAGTAATTTCATTATGACAAATTTATAGTACCAGTTCTAAACAAAAGATATGTGACAGACATGAAAGGGTCTGGAGAATGTTATGCTGCATGTAACATCATTCAGCATGACCAGTTTGGTGGTGGTTCAGTGATGGTCTGAGGAGGTATATCCATGGAGGGACGCACAGACCTCTACAGGCTAGACAACGGCACCTTGACTGCCATTAGATATCAGGATGAAATCCTTGGACCTATTGTCAGACCCTGTGCTGGTGCAGTGGGTCCTGGGTTCCTCCTGGTGCACGACTCTCACCTCATGTAGCGAGAGTATGCAGACAGTTCCTAGAGGAGGAAGGAATTAATACCAATGACTGGCCCTCACGCTCGCCTGACCTAAATCCAATTGAACATATCTGGGACATTATATTTCGGTCCATCCAATGACGCCAGGTTGCACCTCAGACTGTCCAGGAGCTCATTGATGCTCTGGCCCAGATCTGGGAGGAGATCCCCAGGACACCATCTGTCGTCTCATTAGGAGCATGCCCTGACGTTGTCAAGCATGCACACAAGCACGTGGGGGCCATACACACTACTGAATACAATGTGGAGTTTCTGCAAAGAAATTTTAGCAAAATGGACTATCCTGCCGCATCATTTTTTCACTTAGATTTTTGAGGTGTCTTTGAATTCCGCCCTCTGTAGGTTGATAATTTTTATTTCCATCAATTTCATTCCCATTGAGATCTGATGTGTTTGTGTTTTCAAAGTGTTCTTTTAATTTTTTTGAGCGGTTTATATATATGTGTGTATATATGTATACACACACACACACATATAAATGTATACACACACACACACACATATATATATATATGTGTATATATATATATATATATGTGTATATGTGTATGAAATTTGGCAGGCTCATTCCGTACAGTTTACTTACAAAAGTTAGGCAGGTTTCATTTCGAAATTCTACGCGTAACGGTGATAACTGGAACATACTTTCGACCATATATATGGCCATAGCCTGCAGCTCAGTTGCCATGTGAGGCAGAGTTGTGTCCCGCATTATCACGCCTCCCAGTGAGTGCCTGCCCAAATAAGGTAAATATTCGGGTGAAGGACTGTGCTTATGCAGACGAAGATGAGATGGTCTAGTGTTTGGTACAAACTTAGCGAATGTGCGAGAGAAACTTTTAAGTGCATGGTCTTAGCTAACATTAAATAAAGCTGTGGACATTGCAAGATCACACAAGAGAGTGGCTCATATCAACTGACTGTGAACGCAGTATGTAGAGAACAAGGAAGAGCTCCAAAGAGCGCTGAACAAAAAACACATTACACAATTGAGAAGGCAGCAAAAGAATATGAAGCCAGAGCATACAAGCATATTCATAACTGCAGCTACTGCGGAAACAAAGCACGCTTGTAAACCATAAGTTTAATTTAAGTTTATAGGCGCTGCCTCTGGCGTTGTCATGCCTACGACAAATACGATATTCGCGAGATACAAGTTTAATGAGAAGACACGAAGTATAAATGAGACTTTGGATCACTTTGTAACGGATTTAAAATTGCTATAACGGACAGCAAAAGTGCGACAGAAACTTTTAAGTGCCGGGTTTGAGCTAACATTAAATAATTGCTGGTGAAGGACTGAGCTTATGCAAACGAATAGAAAGCAAATATGTTATTTTTAAAATGTTTACTTTTCTTTTGATAACTTCTTTAACACACTTCTTCGCACTGCGAAGCTGGTATTTTGCTAGTTTTAAATAAAATTAATAATGACAAGGTAAACAACTCACAGCTGTTAGTAACATGTAGCGAATTTGTTTATCTCAATGGCATCACTAGTGGAAGTACTGGTATTTATCAAAATGGTTATCTGCCTTTGCAGTCCAGTCACCCTAGTTGTCCAAGGCCTAGAACATCATAACTAAAAACTAGACATTCTAGATGAAGACAGTTTTCAAATTTGGAGTCAGCAAGTGAATTGCATTAAAGTATAGGTGAAAGAATCGCAGTAGCAAGATGCTTGTTGAACAGTGTAATCAATGTGACCCAAAACAGTCATGTGCATTCTTTTTGAACATAAACAGCCTGTTATTAATTTAATATATAAAGTTAGACATATGTTAGATTTATTAATATCCAAAGGACCTTCTTTGACATAGCAATGTGAATAACTACAACTTGTTAAGAAATGGTATTTTGACATGCAGCAGCTTCCATGTTTTCTAGTATATTAATGAGTTGGAAACAACATCTTACTCTGTTATATCTTTTAAATCTAAAACTATGAGGAAGAGTAACCTAAGTAAACTATTCTAGAGGAGTATTGAATGTCAATTGAACTTTGTTCATCAACGTCTTAGGTGGTGCAACGTGTCAGTGATTGATTGTAAAGCTTTTGCTGCATTCTGTACAAAAATAAACTAATGTAATACAGACCTCTAGAACCAAGTTAGTTGTACTTCCTCCAATTCAGCACAATTTACTGAACTGCTTTAATAAATGAGTGCACTTAAAATCTGTAGAATAATTTCTTAACTGGGAGCATCTGTAGTTGGACAATTTGATACTGCTTACTCAGCAAGTATTCTTGACATAATTATCTGCTCAATAGATTCTGTAATTTTTTACAAATTCTTTAAAAGCTGCAGTAGTTAATCCTCTGATAAATAAACAACCTTCACTATTCTGTTTTGTATAAATCTCGAACTATCTATCTTGAACTGTTTTTGAATAAAATTCTAGAAAAATTTTTTTTTTTTAAAAACTATCAATTGATTGTTTGAATAAAAAATTCTAAATAGATACCTAATCATACCACAGAATCTACATGCCAAAGTAGTTAATGGCTTAATGCTAATGCAAACAAATTTTCAGTCCTTGTACTGTTAGATTTGTGCGCTGCATTTGATGCTATGGATTGTGTTATTTCATTAACTGCCTGGGGCTGGCATTTCATGTAACATGTTAAGTCAGTTTGAACCATACATAACAGGAAAGACGTCCTTTGTAAATATTAGTGACTTCCTATCAGAAATGCATGATATCACATTTGTTCAGCCTTAGATATTTATTCTAGGCCTTTTATTAACCTTACTGTATATGTTTTCTTTTAGAGCAGATCATTTCTAAATATAAGGTTAATTACCATAGCTATGAAGGTGAAACTTGGCAATACATATTGATCATGCTGGTTGACCCCGAGGCTGTCATCAAATAATTCACTATCTTTCTAGCATTCTGAAATAGATGAGCAATAATTTTCTTGAATGAAAAGGCAGAAATGTTTAATTATTGACACTAGTCGAGATAATGTAAATTTTGTTGATGATCAGATGCCATCAAAGTAAACTATGATTTAACGAATTGTCTTTTTAATTTTTTTTTTTGCCTATATAACTTAATTAGTACAAATCTAGTGATGCTATATTAATGCACTTACAGCTGATGAAGAAGAGATTATTTATTAATACTGAAGATAACATAAATAGATCAAGTAAATAATCTGGAACATAAATTCACACTGGGAATGATCACAGGTTGAACTCAGGTGTGCACCTGCTAATTTGTGACCAACTCATCTTTTCTCCTGCATATTAATCTAACCGCCAGGTAATAAATAGAATTTCAAAACATTTTAGGAAGTGTTATTGACCCGGAAACTTTCAATAAGCCCTGAGGACTATTAATATAATAATCTCATAAAATCATATGTTTATGAAATTTGTATATTTGTAGACTGTCCACAACAAATAACTAACAAAAGAACATCAATTGATTCCATTTTTACTTCCCTTGAAAAAGAATCTCCTGTCTATAAAATCTGTTCAGTCACCAGAGTCTTTCTGGGCTATGTTTTTAACTGATGACATTGTAAATTGCTGTTAGTCTTCTAATGCAATTCATTCCATTCTATTATATTTTTAAATATGACATAATTATAAAAATATTTAAGAAACAAAAATGTGACATTTGTGTTTTTGATGAAGCAACTAAAAAAATGTTGAAATTCTCCAACTTTCCACTCAATAACTTAAGTTATCGAATGCACCTCAATGTTATGACGTGTGCATCTTCTAACTTGTTTATCTTTGGCTTCTCTTTCCTGAACACCTCCAAGATGGCCCAAGTACTTATGCAGTCATATTTAATAGTAGAATGAAGGGAGAATATCTACCAATGATAATACCTGCAGAACTGTATCATCATATGCAGACATTCATGTCTCTAGAATTCTCAGATGGGGCTGGCTAGTCATTTGGGTTTGGAACCCCAATAGAGATTTATGTTTTACTAGTATTCATGCCAGCTGGAGGTTATATTTTACTTTCATCCCTAACCATCTGACCATAGTTTGCTGTATATCTGTCATTCTAGGCAATTTTTAATGTATGAAAACACCAAATGTATTCTTGTTTTATTTGGTTGCCCTAAAGAAAAAACTGTTATATTAAATAATAAATCACACATTCTGTGCATCATCATATATTGTACAATGACAGTATGGATGATTTACTACTTATTTTTCATATTGAAATAGATGTGTACACACATTTTTTGCCTTAATTTCAATATATCATTTTAAATTAAGCAGCCAGTGATACTACTTATTAATGTTTCAAAATTAAGTAGATTGATCACTGTAAGATTTTAACTCAAATGTTGGAGCATCTTAAAGCATGAATGCTTACTTCCAAAGTCCTTTTCAACAGCTTCACTGTTATTTTCTGCTTTCTAAAGACTATTATGGAGCATTTTTGTCATGGATGGTGAAAAGATTTAGATTTACACACAATTTTTCATTTTAAAAAATACAACAATTTCAAAGCTGCAGCAATTTAATATTAATGCCGACAATAGGACATAGCTACAGTTAACACAGAATGTCTTTTGCAGCTGCTAAGCTAAAGAAGTTAAATCTTTTAGATAAAAGCAGTTTTTCCTGCAGTAAAATAGTTTGTATTCTTCTGCTATCTTTAAATTTCAACTATGTCATAAGGATAAAATACTGAGATGTGACATTTAGCAGAAAAATAAAATTTGATCATATTAGTTATTTGTTATTTATATTTCAGTACCCATCTGTGTGTCTTGTTCATGCAATATATGATCTCATTTGTACTCAAGCAATTCTTGAAGACCCTGTTTAGACCTCTTTAGCTGATTGGTGATTTTTGTCTTGCCACAAAGTGGATTGATTCCTCGTCTGTGGTTGATTCCTGGCATTTCATATTTTCTCATTTTTAATGTGTTTTCTCAATATGAATCCTCTAGAACGTGTTAATAATAATTATGACTGTAAGTGGGTATGCTGTTGTTGTATGCAAGTTTGAGCCTTGTAATGGACTTCCCACCTAAGAATAATTCATTGTTTGAAGAATATGTAAGAATATGTCATTTTTCATGGGGTCTTTGTAAATACAGTAAATGAATGTATATTGTGCACATAGATAAAAGTACATATTGTTTGTGGCTGCTTTATTCATTCTGTTGGAATTTTTGTTTTTCCCTAAGATGACTGTTTTCTATCAGTCAAATACTTTTATGAACATAACCTATAAAAACAGGGCAAAATATTACTTTGTATGTTGAAACTGGTTGCTGTGTTAGTGCAGTGTGCATGTTTTCTCTTGTTCATGTGGTTGTACTCTGCAATTCAGATACTTACAGTGGTGTGAAAAACTATTTGCCCCCTTCCTGATTTCTTATTCTTTTGCATGTTTGTCACACAAAATGTTTCTGATCATCAAACACATTTAACCATTAGTCAGATATAAACACAAGTAAACACAAAATGCAGTTTTTAAATGATGGTTTTTATTATTTAGGGAGAAAAAAAATCCAAACCTACATGGCCCTGTGTGAAACAGTAATTGCCCCCTTGTTAAAAAATAACCTAACTGTGGTGTATCACACCTGAGTTCAATTTCCGTAGCCACCCCCAGGCCTGATTACTGCCACACCTGTTTCAATCAAGAAATCACTTAAATAGGAGCTGCCTGACACAGAGAAGTAGACCAAAAGCACCTCAAAAGCTAGACATCATGCCAAGATTCAAAGAAATTCAGGAACAAATGAGAACAGAAGTAATTGAGATCTATCAGTCTGGTAAAGGTGTTAAAGCCATTTCTAAAGGGACTCTTTGCGACTCCAGCGAACCACAGTGAGAGCCATTATCCACAAATGGTAAAAACATGGAACAGTGGTGAACCTTCCCAGGAGTGGCCGGCTGACCAAAATTACCCCAAAAGTGCAGAGACGACTCATCCGAGAGGTCACAAAAGACCCCAGGACAACGTTTAAAGAATTGCAGGCCTCACTTGTCTCAGTTAAGGTCAGTGTTCACTACTCCACCATTAGAAAGAGACTGAGCAAAAACGGCCTGCATGGCAATTTCCAAGACGCAAACCACTGTTAAGCAAAAAGAACATTAGGGCTCGTCTCAATTTTGCTAAGAAACATCTCAATGATTGCCAAGACTTTTGGGAAAATACCTTGTGGACTGATGAGACAAAAGTTGAACTTTTTGGAAGGCAAATGTCCCGTTACATCTGGCGTAAAAGGAACACAGCATTTCAGGAAAAGAACATCATACCAACAGTAAAATATGGTGGTGGTAGTGTGATGGTCTGGGGTTGTTTTGCTGCTTCAGGACCCGGAAGGCTTGCTGTGATAGATGGAACCATGAATTCTTCCAAAAAATCCTGAAGGAGAATGTCCGGCCATCTGTTCGTCAACTCAAGCTGATCTTGGGTGCTGCAACAGGACAATGACCCAAAACACACCAGCAAATCCACCTCTGAATGGCTGAAGAAAAACAAAATGAAGACTTTGGAGTGGCCTAGTCAAAGTCCTGACCTGAATCCAATTGAGATGCTATGGCATGACCAAAAAAAGGCGGTTCATGCTAGAAAACCCTCAAATAAAGCTGAATTACAACAATTCTACAAAGATGAGTGGGCCAAAATTCCTCCAGAGCGCTGTAAAAGACTCATTGCAAGTTATCGCAAACGCTTGATTGCAGTTATTGCTGCTAAGGGTGGCCCAACCAGTTATTAAACTTGGACAATTAGCCTTAACTGAAAACTGCATTTTGTGTTTACTTGTGTTATATTTGACTAATGGTTAAATGTGTTTGATGATCAGAAACATTTTGTGTGACAAACATGCAAAAGAATAAGAAATCAGGAAGGGGGTAAATAGTTTTTCACACCACTGTATGTCCTCACGGTCCGAATTGGAAACACTAAATTTGCTGCAGGCAAAGCATCACGGACAACAGAATATTCAAGCCATGATCGAGACTGATACCAGCTTGCACTAAAACATCTGATTGTCTTTCCGAATGCGCGCTTGATATAATTAATTAAAATGGGCTGGGATGGGCTATCCATATTTAAGTCAGGCAGACCAGATTGTACATTTTGTTGAAGGCAGAGGTTTGGAGTACCTGACACGGGTGTAGAGCTGGAGGATTGTGTAGGCTTATCTACATCTTTTGGAGTTTCACTTCCCGACGGGGTGCGCTGTGCTCCGTGTTGGTAGCAGAGGTGCTGGGCTCAACCGTGGGGCCAGCAGCTTGCGGAGGGACAGAGGCTGAAGATGTCTGCTTTTTAATAAGCCACCTCTGCATAGCCTTTGGTGTTACCAACCAGAAAATAAAAGAAGAATGGAACGTATACGGTGTTTTAATGAAAGAATGCGGTAAACAGGTTCAAAACATGCTGCAAAATGTTTTTTATTGAAAAGACAGAGCATTTCGCAGGGTGGGCACGGCTTGTCTCTTTGTGCCCACCCCAGCCCCCCCGTGGTCATACAGTAACCAAGAAAATAAGAACATCATTTGTTTTTTTTGAAAATAGCATAAATACACACTTTTTAACCTAGAATAAAGCAGCCAATGAAATTTTTTTAAGTAGGGACACTATTGCTAATACAAGAAACAGAAATCTTTATTAGTAGGTTCAAAAATGAATTTATAGATTATTATAAATTAAAAATGTAGAGAGATTAATATGGCAATAATCCAAGTATGGATTACCAGATTTCTGATTTTCCTGCAAAATAATTACACTTTTCCTGAGAAGTAAACCATGTGAAATACAGGTAGTCCCCAGGTTACAGACATCCGACCTACGACCTATGAACAGGGCTGCAGCTGTGACACATGCACCTCAGTAACTGCTACTCCGTCATCTTTGGCCTGGGGACGCTGCAAGCGGTGGTTGGACAGAGGCTGGAGGGGGGCGATTTCGCTGCCCGTGCAGTGTAGTGTCCCTTGGGCAGCTACTGGCGGTAAGCGGTTTCATTGCCCACCCACCACACAAGGCTGCCCCGTTCATTCTTGGTGGGTGGGTGGCTGGTAATGCTGCAAGCAGTGACCTGGTTGTGGCTGAACGGAGGCCATTGAGGGTGAACAGGACGGTGGAGGGTAACATTGTAGTGTGCATTGGATGGCTGCCTATTGAATGGGGGCGATTCACTACCCGCCTTTGGCCGCACCATGTTCGTTCTCGGTGAGCGGACGCTGCAGGCACTCTACTGTAGTGGAGGTGACTGTGAGGTGTGCTGGTGATGAACTGCCCGTCGATGCCCCCATTCATTCTCAATAGCAAGCCTGCTTGTACTGTTACGTACATAGCAGGAAGTTGTCAGTACATTAGATGTGTTGACGACTGGTGCCCTTCTGCTGTGATAGCATGTACAGTGCTGTGCAGAAGAGCTCATCTTAATCTTTTGTCTTCACCCTTCAACAATGTCTCTGAAACATAAACATGATGCAAGTGCTGGTGATACAGTAAAGAAGAGACAAAACATCACCATTGAAAATAAAGTAGAAATAATAAAAAGGTCAGAGTGAGGTGAAACTCCATCATTCATTGGCAGAGCACTTGGTTACAGTCGGTCAATAATAGCATTTATTAAATTTATGTACCTGTTCCGACTTAAATAGAAATTCAACTTAAGTACAAACCTACAGTCCCTATCTCGTACATAACCCGGGGACTGCCTATAATTATTTCAGATTCCATGTCCTGCTTGCTTTGGATCTTTTCTCTTTATTATTTTTCAATTTTGAGTTTTGACTTCTCATCCTAAATGTAACTTTGGGGTCTGATGGTAGGTTTGTACTTGTCATGTTACTTCATTGATTTCATTATGCAGACTGTAATAGCATGAGTTGTAAAGATCTATTTATTATTAGTAGGAGTGTGCACACTTTTGTATATATATTGTCTTGTTCGAACACTTTACTAGGCCTGTGTTTGTGGCCACGGAGTACTTATGTATCTCTTTTTTTTTCCCAATAGAACTGTGCCTGAAAATGTGGTTAACCATGCTACAACTTAAAAGTCAAGATTTTAACTTTATTTCTTAAAACATGTTATTATTTATTTATTTTTTAATTTTAAGCATAAAAAAATGTTGTGGATTATTACTTCCTGAGAATGTTGTGGGTGTAAGTATTTCAGGTGGTTTTTGATGTATGATTGGTTTCTGTGGGAAATATGGCTTAAACATGTTAAAAATCTGTACTTTTGAACAAGTGACAAACACATTAAAACTTTGGTACTGACGTAGCGTTCATTAAGCAATGAGCCAATGTGTCAAAATGGTTGATCATCTCCATTAGCAAATCATGATAATTATTACTGCAAAATATAAACAATATGATCCAGTTTCAACATTAAAAAGGAATGTTAGTCTGTGGAGTCTGTAGGTTTTTTGGTCAGGTTTGAGCACTATGAGTACTAAATTTTACATACAGTTTGCTTTTGTATTGTTGTCCTACAGGTGGCATCCAAGTACCACTTTTTGATGTTAAACTATTCTTGATCATAACGCGGAAAAAAAATGTTATCTACCTCCAGCACCTCTTCATTGCAGCTGGTCATCTATGCAAATCTTGGTTATTAGGTTCTTTTCTGTTGTATACAATTAACAACACATTTTCTATTTTGAGTTTTAAGTCCAATTGTATGTTTCCAGATTTAATTCAATTGTAGATAAAATATTATTTTTCACATCAGGGGATAATGTCCATTTAAGATTAATTTTGTATAGGATATGTCTTGTGACAAACTGCTCTTATTATAAATATTTTTCAAACCTTCTTGATTCTTTTTTGCATTTTGGTACAAAGGTGAAAAATTTTGACCACCTGTATAAGTTAAGCTGCTTTAGTAAATTTGGTCTCTGTTCTCTAAAAGTAAAGTGTTTCCTAAAAATAGCATTTTGATCATTACTAGCATCAGAAAGTGATTTACATTCATAAGCATGTATGTTACTTTCTATTAATTTAATCTTTAATAGTTTTGATACTATTTTTACTCTGCAGCCTCCTAACATTTCTTTTTTTTAAATATGCACTGTTCATTTCAAGCCATGCTACAAAATTGTATTTTTATCTTCTTTCTCTTCATCCATTCTGTACATTCACGTACACTTGCTTGTGTGTTTTGTATCATTATCTTGCTCCTTTATGTTATGGACAGATAGCCTACCATTGCATCAGAGGTTTGTTTCCTTTAGGGTGCAATATAGCTCCCTAATTGGAATAAGTTCTTTTATAATTGCGGCGTTTTGTGTAACCGAAAAATACAGAGATATGATATTAAAAGGCAATATCCCTCCCATAGTGATACGGCGGTACAAATCACATAAGAGAAAATAACTTAGCTTTCTTTACTGATGATTTACGCGGCATTACAGACAGGAAGCATTAACAGCATGATAATATCAAGGTGGGATCTTCATCTATACAGTCTGCCATTTTTTCGTCCGCTGCGCTGGAAGGCTTTTCAGGACGAATGACGATATCGCCCATCCGTCCATCCATTGGCTTCGAAGTGTTTGGCTGCTGTCCAAGTCTTTATATACTGTCTTCTCCACGTGTAGGCCCTTACTTAGGTTCCAAACAAGGAAAGGAAAGGATTCAATTTCATCTCTAACATACAGGAATGCCTATTTTCGCAGTTGTCCCCTTCACTCTCCAAATGCTTAGACTAGCAGTTTCTAAATGTTGACAGCCCCTGTGTACTAACTTTGGCCTGGCCTGTACATGTGAGTGAATTTATAGAATCATTTTTGTACAGAGCACAGTGACATTAAACTTACATTCTAGTTACAAGTTTCCTCTGCTACAGAGTTGAAATCTTAGTCACTTCATCCATCCATCCATCCATCCATTGTCTAACCCGCTGAATCCGAATACAGGGTCACGGGGGGTCTGCTGGAGCCAAACCCAGCCAACACAGGGCACAAGGCAGGAACCAATCCTGGGCAGGGTGCCAACCCACCACAGGACACACACAAACAAACACACCCACACACCAAGCACACACTAGGGCCAATTTAGAATCGCCAATCCACCTAACCTGCATGTCTTTGGATTGTGGGAGGAAACCGGAGCACCCGGAGGAAACCCACGTAGACACGGGGAGGACATGCAAACTCCACACATGGAGGACCCAGGAAGCGAACCCGGGTCTCCTAACTGCGAGGCACTTAGTCCTTTCAGTTAAGGCTAATTGTCCAAGTACTAATTCAACAAATATCTCCAAAATGAGGCAGTTCCTCTACAGTGCTTGACTGGTTTGAATGTTCTTAAGTGGAATCAAGTGTGAGTTATTCCAAAGACCTAATAGAGCATGTCAAACAGAACGTTACTCTTTTTGACTTGTTTAGCATTAGAACATGCATTGATGAATTTACAGTAAGGATCATCCAGGCAAATTTTTGCATATATGAATGGAGCACTAATAGAAAAAAGTTAAATCACACAAAAGTAGTGATTGGTGACCAGTTTATAAAGCAACAAACAGAACTGCTATTTTATGAAAAGAAGAGAACCAATTTCCTCCTCCCCTCAGTATGAAAGAATGCTAGTGTTGCTAGTAATTTAAGTGATCATGAAAGCCAGATTAAAAAGATGGGGTTTTAGATCTCTTTTGAAGTGTTCAACACTGGCCGGGTGAATCTCTAGCGATGAAGTATTCCTGATTTTTGTTGCATTAAAACAGAAAGCCGCCTCACCAGTTCTTTCATGCTCTTGCAAGACAGTGTTAAAGGATAACATAATGATTTGGAATGTTAGGGGACAAGCTCTCCAAAATACCTTGCAACAAATTACTAGGTTGTGAAGAACCTTGTATACAATTAAAAGTATTTTAAAATCATCCTAAAGGACGCAGGCAGGCAGTGAGATACACTTCTGTGTTTTGGACTAATTGCAGCCGAGTCATATGCTTTTTGGTAATACTGATGAAAGTGAATAGCAATAAACTAGATGGCTAAAGACAAAAGCATGCATTAACTTTTCAGCATCTTGTAGTGATGCACTCATTGTACTGTACTGTAAATACACTTTTTTTTATTTGAACAATATGAATATGGTTTGATTTGGTATAATTTGAATTTTAAAAATGGATTTGTAACACTTTCTGGATTAATTAATATCCCTAGGCTTTTTTTGTAGGTTTTCAATAACTGCTTTTAGTTGTGGCATAATGTGCCTTTAGAGCCTGTGTGTGGACAGCTTCATATTTATACTAAGGGACAAAGGTGGACAGATTTTTACAAAGACGAGTGGCCTAAATCGGACCAAATTTTGACCACAACTGTAAAAAGAGCTTTTCTGTACCTTTTTATATTTAATTACCTTGCATACCTTTCAAATCAAAAAGAACATTACGCTGTGGAGTTTTTCTTTTAAACTGTGCTCTGTATATGAAGGATAATCAAAAAGTTAGGAGCCTGGCCAATAAAGAGAAATTCTAGAAAAGCCATCCAAATTTTATTTTTCAATATAATCTCCATGCACACTAATACACTTACTATAAAGTTACTCTGCTTTTTCTATGCCACTTGATTAAAACATTTTGTCTTGCTTATCCAGCCGGTACTCTAATGCTGACTAGACTACTTCATAATTGGCATAGCCAATTATTGGGACCAGGTGGTCATCTCTTTGAATCACAAGTTTACAGAATAGTCCTTGCAACATCTCCAGCATTAGTGTGACTGTATGGGCATTGTTGAGAAGCTGAAGGAAGATGGTTGACAGATTTCCTTGATGCTTTTCTCTGATGTACTGCTGGCAAATATCACATTAAATCAGCGTAGTGTTGACTGATTATGTGGGATTTTAGAAGCATATATTTAGTATGGACTATAATACCCTTAGCATCATAAAGAATTGTGAACATAATCTTATCAACATTGGATTGGTCAATTAATTTCTCTGGTGCTGAAGAATCACCACGTTTTGCTGTTTCAATTGTTGTTTGAACTCTAGATGATAGTTATGTGTACAAGTTCCATGCCCAATTATGAAACTTTTTTTAAGTATCTTCTTTTCTAATTTATTAGTTGGACGAAAAGAACTCTCCAAAGATTGCTTTTCTCCAAAATAAGAAATTCCATAATAGCCAGGCCCATCCATATGCAGCATCTTGGAGAAAGTGAAAAATAACAACATCCTTGATCAAGTACATAAATGCTGCAAAAATTGGCTAAAAGACAACTTACATGTATAATGATTCATAGCATCAACCTGCTATTATAATGTGCATTGAGGTGACAAACATTTTAAACTTCAAAAGTGATGAATATGATTTATAGACTCTATTCTTGTTCCTTTTAAGGGGGCAAATGCTATGCATTTACACTGATGAACTTTTTTCCGTCAGTTTATATAGACTAGCTGTTGTCACATCTCTGAATTAGAAACCAAAGCTCAGTAAAAACACAGGCATGATTCTTTCTGCATGCCCTACAGCCTATCAATGGCCTAATGATTTGACACAACATAGCTTATTTGTCGCTGTTAGAATATTATGCAGATGGTCATATACGAAAGATATCAAACTTTTCAGAATTGGTCAGATTTTTTTTTTTTGCCCAGGATGATGACTGGTGTATGAGCTGATATAGAATTTGAAAAGATATTCTTTTGGAACAGTGTGCTGAGTTAGTTGTGTCATTGGAAATAAGGACTGCATTAATCGGTCTATACCTGTTCATACTCAGAAAAAAGCTGTTTTTCTGCCAATAGCAATATCTCAGCTTAGCTTCAGCTCTATCATTCCTGCTATGCTGGAAGCCATAAACTGACTGATGAGGTGTTGCGTAAGTTTTCTGTATGATTTGGTTATACATGCCAACATAAAAAAAGAATCTGCAGCAATGTCTAGTTTTTCTAACAAAGTCATGGCAATTGACAGCGTTCGTTTTGACAGAAAGTTGTAAATAAGGGCATCTAAAGAATGATACTGCTTTTGTTAAACATAAGCAGTTACATTACATTAATGCATAGTCACCTGTAATGCCAAGATGAGACTGACAAATGTTTTGGTTCAGTGGCCTAGATCAATGCATAATTTATTTTGAGGCACGGTAGCATTGAAAGATGACTTGCTGAAGGTGCTGTATGTGATGGCTCTCTGACTTTGCATCAGGGCAAATAGCCATTGAATGGTCATTTTCCTTCCAGCATTTGGCTGTAAAACTTACAACGAAATCTGCTGTTATCCTATTCATTGTTGACTATCACTGTGGGTGACTGTAACATCAACATTTATATACTGCTCAAAAGAATTAAAGGAACACTTTTTAATCAGAGTATAGCATAAAGTCAATGAAACGTATGGGATGTTAATCTGGTCAGTTAAGTAGCAGAGAGGGTTGTTAATCAGTTTCAGCTGCTGTGGTGTTAATGAAATTAACAACAGATGCACTAGAGGGGCAACAATGAGATGACCCCCAAAACAGGAATGGTTTAACAGGTGAAGGCCACTGACATTTTTCCCTCCTCATCTTTTCTGACTGTTTCTTCACTAGTTTTGCATTTGGCTACAGTCAGTGTCACTACTGGTAGCATGAGGCGATACCTGGACCCTACAGAGGTTGCACAGGTAGTCCAACTTCTCCAGGATGGCACATCAATACGTGTCATTGCCAGAAGGTTTGCTGTGTCTCCCTGCACAGTCTCAAGGGCATGGAGGAGATTCTAGGAGACAAGCAGTTACTCTAGGAGAGCTGGAGAGAGCCATAGAAGGTCCATAACCCATCAGCAGGACCAGTATCTGCTCCTTTGGGCAAGGAGGAACAGGATGAGCACTGCCAGAGCCCTACAAAATGACCTCCAGCAGGCCACTGGTGTGAATGTCTCTGACTAAACAACCAGAAAGACTTCATGAGGGTGACCCAAGGGCCCCATGTCCTCTAATGGGCCCTGAGCTCACTGCCCAGCAGCATGCAGCTCGATTGGCATTCGCCATAGAATATCAGAATTGGCAGATACACCACTGGTGCCCTGTGCTTTTTACAGATGAGAGCAGGTTCACCCTGAGCACGTGACAGAAGTGAAAGGGTCTGGAGAAGCCATGGAGAACATTATGCTGCCTGTAACATCATTCAGTATGAGCAGTTTGGTGGTGGGTTAATGATTGTCTGGGGAGGCATATCCATGGAGGGTCACACAGACCGCTACAGGCTTGACAAAGGCACCTTGGCTGCCATTAGGTATCAGGATGAAATCCTTGGACCCATTGTCAGACCCTATGCTGGTACAGTGGCTCCTGGTGCACGACAATTCCTGGCCTCATGTGGTGAGAGTATGCAGGCAGTTCCTGGAGGATGAAGGAATTGATACCATTGACTGGCCACCACACTTTCCTGACCTAAATCCAATAGAACACCTCTGGGACATTATGTTTTGGTCCATCCAATGCCACCAGGTTGCACCTCAGACTGTCCAGGAGCTCAGTGATGCCCTGGTCCAGATCTGGGAGGAGATCCCCCACAACACCATCTGTCATCTCATTAGAAGCATGCACCGATGTTGTCAGGCATGTATACAAGAACACAGGGGCCATACAAAGTGCTGCGTACAATTTTGAGTTGCTGCAATTAAATTTTGGCAAAATGGACTAGCCTGCCACATACTTTTTTCACTCTGATTTTTGGGGCGTCTTTGAATTCGGGTCTCTGTAGGTTGATCATTTTCATTTCCATCAAACGATGTGGCATCCTTTCGTTCCTAACATATTACCCAGTCTATATCAGTATAGATATCCAGGAGGATTTCTTTTTCCCATTGAGATCTGATGTGTTTTCAAAGTGTTCCTTTAATTTTTTTGAGCAGTTTATATGTCATCGTGCACAAATTTTATTTTATTTGTGTCTTTGTTCTTTTTTCGCTGTTTGTTTCTTAATCGAATTCAGAACTTTGAATATCAAATATTTATTTATTGTTTGGTTTTTAATGTTTGATATTAGCTTGTATCTTGTTGCTATTGTCATCTTTGCTCTAATTCCTATTGTATTCCTATAAATATTTGTACAGTGCTTTGAGCATGAAAAAGGTGCTATATAAATACAATTTATTATTGCTGTTACACAATGCCATGACTTCAAGTTTGATTACTTTTTTAAAATTATTTTATTTGAAGAAAATAACATTACATACATTCAAGTCAAATTTAATACAGAATTCAACCCCCATCCAAGAGAAATACAAAAGAACCAGTAGTGTGGTAAATGCTTATTCAAAAATTGTATTAATTAGATCTTGCCATGTTGTAGAAATGTTTTAAACAAGTCTAGTAGTCAAAAGTTAGATTTTTTTCCAATTTCAAATAGTATAGAACATTAGTTACCCACTGACTTAAAACAGGGTTGGTTGGGATACTTCCAGTTGAGCAAAATAAGTCTATGTGCTAGTAGTGTGGTATAGGCAATTACAATCAATTTGTCCTTCTCCAGTTAAAGCACATCTGGGAGTACACCAAACACAGCTGTTAATGCATTTGGAGTGATTGTGACACCAAGGGTGTCTATTGGGAATTTGAAGATTTTTGTCCAAAATGATGTTAATTTGGTGCACTTCCAAGACATGTGGCTCAGTGAGGCTAGAGCTGGGTTACAATGTTCGCAGGTTGCATCTTGCCCAGGATACATTTTGGACAATTTTAAGTGAGATAAATGTGAACGAACATGTATTCTATGCATTGCTGCCTTTCAGTCTTTTTCTGAGATTTAAAATGATCCTTTCCCCATTATACCCTAGGATATTTGAAAGAAAGAGACTTTTGTTGAGTGTCTGTCTAAGTCTTGAAAACTAATCAGTATTTTGTCTGGAATAGAAATGGGAGAGAGGTGTGGAAAATTGAGTAGGTTCCTTTTAGTAAAATACCAGTAAACCCCCGATTTCTCTAAAGAATCGCAAATCCAAGAATAGCAATCACTTTCTGTTCCCTCCGATCTTTGGAGGGATGAAAAATTATGGAGGGTGGGAGCGTCCTGGGAAAGTTTTCATTTGATTAAATAAATATATTTGTACTAAAATTAACCAATTTATTAAAACTAAAATTGAAATGTAATTGTTATATCGTTTAAGTCCAAAATGTCTTTGAGTTGTTGCACTTATAAGTAAAAGAAATATCAGAGTGCAAAGGTTTAAATGAAGTAAATTGGAAACAAAAAATTCATAAAATGGTAAATTCAAAATAGTTAATCAAAAATTTCCTTATAAACAAAATTTTTGGTAAAGATGGTTTTCTGTCCTTGAATTAGGTCTTCCTGGTATGGAGTAGTTCAAACATTCACTTCACATGAACGCCGAACTCTTGAAAAGTCAACATAAAGTTGTCCATGTCCAAATACAGGCTCCAATAGGTAAATCCCTACTTTGCCTATGGTTTGTCCTTGGGATTTGTTGATTGTCATGACAAATGCAGCCTTAATGGGAAATTGGCGTTGTTTAAGTTTAAAAGGTAATTTTGCCCAACTTTAAGTTTAAGATTGTGTTGGGGTAATCCGGCCGGGCTAATAGTGTTTAAATATTCTAATGGGAAAGTAAGATACTCAGTTTCGTGTTCAGAATCAACACTGCCAGTACTTCTATACTCCAATCACTTGGTTATTTATCTGGTCAACGTCAATAGGTTGTATATGCGGTGGTGTGCGCTTTCATGTTCGAACAGCGGTTTTATTGTGCATGGCTTGCTTCTGGCCTCTGATCTCGGCTTGGAGATCTACATTACTAAACAAAGGTTGTAGGCCTATATGCAGTGGTGTGCGCGTTCTGGAGGCGGTTGTATTATGCACAGCTTGCTTCTAGCCTCTGCCTTCCGTGCATATATACAAACATTACTAAACGAAGGTTATATATGCGGTGGTGTGCGCGTTCGCGTTTGGGCGGCGGTTGTATTGTGACCTGAAGTTTAGTTTACAGGTTGTGTTGTGTTGTGGAAGCCGCTGGGCTTGACTCTCGGGCGCTGTGGCACTGTGCGTGTGCACTTTCAGTGCTGCTGGCATCCGTGCATACAGTATATACAACTTTCATTTAGTAATATTGATCTGATTTGAAAATAGTGGAAAAATTGTGTTGCTGGGATGTTAAATTTGAAGCCTTGCAGCAGATAAAACAAAGTTTGATTACCAACCTGATCAGTCTCTATAGAGTTTGCATGTTCTCTCCATATGTATTTGGACTGAGTGTGTGTAACTTAAGATACTGCTTTATAGCTGCATGCTAGAAGTGCATCATTGTAGTCTCTTAATTGTCATAATCTGTTGTTTCTACATATGTTGTTAAATTATATCCTCCCAGTATATGCTCACAGGGGGTTCCCTAGGTTTTGCATGAATGATCTAAAATGTTGCCATAACAGATGTTCAGTATTTACTGTAAATATTATGCTTGTATAAATGCACTATATACATGGAAAAACTTTTATCTCTATTTCTGCCATTACTATTGTTAATATAGTTCAAGTAGTGACTTCAGCAGTATTTTAAAAAATAAGCAAAGTAACAATTCCCTGAAAAAAATTAACTTTCAAAGTTTTAGAATGGGTAGTTGACATATATAATCATCATCAGGAAATACCAAAAAATAAAAATAAAGAAAGATTATGCGCATACAGTGATCTTACTGTTTGCAATAGAAATTTCAAAAATAACAAAATCATTTGTGAAATTATATAACCAATTGCTTAAACATGTTGCAGGTGAAAGTAACAAATGACAGAGCACTCTTGTTATTTGATTGTTGTAGTTTTTGATTGTACTGGAGACCTTGAATTTTCACATTATCAGGAGAAAATTGAGTTCTGACGTAGACAGTAAAATGTATGCATAAAGCTGACAGTTACAACATGAATCATATGCAGTTTGTGTTTTTGCACTTGCAAAACACTTTTGGTGAATAATATAAAACTAATAAAATGTGGCTAAAATTAATTTATTATTGAATAATTAAAACTAAATAAAAACATAAAAGAACAAAAAACTAAAAAATAAAATTGGAAAATGCAAAAAAATCTAAATTAAACCACCAAATGCCTTAAAACTCTGCAGTGGGCTGGCGCCCAGGGTTTGTTTCCTGCCTTGCGCCCTGTGTTGGCTGGGATTGGCTCCAGCAGACCCCCGTGACCCTGTAATTAGGATATAGCGTGTTGGATAATGGATGGATGTCTTACAACTAGAAAAGCACTGCTGTGAAGTGGCTAAGAAATAAAAAAATTAGTGAATAAAACTGATCGTGGGGAATATTTTAAATGAATGAATCCATTAATGGTTCCTTTGGAAGTCTGAGATTGAACAGTTCTATAAGTGGGGTTTGGCAAACAGTACTAAATTATTGTAAGGGTACTAGGTTGCAACAGACATGAGGTATTGCTACAGAAATGTTTATAACTGTTTTATAGCTGGTTCCCTTCCTGATGTAGACATTCCACATTAAAAACCGTGAAAAACCGTGAAGAGCATCTAAATATTTTTCTCAAAAAAACAAAAAAAAAGTATTACATCTTAGCACATTGAAGTCAAAAATAGCATATCTTCGGGGACAGATTTTAAATAAAGTTCAGTCTAGGCCTAAAAGAGATTAGATATTTTGATTCAGCTATGACAGGAAGAGCAGTGGTGCACTGCAGATGACAATAAAAAAGTTAAATCAGTCTCAGCTAATATACACTGAGGTGAATTCTCACTTTAATTGTTAATGTGAAGAACCATATGCTGAAAATGGTGAAAGATTTTAATTGTGTATTAAATTGTGTTTTTGGTTGAATATCTTCAATAGTAGCCATGATATATGTTGCTTTGAGAAAATGATTTCTTATTCAGTCAATGAAAGACTTATTTGCCCACATTCAAGACAGAATTTTTTCTTTTCTAATGTTCACCACACCTATCCATAAAGCAATTACATTTTTTGTTTATTATGGCATTATTTATGACCATACTGCAGGAATACTATCATAGTAATTAATAAAGCAGGCAGAATTAAAGTAACTTAACATAATACATAAGTAATATATTTAAGGAATCACAAGTTGTTATACACATTGAAATCATTGAATGTGAAACTGTTATTAAAGACATTTGATGAACTTGAAATGTTAATGAACCTTGTATAGCAGAGCTAAATTGAGTTCTGTGGCTTTCAAAATCTCAAGATTGTTTGAAATGGGAAAGCCAGAGGCTAAAAGAGATACCCAACAAAATTTTATAACATAATCTAATAAATTATCAATTCATCCTAGCTATATTCAAGAAAGCTAAAGAAGAAAGCCTTCTGCCTAAATATTTGTCAGGCATCCATCACAGTCTTTTAAAATAATAAATAAGTAAACAGCTAAAATTTACATCCCTTAAACTAGTTTTAGTACTTGGTAACAGTGTTAAGATTTTGGCAAAATCCAAAGCACAAACAGTGGAAGAAGTCCTTCTGCTTTTAATTTTACAAAATCAAATGAATTTGTTCAAGGAAGGCAAATACCATATAAACCTTTAACGAATGCTCAGTTGTATATGTATATGTTGGTTTTCTTTTGCATATTTCCTGATGCCTTGTTAGGATTTGCTGCAGAAAAAGCCTTTGATTGATTTAAACTGGAATATCTTTTATACCTTACTACTTAAATTTAGGTTTGAACATAATTTATGTGCTTGAATGATATTCTCACTAAGTACGATGTGAATACTCTGAATATGTTGTGTTAGAGTACAGAGCCTTATAGGGCTTTTTTTCTGTCACTGATGCTGTTTACAATTACTATTGAAACTTTCATATTAATAAATAAAGCAGATATTTGTAGGATAGAAATGGAGAAAAAAGAGAAAGCATATCTTATCAAGATGACATAATACTTCGTATTACTCGCCTATACCTGTATTCAGTATTACTAAGTGTATTAGGTATATGAAAGGATTGCCATTGAATTTCTAGGTGTAAGAAATTTAATTGCATATATTATATTCAGTCAGTACTCTTCCATGTCATTTTCTCTGTCTCAAACCATTTAAATATTTAAGGATTTCAAAAAAGCTAAAAAAAAACAACTTTTTAAATATAATGTTTGCAGCCTGTTCAAAGTGCTAAACTAGATATTAATAGATGGTCATGTCTTTACCTCACATTAGCTGTGTGAATTAAAATTGTCAGATTGTCACTTTTTTTTTCTTCTTCAATGTTCTTCAAGTCTCTATCAAAAGAGAGTTAAAACTAGGTTTGGTTGGTATACAAAGGGAACACAGATTTGTAAATTTTTGGCCTACATGCCATTCTACCCTACATGCAGTCTGTCCTACCATTACCTAATTTCAGTTTCTACTACTGTGGTGCAAAAACAATTTTCCAAGACTCTGAGGAACACAAAAATTAAAACTGCTGGTTTGGGAAGCTATGGAAAGGAAATCTTACATTACTTTTGTCATTTTCTGAATTGTTTCATTCCATTCAAAGTAAAAGTTAATTAACTCACTATATATGGTAAAAGATATAAAGGGTAACCTATGCAATTTAAAATTAGAAGAAGCTGGAATTTCCATTCATATAACAGTCTAAATCTAATTTAGTGTTAGGAAAACATTTAGTAATTCTGTCTTTAAGTAAGCATGCTATATCTCTGCAGATGGGCTGGTGATGATGTTAAAGCTGAATTTGACATTAAACATTGTATTTCTTATTATGCACTTAACTAACTGTGTTACCTGGCTTTGTCCTGAAAATTGATGAAGACAATAGTCATCAGTTATAGTTCCATTGGTTAACCAAGGTATAATATTAACAGCAGACAGTGTGGTATAGTGGTTAGGGTTTTGGACCTATAACTTCAAACCCTGACTATGTGGGTTCAAATTCTGGTACTGACATTGTGTGACCGTGAAAAAGTCACTTCACCTACCTTCGCTTCTATTGGTAGGCAAAAGAAATGTAACCAATTGTATCTCAGGTATTCTAAATTGGCTTGGATAAAGGAGTCAGTCAAAAAATAAGTAATGTTTGGTCACTGGAGGTGCTTATTCTTGAACATGGTATATACTGTACAATTGCCCAAGAATGAAACATTCCTGTATAAGATCAGTTCCTCCTTTTTCTTGTGACTTTGTTTTTGTTAATGATCATTGCATAGCACAATTGTACAGGAAAGTGTATTCTTCTGTATTAGAATGGGGGTTATCAGTAGAAATAATGTGAAATTTGAGTATATATTATTTTAGATGTTTATGATTTTCATTTTTTATTTAGTATTTATTTTTTTGTTTTTCACCAGTTATATGTGGACGCCTTAAGTCTGCAGATGCAAATGTATTTATAAAGATTTTCAGAGAGAGTATGGGGCTAGGTTATACCTGTTCAAAGTAAGCAGATACACATGCACATGTACAGTAAATGATTTTGGAGGGTGGAGTTGTCCCCTAACAAAGTCTATAGATGCAAATGCATATTACAGTGTAGTTTGTGGGGGACCCATCCATTTTAAATTGCTGCTCATGTACATAATCCACAAAACATCAGGGTAAGGGTTCAACATATCGGAGCTTAAGCCATTGAAGCCCCAACCTCCTCCTCAATGCCACTGTCTCAGTTCAGGCTTCTCTTGGACGTGAGGACATCACGTCCACCTCTGCTTCTCTGTACCCCTCTCTCTGTCTTTTTGCTTTTAGTGAAACAACACCTATGATCACAGATCGAATGCTGGTGCCAGGCAATGTAAGTTTTTATTGCATGTTTGGTAACCATTGAGTTTTGTATCTTCCTCGAGTTTCATCAAATGTACCCCTTCCATTTCAAACCTTCCTGAATACATCAAACGTGATTACATCTCTTTTTTCCTGTCCAGGACATCCCCCTTCTTCAGTCGTTCTTCCACCCTATTGGTTAATGGAGCTGTTTGACCTGTCAATCACAAGTAGAAAATTTATCAACAAATACATAAACACTGGTCTGATACTTTTTCTTTTTTCTATAACATCACCAAATTTCAAGTGAAACAGTCAAGGACTGAGATTTTGGGGTATTTACTTTTTCTACTGTGGTGGGATGAATTACTGTACTCTTTACTAGTGATTTATTGAAATGCCCTTTCTTAGTGTATAGTACTGTACATAGATGTAGAATCTAGCATTTTAAAATAAGCAGCAAAATGTAAATATACATTGGTAATAGTAAAAAAGTTTGGAAAATATGAAGAACTAGTAGTACATGGATTATTTTTTCTAAATTAGAAAGCTCCTGAACATTTCTGTTAATTTTGATGGTTTCAAATCCTGTTGTAAATCCTGCCACACATAAATACCAAAAAAAGGAGTGTAGGGCTCAAAATACCATCAACCAGAATTGCAGCTTGCCTTGGTCTGGCTCCACAGAGAAAGCCTCACCCGCTGGCAGCCTAGATCCAAACAAACAGACAGGCTTTCTAAGCTGCATAAGCATGCAAAATGGGGGCTAATATTCTTAGTAAGCAAAATACAGAATTTCCATTAATGGAGCAGAGGAACCATAAAATCTCTGGTTCCTTTATATTCAAAAATTGTTTTAAGGAATTAAGAAAAAATTACAAGAAAAAGGACAGGAATACCAAGACATGACAAAGTGAAGCACAAATAGGTTTTGAATAATTAAAATTGGAGCAGGGGTCAAAATCCAGAAAATCCAAATATTAAACTTAATTAATGCAGGAATCAAAAACAGACCAATACCAAAGCTGCAGTAACCGCTGCCACTTCACCTTTTATAAAGCTGGAGTAATCTCCCAGCTGAATCATTAAGTGGCCCTTCCTCTTTAGGCTGTATATAAAAGGAACAAGGCAGAAGAAACATAAAACTGATGCATATTCTTAATATAATATGGAACTGAAAAATAATGAACCAGGAATATCATAATAATAAAAGTACACTTACCTGAATATAATGACAAGGGAAAAAACAAAAAATTTTGTAATATGAAAAATGTATATATTTAAAAACAAGAAAAAAAAATTAACAAAGAATAACACTGAAGTAGGGCAACTACCCTGGCTGTGCTATAACAAGTCCAGATCAAAATAAAAACTATACATTTATTTCCAAAAAAAATCAATTATTACAGTATACTTCTTAATAAAACCTGTGAATCATGTAATGAAACATTATGACACATCTTTTACCAAACATTTACCCTTCTGTATCTGGAGAGAAAAGAAAGGTTTTGGGATGAGGATAATTGGATAAAGCAAAGAAACGTTTGAGTGTGATTTTCATCAAATATTATTGCATGGGCCATTTTTTTCCTGTGAGACCTCCTTCATGGCTCTTGGCAGGTGAGGCATACATCTGTTATTATTTTATTAGATACCATTCACTATCCAAAAACCATTTTGTTTATCCATCCATTTTGTTGATCTGGAAGGGTGCAAATGCTAATACCATCCCCTCTCTATTGCATTTTTTATGTTATTTTGTCAAACCAGAAATACGAGCTGATGAGATAGTTGACAGAAATATAGCAGGTTCATAGTTTTTTTTATGATTAGGCTGAAAATATTCCTGTGTTAAGAAAACAACTGTTTTCTGTGACGTCAGCAAAAAGGCAGTTTTGCACAAAAGCAGGCAACGTTTATCTTTTCTACTAACTCAAATTATGAGACAAGTGAGCAATTTGAGCTTATGCCACTGCTGATGGATGCTGTGGCAACCATCTAAACTCATTACATTTACTCATGCAACAATAGCTTCAATTTGGGATTGCATCTATCCATATGATGAGAAAAAAACAAAAGCTGGAGAGAAGTCACAGATGCTCTTGTATTTTTCATAGCAATGATACAAGTTAAAACAATAAACAAAAAGGTTTTAAACAAATCCTTGTAAAAAATGGATCCTTGGTACACTCATTCATGTAGAAAATTTAACTGTTTTATTAATTATACCTCAAATGTACAATATGTTGCATGTGAAACAGACCTATGGATAAGCACAGTATGGGTGCTTTATTTAATCTTACTGTATACAAAATTAATATTGACATAATTAATATTGATGTAATTGGAGCAATTTACAACACTCATGTTGCAATAAGGGCACCAAACAAAAATAAAGCTGCTTTTGTTAATCATAAGCAGTGACGGGCCATTAACGCACAAGTCATCTGTGATGCAAAGATAAGACTGACAGATGTTGTGACTCAGTGGTCTGGGTCAGGCTATACAATTCAATTATTTTGAGGTAAAGTACCTTTGACAGATTTTATGGTATTGTACGTGGTGGCTGGTATATTGGTAAGGTAACTGATTGAACCATGAGGTTTTCATATAGCTTGTGCTATTCATTGGAACATGTAATGGCATGATTGCTGTTACAAGTAATATTAGCTACCTGCTCAGATGCTGGTGCCTTATGCTTTTCCTTGACCCCCAGCACACAGGGGAGAGGATCTGTAATGTCATGTATGATCTTGCATTCTCAGTTGTGGAGCTCAGCCAGATACTCTTGAATGCAAGTGGCTGTGTCTCATTGGATCGGGTGGGAGGCTTCTCTGCCAGCCAATGAAGTTCTGCAGCATCATTATTGCCTAATTGTAAGGCTAATTATCATGCTCCATATATGACTGTTTCAGGGCAGCATTTGAGGTGCGTTCATGTGTGCACATTTATATAAAGGGTAAATTGCATAGAAATGTGAGTACATTTTTTTTGCTGTGTCTGTATGTTCATGCTTAAATCCACATAAAGATTTATAAATTAGGCCCCAGGTCTTTAAAAATACATTTAAATCCCTTTCCATCTTTGAATTTTGACATTCTTCCAAAGTCCTCCAAAATCTATCTCTCTTTTGCACCCTGCTGTAGAAAAGAGAGTTATAGGATTAGTATGTGTGTTATCACATTGATTTGAACACCAGATTTAAATTGCCCTCTTTTTTTATAAAAAAATTCACGTACTTTTCCATTACTTGACCTTTAGCTCTTAAACAAGATTTTCAATAAGGAAAAGACCATTTTTGTGTATGCAGTTAATCAGATTTTATTTATTGGTAAGATGTAACAAAGGTTATATCATATTTATGTAGGATTCCAGAAGATTCCAGAAGATTCCAGTAGTTTCACAAATGTTTATTATTAATTAAGGATATACTCTTAGGGCAGGTGTATACTGTAGCACTTACAACTATCCTGATTGTGACAATTTATGTGGTTCATTATTTTAAAATAACTGGACCTTTTCATTGTTGATTGCTGTCTAGTATAATATTAACTAACATAGTCATTCCTTTAGTAGAGGACTCTATTTGTAGTCTGAAAACATTTGTCATCTGGGAAGATACAGGCTCTGTATGTACAAGAAGAGTGTCCATAGTGAGGCTATTTTTGCCTCTGTTGGCGAAGAGAAAGATGACAGCTTTTATCTTACAGTTTGTAACCACATACCTCTTGTGAGTGTGGAAAGGTGTTTTAAATATGAATTTTGTTGAAGAGTAAAGCAAAATTTGTTATTTTTCATAATAGTTTGGATAATTGAAATAATAATCATTAATGCATATTTGATGGATTTTGCCACTGGTAAAGGTGGAAAACAGTTTGTGTTATAGTATTTTGGCACTTTGTTTTGGGGTTTGAATATTGTAGTGGAGCAAAAACATTTTTTTTTCCTGTTAAAGTGCATTTACTGCTTCAGGCCTAATTTGTTTAAATTCATTTAATGTTAAACTTTTTAACATTGACTTGTGTAACTTTTACCTGCACAGAATGTGGGAAGTGATTTGTGTTCCTGTTGTTTCTGTCCTATAAGTGACCTTGCAAAGAGAATAGTTTCTGGCGGCCAAATGAAACCATGTCTATATTTTTTGATGCTGGAGGCTAGGTTTTATTAATGCAATGTCTGAGGTCTTTGAAGTTGCGACTTTATGAGAAAAATCCTAATTTCCTTACCTTTGTTCATTAATGTGTATGACTTCCAGGGAAACAGAATACCTGCTGTGCTAATTATTTCATTTATGTGCCACCTCTAAAATATGTAATGGATTTTCTGTGCTTCTGCAGGTATGAGACATGGAATTATAGAAGTAAATCCGGATGTCCTAAATCTTGTGTCTCATGCTACTCTTGAACGCTTGCGGGAACTTGTGGAAAAACTCACAGTAATTGCACAACATCGTGCACTATCATACAAGGTATTCTAATTTTTACTTTTTGCATTTTGTAGTAATATTGGGTATCAGAAAGCTTTAATGTGACAGCTCATTTATTGTTTGTTATGTAGAGAAATTAGACCTTTAGTTTTGTCATCCAGCAAATATCATGATTAAAGAAGCTAAAACAGGTGTTTGTAGTTTTATCATATGTTTGAATGACTCTTAAGACATCATTCTTATTTTATTGTTTCAGGAATAGTTTCTAAAATATTTGGGCATTTGTAAACTTTAAACAAACAAATTAACTTTCATAAACATACCAACTTTACATCATAAAATGTATATTCAGAAGATGGCCTGAGATGCGGCATATAGTATGTTATTCTACTGTTTCAAATTAAATTTCATACTCAATTTTATTCTCTTATAGCTCTGTGAAGAAACTTTGACTTACTCCCAGTTTACAGAAAATTTCAGCATAGTTTAGGTCTGGACATTGGTTAGGCTATTCCAGAACTCCAAGTGCCTTTTAATTCAAACAGTTGTGCTGAAGGGTTGCATTTGTGTTTTAGATAGTTGCCATGCTGCATGATCCAGCAGTTTTTGGTAACTGGGCAGATGTTTATTTTGATATTCACCTGAAACATTTATTCACCTATATTAAAAATTTAAATGTAAGAGAAAAAAAGGAACTTGTCCCTTACCTCACTAATAATCTTCCTCCACTACTTTGTTCCTTCCCTGAATGCGGTTACAGCCAGGGTATTCCTCAAAAAATCACCCCAAGTGCTGTTATTGACATTACTGAATGTTGATACAGATGTGAATTACTGTTTCTGTTCTGTAGACAACTAGACAATAATTATTAAACAAAATATCACAGGATTACGCATAGTCTTTACACTTCCACATATAACAAGCTGTATACCCTGAGAAAAGGAAATATACAGTGGAACCTCGGGTCATGAACGTCTCTGAACACGTACAAATTGGTTTATGACCAAAAAGTTTGCCAAACTTTTGCATCTGTTCATGACTACACACTCTGGTGACAAACAAGCCAGTTTCCTTTTCGGTTCGTATGTGCCAATAATTTCCGCACGTATTCAGTCTCTCCCTGTGCATTCGCTGTAAACTCTTTGTGCTGTATTTCGTTTCCCTTCCGGTTCGTACGCGCTGGTGATTTACACACGTGTTCAGTCTCTCCCTGTATAGTACATTGTTCTTGATCAGACGTGCATCACGCAGAGGGACTTGACCTCAACACTGTAATCTCCTCTATACCCAGTTCCTCCTCACTTCCTTCATGCCAGAGCTTGACTCATGCAAGGTTAGTTTTCTTGGTTGTTTATGATTAGTTTTTGTATAAATTACAGATTTTTCAAATGTTCATTTTTTTCCCTGTGCTTAAAACTCGTTAAAAAAAAGTGCTCACAGCGAACGGTTCATATGGCTATAGCGTTAACTCCGGCAAGGTTACTTTTCTTGGTTGTTTATGGTTAGTTTTTGTATAAATTATGGGTTTTTCAAATGTCTATTTTTTTCCCTGTGCTTAAAATTCATTAAAAAAAAAGTGTTTATAGCGAGCGGTACATAAGGCTAGAGCGTGAACTCTTGCAATGTTAGTTTTCTCTGTTCAAGGTTTTCTCATTGTTATTCAATGTTTTTACATTTAGTTTACTATTACACTGTGCATTTTATGGTATAATTAACTATTTTTGTGCTTAAAAATCTAAACAAATATATTTACATACAGCTCGTATGGTCCAGAACGGATTAATTGTATTTACATACAATCCTATGGGGGGAAATTACTTTGGGTCAAATCGGGGTGCGACCAGAGTTTTGGAACGAATTAACAGAAATAACACAATAAATTTGTTTTTTGAGTGGTAGAAATAAGTTTATGTATGAATCAGTATGTGTTCCAGCATTGCGGGTGCACCTTGCATAAATGTTGAAACTCATCCCCACAATGGCCACAGTGAGCACTCAAGTGAACAGGAAATGTATCCTTACTTCAAGAAAATAGTATCAAGAATCTGTGGTAAAATTTAGTACTTACGGTTTACTTTTGTTGTCAAAAGCATGCCTCACAAATGTGGAAAGCATGCTTTCTTAAATCAATATTTTTGCTGCCTCAGAGTGGACATATTCAGTAATTTTTAAGGCTTTTATTTTAATGTTGGACCCCGACCTTCATTTTAAAGTGCAAAATTAATAAAAATTGCTTCACTCCAGAATACAATTTTATGTGGCAAATTAATATATAGCATAATTTTAAAGAAATAACTTTCACTTGAAAAATGCCAAACTAATCCTTTAAAGCTAAATAGGATTTAATAAAACAGTTTTGGCCAGGATTAGCTAATTTAGTAATGACAGTTTGTAATGTACTGGCAAAAAAATAGCAACTCATTTAGCATCTCTGTTCATTAGTAACTCAAGCATGCAAAGTGATTCTTATTAAGCAAAACTGAATTTGATTCTATATTTATATTGATGTTTAAATATGATCTGAAGCTTTCTCTGTATTAATGGAGAGACTGCAGATCACAGCATGCAGAATATTGTGGAGGTGTGAGGCCACTCAGACCTGCCACCAGATCTTTTCCGAGAACAAATCTGTTAATGTTTTTTTACAGTACCATTAATCAGAGGATATTTAGCCCAGAGAGAAAATTATTTGTATGATTATGATTCAAAATGAACTCAGAATTAACTGAATTCATTATTAATTTTCTTGTTGCCATTAGTTAAAATGTCAGTCATAAGCTTTACTGCAGATATAGAAGCAAACAAACAAAACACTGATAATCTAAGATGCCATAGAAATGAAGTGCAAACATAGTGATTAAGAAATTCACCATAGTCTATTAAATGAGACTTAAGATTAGATCCTGTAATAGGTATTAGTGCTTCTAAGTGCATAAATAACAGGATGCATTTGCTCTAGGATTTGCAGTTTTAACACTAACTCTCTGTAATTTCTTTATTTGTGGAGATTGAACAAAAATCCTATTGAAAGATCTCTGCCAAAACCCTTGATAGCCTGCCAGATGTTTAAACTTGTTGATACTCGCTGATTTCCAGCAGTGTGGTGTTTAGTCCCCCTTTTGAGGTGCAACTTAGTTGCCATATTACCCTAAGCTTTAAGAGGTGACACCTGTCATCCAACAATACTGACCAGCACCTGTGATAACAAATGTGTGCATGTATCATTTGGCAATTTGAGTTCAATGAGTCTCATGATGTTGGGAGTGGAATGTAAATTGTTTTGTAGTGAGGTTTTAATGTTGGTGCAGAATTTCTTCAGTGCCATACTAGTTGGGGAGGGATAATTTAATATGGAAGGTAGGGAACGACTGAACTGTGTATCCATAGCAGTACTGGCAACTAGACCAGATGTGTCAGACACAAATATACTATCGGGCAACTTGGCACATTCATTTCTTTGCAAAACAAAGCCATTATAATGAAATATACAAAAATTAGGAAAAGATTTGGAGCACCAGAAGGTGATCCCCGTATCGTGTAAGGCAAAATTAAACAAGGTTATTGCTATAGCAGAAAAAAATGTATCTTCTAAGATGTCAGTCCATGTAACGAGTGATTCCATGAAGCCAGATATGGAGTTTTTATGGCTTCTTGACCAGAAGAGGTAGGATTAGCATCCTCACTTAGTCAGTGCACATCTTTGTAATAAGGTTTGTCTTATTGGTCCATATTAGACAGTTTTTTTAAAAAAAATAACTTGAACTGACAATGGTTCAAACATACTTCCTTTAATGAAGTTAAAAGTTTTCATATAGTATTCATGGAGTGATCCATTTTGAGTTTGAATAAAGTGGTCTCACTTATCCAAAAAGCTTTGTACTCTGCAGGAGCAAAAGATACCAGAGACTTTGATTATGCACTGTTTTAAAATGTATATGCTGAAAAACAAACTGGATGTTTTAGTGAACACTTTTGAATCTGTGAAACTGGCATGTGCTGCTAAATCTTGTTGAGTTTTAGCCATGTGTATAAAATTTCCACTTGTTGTGAATAGCTATTTTAAATTCTTTAACACTAGAATTACCAGAGCCTACGAAAAAACTCGTAATTCCGTCCCACCTTAAACTGCTTCTTAAATCCCTTCACACCTCTCCGCCAGCGTCCTTTGTTCTCTAAATGTGCTGATAAAGAGAAGCCCGGAGCAGCCGGCTATTCCATCCCCCCACCAATTTAGAACGTGCACGAACTTCTCTCAGCTCATGCCTTGATTGAGTATCTGGGAGTGAAGTGGAGTTTTAGAGTGGAAATAATAGATCGTTGTTTGGAACACACGCATTTCATGTCTGTTCCGTTTCTACAGTAATCTGTGTCAACACATTGTTAAAACAGAAACTTTTTTATATTCTAGTAGTAGATGACAAAATGTAGGCATAAACTATATAATGTATGAAGCCTGAAGTCCAAATAGCAAAGAAACATTTTCACAAGAATAACACAATTGCACTTTTATTCAAACATATAACTGCAGAAAGAAAAAGCCGCCTTAACATGCGACATTGACACCAGTTTACTATAACTAACTCCGTGGTTCAATAGATACAGCCCCGCTTGAGAATCAAGGGTCCGGGTTCGATCCTGCGCCCTCCCTTTTGAGAAGTAAACTGTTCTTAGTCTTACTGTTTTAGTATAAAAACATACATTTGATTTCAGTCTGTAACAGCCGGTGCAATTTATGATCTTTGTAAAGGTTAGCTTTTTTTTTTATTATTCACTTTTCACTCTCTCAGTCGCGTTCAGAATCAATCCATACAACCCCATCTGACACGGCTGTTTTCACTAAAGGCGCTATAGCTCTGCAGTGTACCACGATGCATACTAACGCCCCGGTTCTGACACACAAGCGCTGGCGAAGCTGCCTTCTTCGTATCTCACCGTCACTTGCTTTTCTTTTTATTCAGTTTTATTGAGTGTTCCTGCCAGTCCCGCATGTTGCTGTATGCTTTTCTTTTGCACCCAGGACATGCAGAAGAAAGAATGGTAAAGACCAGTAACTTCGGCGCTATATGCAATCATCAGACACTCCCCATCTGCCCGTGTCGTTCAAACACAGGAACATATATTGGTGTAAAAGTATAACAAAAGTGCACTTTTATTCAAGTGCACTTTTCCATCGCCTTTTCCTGTAAGAAGCAGTGTACACACTTCTCTCTATGCTGTGGTTTCTATTACACACCTGAAAGAAAGAGACAATATATGTGAAAATATAATGCACTAATGCAATATTATTTGAAAACGAACAGCGTCAGATCGGGTGTGAATTTATGCAGGAACTGGAAATTCTCTGATGCGGACCTTCCCCAGGGAAGAAAGTACAGTGTCAGGTGCTCATTCAGTGTAATAGAAACCATAGCACAGAGAGGGGTGTACACGGCAACAAGAACACGGTCGTAAATGTAGGAAGGACGGTCCTTGGGTGTGTGGGAACTGTTAATATTTGAATGTGATGATTTTATATAGCACGGAATGAAAATCTTCACTTCTTAGCATTGCACCATGCAAGATGTCGTATCAATCGCCTACTGTATCTTGCTTTCTTTTTTCTTCGGTTATACAGGTAGTTTTGAATAAAAGTGCACTTGTTTTGTTTGCGAAATGAAGTGTCTGCGTGCACTTTTCGTGGCATTACACGTGTATTTTTGAGCATGCCCGTTTGAGCAGTATAAAAGTATTGAAAAGTATAACAAAACAACGGGCAGATGGGGAGTGTCTGATGATTGCATATAGCGCCGAACTTACTGCTCTTTACTATTCTCTCCTCTGCGTGCCCTGGAGTACAAAAGAAACAGAATACAGGCGCTATAGCTCTGTGCTGTACCACGATGCATACTAACGCCCCGGTTCTGACACACAGGCGCTGGCGAAGCTGTCTTCTTCGTATCTCACCGTCACTTGATTTTCTTTTTATTCAGTTTTATTGAGTGTTCCTGCCAGTTCCCGCATGTTGCTGTATGCTGGATATGTTCATATGTATTGTCTCTTTCTTTCAGGTGTGTAATAGAAACCACAGCATAGAGAGAAGTGTGTACACTGCTTCTTACAGGAAAAGGCGATGGAAAAAGTGCACTTGAATAAAAGTGCACTTTTGTTATACTTTTACACCAATATATGTTCCTGTGTTTGAGCGACACGGGCAGATGGGGAGTGTCTGATGATTGCATATAGCGCCCGAAGTTACTGGTCTTTACCATTCTTTCTTCTGCATGTCCTGGGTGCAAAAGAAAAAGCATACAGCAACATCGGGGACTGGCAGGAACACTCAATAAAACTGAATAAAAGAAAAGCAAGTGACGGTGAGATACGAAGAAGGCAGCTTCGCCAGCGTTTGTGTCAGAACCGGGGCGTTAGTATGCATCGTGGTACACTGCAGAGCTATAGCGTCTTTAGTGAAAACAGCCGTGTCAGATGGGGTTGTATGGATTGATTCTGAACGCGACTGAGAGAGTGAAAAGTGAATAAAAAAAAAGCTAACCTTTACAAAGATCATAAATTGCACCGGCTGTTACAGACTGAAATCAAATGTATGTTTTTATTCTAAAACAGTAAGACTAAGAACAGTTTACTTCTCAAAAGGGAGGGGCGCAGGATCGAACCCGTGACCCCTTGATTCCCAAGCGGGGGCTGTATCTATTGAACCACGGAGTCAGTTATAGTAAACTGGTGTCAATGTCGCATGTTAAGGCGGCTTTTCTTTCTGCAGTTATATGTTTGAATAAAAGTGCAATTGTGTTATTCTTGTGAAAATGTTTCTTTGCTATTTGGACTTCAGGCTTCATACATTATATAGTTTATGCCTACATTTTGTCATCTACTACTAGAATATAAAAAAAGTTTCTGTTTTAACAATGTGTTGACACAGATTACTGTAGAAACGGAACAGACATGAAATGCGTGTGTTCCAAACAACGATCTATTATTTCACTCTAAAACTCCACTTCACTCCCAGATACTCAATCAAGGCATGAGCTGAGAGAAGTTCGTGCACGTTCTAAATTGGTGGGGGGATGGAATAGCCGGCTTCTCTTTATCAGCACATTTAGAAGACAAAGGGCTGGCGGAGAGGTGTGAAGGGATTTAAGAAGCAGTTTAAGGTGGGACGGAATTACGAGTTTTTTCGTAGGCTCTGGTAATTCTAGTGTTAAAGGCTTTACCAGTTTATCCTCATAACACAAGTCATTAAATTTAGCTTACTTATTCATTTTGTAATGTTAACACAAAATATAAACTTTTTAGCACTAATGCTTTTATTTTGCATACAAAGCACACCCTTCTGTTCATAACAAATAAGTATTCTGTCTTGCATCTATCTTGAAACTGTCATCTTTATTTATAAACTCTACTTTGATTTTTGTTTTAACATGGCTAGCAAACTAATGTGGCAGCTAAACCGTAATTATACCAAAGGTGCATCATTGTGTTTAGTATATTAACTATTTGGCAGATTAAAGTTATTCAGAGTAGAAGTAGGTGGGAGGTAAGGAAAGTTGGTCAGGTTTTGTTTAACAAAGTTTCTAATTTGGAGGTAGTGAAAGAAAATTGTTGCTGGAAGGTTAAATTTGGAGTGTAATTGTTCATAGGATGCGAAGACGTTGTCTGTGTAGAGATCTCTTAAGTGATTTAATCCCAAATGTTTTCCAGATATTAAAAGCTGTGTACGTTTGAGAGGAAGGAAATAGGTAGTTATAGTGCAGAGGTGTTACAGATAAAAGCTTCTCTATCTTAAAGTACTTCCTGCTTTGGTTCCATATTCTGAACGAATGAAGCACAAATGAGTTATTAGTATATTGGTGATAACTTATATTTAATGGGGTACAAAGCAAGGAATATAAAGAAGTGCCGCAGGATTCTATTTCTTTTGCAGATTAGGCCTATGTATGTTCATCCATTTCTGTCAATGTCCTGGTTTTTATAGCTTATATATTTCCTGCCCAGTAATAAAACTGAAAGTTAGGTAGAGCAATACCACCTGCCTTAGGTCTTTGTAGGGTCACCCTTTGAATGCGTGGATGTTTTGAATTCCAAATTAATGAGGTTATGATTGAATCTAACTGATTAAAAAATTATTTGTTGATGTATATGGGAATGCTTTGAAATAGAAAAGAAGCTTAGGGAGGATATTCATCTTGACAATGTTAATTCTTCCAGCTAATGTGAGGTGAAGGGTGGACCATCTATGCAAGTCTTGCTTAAGTTTTTCCAAGCAGACAGCAAAATTTTGTTGATAAAGAGCTTTATGTTTACTTATAATGTTTACCCTTAGGTATTTAAACTGATCTGTGATGATAAAAGGGAAGGTGTCCAATCTAATATTGTGTGTTAATCCATGCACAAATGTTCGGACCAAACCAAAGTTTTTCCAAGGTGGTTAAATGGTAGTTCTATTCAACCATACCAAATACTTTTTCTGTATCCAACGATCTCATCATCTCCAGGGTGTTAGACTTTGTGGGTTAATATATTACATTAAACAGGCGACGAAGATTGGAAGCTAAGTGTCTGCCTTTTAATAAAACCAGTTTGATCTTGTGTTATTATCCGAGGAAGAACTTTCTCAGTCCTACTGGCAAGGACTTTGGAGAGTATCTTAACATCGTAATTCAGAAGTGAGATTGGTCTGTATGATGTACATTGTAATAACTCCTTATTTTCCTGCGCTCCTCCCTTTTGAGAAGTAAACTGTTCTTAGTCTTACTGTTTTAGAATAAAACATACATTTGATTTCAGTCTGTAACAGCCGTGCAATTTATGATCTTTGTAAAGGTTAGCTTTTTTTTTATTCACTTTTCACTCTCTCAGTCGCGTTCAGAATCAATCCATACAACCCCATCTGACACGGCTGTTTTCACTAAAGGCGCTATAGCTCTGCAGTGTACCACGATGCATACTAACGCCCCGGTTCTGACACACAAGCGCTGGCGAAGCTGCCTTCTTCGTATCTCACCGTCACTTGCTTTTCTTTTTATTCAGTTTTATTGAGTGTTCCTGCCAGTCCCCGCATGTTGCTGTATGCTTTTCTTTTGCACCCAGGACATGCAGAAGAAAGAATGGTAAAGACCAACTTCGCGCTATATGCAATCATCAGACACTCCCCATCTGCCCGTGTCGTTCAAACACAGGAACATATATTGGTGTAAAAGTATAACAAAAGTGCACTTTTATTCAAGTGCACTTTTTCCATCGCCTTTTCCTGTAAGAAGCAATGTACACACTTCTCTCTATGCTGTGGTTTCTATTACACACCTGAAAGAAAGAGACAATATATAAATATAATCGCACTAATGCAATATTATTTGAAAACGAACAGCGTCAGATCGGGTGTGAATTTATGCAGGAACTGGAAATTCTCTGATGCGGGACCTTCCCCCAGGGAAGAAAGTACAGTGTCAGGTGCTCATTCAGTGTAATAGAAACCATAGCACAGAGAGGTGTGTACACGGCAACAAGTACACGTGTCGTAAATGTAGGAAGGACGGTCCTTGGGTGTGTGGGAACTGTTAATATTTGAATGTGATGATTTTATATAGCACGGAATGAAAATCTTCACTTCTTAGCATTGCACCATGCAAGATGTCGTATCAATCGCCTACTGTATCTTGCTTTCTTTTTTCTTCGGTTATACAGGTAGTTTTGAATAAAAGTGCACTTGTTTTGTTTGCGAAATGAAGTGTCTGCGTGCACTTTTCGTGGCATTACACGTGTATTTTTTGAGCATGCCCGCTTGAGCAGTATAAAAGTATTGAAAAGTATAACAAAACAACGGGCAGATGGGGAGTGTCTGATGATTGCATATAGCGAACTTACTGCTCTTTACTATTCTCTCCTCTGCGTGCCCTGGAGTACAAAAGAAACAGAATACAGACGCTATAGCTCTGTGCTGTACCACGATGCATACTAACCCCCCGGTTCTGACACACAGACGCTGGCGAAGCTGTCTTCTTCGTATCTCACCGTCACTTGATTTTCTTTTTATTCAGTTTTATTGAGTGTTCCTGCCAGTCCCCGCATGTTGCTGTATGCTGGATATGTTCATATGTATTGTCTCTTTCTTTCAGGTGTGTAATAGAAACCACAGCATAGAGAGAAGTGTGTACACTGCTTCTTACAGGAAAAGGCGATGGAAAAAGTGCACTTGAATAAAAGTGCACTTTTGTTATACTTTTACACCAATATATGTTCCTGTGTTTGAACGACACGGGCAGATGGGGAGTGTCTGATGATTGCATATAGCGCCGGTTACTGGTCTTTACCATTCTTTCTTCTGCATGTCCTGGGTGCAAAAGAAAAAGCATACAGCAACATCGGGGACTGGCAGGAACACTCAATAAAACTGAATAAAAAGAAAAGCAAGTGACGGTGAGATACGAAGAAGGCAGCTTCGCCAGCGTTTGTGTGTCAGAACCGGGGGGCGTTAGTATGCATCGTGGTACACTGCAGAGCTATAGCGCGTCTTTAGTGAAAACAGCCGTGTCAGATGGGGTTGTATGGATTGATTCTGAACGCGACTGAGAGAGTGAAAAGTGAATAAAAAAAAAAGCTAACCTTTACAAAGATCATAAATTGCACCGGCTGTTACAGACTGAAATCAAATGTATGTTTTATACTAAAACAGTAAGACTAAGAACAGTTTACTTCTCAAAAGGGAGGGGCGCAGGATCGAACCCGTGACCCCTTGATTCCCAAGCGGGGGCTGTATCTATTGAACCACGGAGTCAGTTATAGTAAACTGGTGTCAATGTCGCATGTTAAGGCGGCTTTTTCTTTCTGCAGTTATATGTTTGAATAAAAGTGCAATTGTGTTATTCTTGTGAAAATGTTTCTTTGCTATTTGGACTTCAGGCTTCATACATTATATAGTTTATGCCTACATTTTGTCATCTACTACTAGAATATAAAAAAGTTTCTGTTTTAACAATGTGTTGACACAGATTACTGTAGAAACGGAACAGACATGAAATGCGTGTGTTCCAAACAACGATCTATTATTTCACTCTAAAACTCCACTTCACTCCCAGATACTCAATCAAGGCATGAGCTGAGAGAAGTTCGTGCACGTTCTAAATTGGTGGGGGGATGGAATAGCCGGCTTCTCTTTATCAGCACATTTAGAAGACAAAGGGCGCTGGCGGAGAGGTGTGAAGGGATTTAAGAAGCAGTTTAAGGTGGGACGGAATTACGAGTTTTTTCGTAGGCTCTGGTAATTCTAGTGTTAAAGGCTTTACCAGTTTATCCTCATAACACAAGTCATTAAATTTAGCTTACTTATTCATTTTGTAATGTTAACACAAAATATAAACTTTTTAGCACTAATGCTTTTATTTTGCATACAAAGCACACCCTTCTGTTCATAACAAATAAGTATTCTGTCTTGCATCTATCTTGAAACTGTCATCTTTATTTATAAACTCTACTTTGATTTTTGTTTTAACATGGCTAGCAAACTAATGTGGCAGCTAAACCGTAATTATACCAAAGGTGCATCATTGTGTTTAGTATATTAACTATTTGGCAGATTAAAGTTATTCAGAGTAGAAGTAGGTGGGAGGTAAGGAAAGTTGGTCAGGTTTTGTTTAACAAAGTTTCTAATTTGGAGGTAGTGAAAGAAAATTGTTGCTGGAAGGTTAAATTTGGAGTGTAATTGTTCATAGGATCTTGAAGAGCGTTGTCTGTGTAGAGATCTCTTAAGTGATTTAATCCCAAATGTTTTCCAGATATTAAAAGCTGTGTACGTTTGAGAGGAAGGAAATAGGTAGTTATAGTGCAGAGGTGTTACAGATAAAAGCTTCTCTATCTTAAAGTACTTCCTGCTTTGGTTCCATATTCTGAACGAATGAAGCACAAATGAGTTATTAGTATATTGGTGATAACTTATATTTAATGGGGTACAAAGCAAGGAATATAAAGAAGTGCCGCAGGATTCTATTTCTTTTGCAGATTAGGCCTATGTATGTTCATCCATTTCTGTCAATGTCCTGGTTTTTATAGCTTATATATTTCCTGCCCAGTAATAAAACTGAAAGTTAGGTAGAGCAATACCACCTGCCTTAGGTCTTTGTAGGGTCACCCTTTGAATGCGTGGATGTTTTGAATTCCAAATTAATGAGGTTATGATTGAATCTAACTGATTAAAAAATTATTTGTTGATGTATATGGGAATGCTTTGAAATAGAAAAGAAGCTTAGGGAGGATATTCATCTTGACAATGTTAATTCTTCCAGCTAATGTGAGGTGAAGGGTGGACCATCTATGCAAGTCTTGCTTAAGTTTTTCCAAGCAGACAGCAAAATTTTGTTGATAAAGAGCTTTATGTTTACTTATAATGTTTACCCTTAGGTATTTAAACTGATCTGTGATGATAAAAGGGAAGGTGTCCAATCTAATATTGTGTGTTAATCCATGCACAAATGTTCGGACCAAACCAAAGTTTTTCCAAGGTGGTTAAATGGTAGTTCTATTCAACCATACCAAATACTTTTTCTGTATCCAACGATCTCATCATCTCCAGGGTGTTAGACTTTGTGGGTTAATATATTACATTAAACAGGCGACGAAGATTGGAAGCTAAGTGTCTGCCTTTTAATAAAACCAGTTTGATCTTGTGTTATTATCCGAGGAAGAACTTTCTCAGTCCTACTGGCAAGGACTTTGGAGAGTATCTTAACATCGTAATTCAGAAGTGAGATTGGTCTGTATGATGTACATTGTAATAACTCCTTATTTTGCTTAGGAAACTCAGTAATTAATGCTTGGTGAAAACTTTGAGGTAGAATTTTATTGTGTCTAGCTTCTGTAAGTGTTGCTAATAAAAGGGGAGCTAAATTAATTGAGAATGTGTTATAAAATTTGGCAGGGTAACCATCAGAGCCTGCTGCTTTACCATAGAACAGTAATAATACAGCACAAACACACCCCCGAAAAGTCTTAGAGGGTGCAGGGCATTTCGACAGCATCTTGGGGCTTTAACACTTAAACTGCTACATACTTGGGGGGTAATGCATTCCTGGATGCCAAATACTTTTTTGCTTTACTTTTTAAGTAAACGTCACTATTCACAAAGAAAAAGTGAAATTTTAATGGAACACATTTTTTTCATGCAAAGAGCATCACAATTACTGCAACACTGATCATTTTACACACTGCCAATGAACTGTAAAAACTTAAAAATAAATAAATAAATAAATAAATAGAGAATGTAATGAAAACAACGATAACACTCCTGTTCCCCTTTACGATTATGCATTAAATACAACAAAACACAAACAAAAAAACACAGTAAAGTCCATAAAAAATGGCAACAGATGAAATGGAATGATGAAAATAGATAGTCCAGAGATCCGCATGTTGAAAAGGGAATGTAAAGATAGTCCTACTGGTAGTTCCTGAAATGGTGAAGACAGGTGGACGGGTTCAGGAGCTCCTTTCTTTGCAGGATGGCAATGAATCCACTTACATTACAGTCCTCATGTACACAGGCCCAACCACGAAACAATCCAGGAGAAAACAAATAATTACAGTTAACCCAACAGAAGGCAGGCAGAGAGACAGGAACTTGAAACACAAATTACAAAAACCTTTTTTTTTTTCTTTTGGTCACCGGCCCCCTTTTTAAAAGCCGCGCTGACATCCTTTGACCCCAACAGCCCCTGCACCCTCAGCAGAAGACCAATCAGAGCCACTGCAGGGACTGCTGGGAGTTGCAGTTTCAAATTCTAGTAGAATACAACACTCTCGGATTGGCTACTTTCACCATCCCAAGCCGAGTTTTCCTCTATGGTTGCTTCCTGTTCTCTCTACAGTGCAGTATTTCCACTAAAAAAGCCATAAAAAATTTCAGAGGATATTTGCGGTTTCTGCTAACAATTATTAGTTAGGTTCTAAGGAAAAATCCGCGAACAACTGAGGCTGCGAACCCTGACCTGCGTCTTCGCGGGGGTTTACTGTAATTCCCCATAGCATAGCATCTAGTAATTCTGAAAGTTCTAGGTTTGTCCAATTCTTCTGCACTGAGAGTATCTAGTTGTGGCATCTGTAATGCATCCAAAAAAGCGTTAGGTTGTGTCTTGTCTTCTTTAATATGGGTAGCATATAAGGCCTTATAGTAGTCTGTAAATGTTTGCATTATACTTTTACGGTCAGTGATTTTGTCTCTGTCAGTGTTGGTAATTGCTGGGATTGATTGCATTGCGAACTTCCTGCTTGTGGATTTGTTGAGCTAAGATCTTGTTAACTTTCTCTCATAGTTCATAGTAATGATGTCGTGATATAAAAATGGGTTGTTCTGTTTCTTTTGTTATCAAGAGGTCGAGTTCTGAATGCAAAGCCTGTTCTTGATCTAGTCTGGTAATTTCACTGATTAGCTCTGATACCTTTTTGGTTTCTAATTTATTTTTGTTGGACAGATATGAAATAATCTGTCCACTTAAGAAAGCCATCAGATTTTCCCAGAGGATTCCTGCAGAGATCATCGAGGATGTATTTGTCTCAAAAAAAAAATCCGTTTGCTTGGATATAAACTCCATACAGTTCTCGTCTGCTAATAGCAGTGTGTTAAATGCCACCTGCGAGATGAATACATGGGGCATAGTGATTTAAGCTACATGATCAAAGGGGTGTTGTCGGAGATAACCATAGCGTTGAGCTTACAAGATTTAATCATTTGCAAGAAATTGTCATCTATGAAAAATAATTTTCTTCAGTAATAGTGATGCACAGGTGAGTAGAAGGAATATGCTGTTGTGTTTGGGTTTAGGAATCTGCAGAGGTCTGATAAGTTATGATCAGTTACAAACTGTGTAATTGTTTTTACAGTGTTAGATGTCATCACCCCAGTGGCAGGAGGCCTATCTAGGTCTGGATTTAAAACACAATTAAAGTCACCACCTATTATACTTTTATGAGTGTTCACATTGGGAATGGATGCAAACACGTTTTGGATGAAGTTCCTATTATCCACATTAGGTGCGTAGATGTTTATCAAAATTTTTTACAGTTAAATAAATTACCTGTGATGATCACATATTGCCCTTCAGGATCAGATACTACATCTGATACTACAAATGAGATTGTTTTATGTGTAAGAATTCACACACCTCTAGTTCTCTTTGTAAAGCTGGAATTGAATATTTGTCCAGTCCAGTTTCTGTGCAGCCAGACCTGCTCCTTGCTTACTAAGTGGGTCTCCTGTAAAAATACTACTTTAGCGTTTAGACCTGTTAGGTGGGAAAATACTTTCTTTATATTTAATTCGTGATTGAGACCTTTAACATTTCAATGCACACAAAGTTAGCTGTTTGGTGATCTTTTGTTGACATTGTGTAATCTTAAAGTTTAAGATTATTACCTAAAACAGCTTTGACCTTAATTTCCAATTTTTCTAGGAGTTATTGCCATGAAGCCTATTGTTACGTTGGCTTTTCAATTATAAGAATTAGAAGGATAGATAAGAAATAGATTGCTCTCTTTCTTTCCCCCTAGTCCCCCCTCCCCATGTTGCCTCCCAAGTGAGGCTAAACCACACTTTGCAAAGTCACAGTCCTCTGATATACCTAGAGACAGAGCACATCCAAAACAAACCAAGTCCCCCAGCAGCGGCGCATGAGGATTAAAATAAAGATATCTATTGCCAGTACAGTCCAATTACTTGAAACATAAAATGTAACCTTAAACAGTTTTGAGAGAGTAACTCAAGGAATGATATTAAACAGTAGATCTGAATGAGCAGATAACATTTAATAGTAAGCCCTAATACAATAAACCAAGGGTATGATGTTAAACAGTCCACTATGAAGAAGGAAAAAAAATCTTCATACATACATAAACTCATATAATTGTAATTAAAATATAAAAATGGCAGATAAGGAAATGGAATGTATAATTATACAGTAGAATGAGTTTCATTGTGATTGGGTCCTACAGCAGGAAAGATCTTCTTTGCCATGCCAGGACACCAGGCAACTCATGATCGTCTTTCAAAAAGTGTTGGGATCAGTTTCCTTAGCTCTTTTTCTGCTTCCTCCATAGAAGTAAAATGTAGAACTTGCCTTGAATGTCCATTTTCAGTTTGGCAGGATACAAGGGGCTGTTTCTGATCTTGGCTTTCCATAAGCGCTGATTAATGCTGTAAAATGCGGCATGTTTAGCAGCTGTTGAGGGTGAGAAATCAAGGAAGATACAAATGTGGTTATTTTCAAATATAATCTCTTATTTCTGTCTGAGAAGTAACATTGTATGTAGTTTAAACTGTAATTTTTCAAAGTGCACGATGAAAGTCCTAAGTTTTGAGGTATTCAATCCATGTATGTAGTAACCTGCTGCTATCTCAGTGTCTGATTTGAAATCCTCTCCAATTATTTTACAGAATAGTTCAGCTACGAATTTCACTGGTTTTGGACTTTCATGCTTTTCAGGGAGACCTTCGATTCTGATATTATTCCTTCTGCATCCATCTTCCAGTGCAGCTAGTCTGTCTCCAAGCGTTTTGCATTCAGAATTTGCAGCCGTTGCTTTTTCATCAGCAATAGACGCCAGTTGTTTCGCTATTTCAATATATGTAGTCGTGAATGTTTGCTTAACTTCTTCAAACTGAGCGCCAAGTGCTAAACACATTTTCCTGTATTTTTTCCTCAATTTTTTCTAGCATACCTTTAAAGGCTTCCTCAAAGTGATTATTTAAATGGGTTTCGTGGTCTTTAATAACCTAAAGAAGCTTCTTGTGTACGTCCTTTATTTCTTTCCTTATATCATTTATATCCTTCTTTATGTCTTGAGTGGTGGCCGTTGCAGCCATTGTGGGGATCATTGCCTTCAGCTCGGACAGATCGTTTGGTCTTCCCCAAACTCTGTGTGTGAAGTAGCAAGCCCAGTTGTAGCGAAGTTATTGGTCCACGGGGTAGGTGACCGCAGAAGTTAAGGCCATTTTCAGTTTCACTGAACCTTCTGGAATCGTGAATAATCCTGGGCGAATCACTTGCACATTCACTCCCACTTTGCTGTTGTCTGGGGATTTATACTTATATATGCTTGTATATTTTGTAATTGAACCCCCAAGGGGTTGAGTAAATACAGGATACCTCGGAATTATTAAAAACAAAAAAAGAAAAAGTAGACGTCCAACTCCCATTGCGGATGAGACCAAATCCAGCATTTGGCTTTCTGATAAGGACTTATGTGCTGCACTTCTTAGTATATTTGGGTGAACCATGAAACATATTTGTACTTTTAATAACACCACATGTTAATAACAACATGTTAAAAATCTAAATTATTTTTAAATGACATGTTTTTCAGGATGATGATCGATATAAACTGCAAAATGAAACTCGATCTCAGTTAAAATTCTTGGAACAGTTGGATCGTTTAGAAAAACAAAGAAAAGATGAGGAGGAGAGAGAGATGCTTTTGCGTGCTGCAAAGGTATGAACCACAACATACTCTTGTTTTTTTCTGACTCTAGGGAAACTTAAACAGGGTAAAAATGGATGTTTTGTAATTTTGCAACTGCTTTAAACATAATAAATTGAACCAAACCATTGTCTGTCTTAAAAGTAAGTGGTAATATCTAACCTGACTCTACAGCTATTACCATTCTGAGAAGAAGTCATGTTTTGGTTTGATTGATTGACAGCTTTAACAATTCATTTTAGTTCCAAATTCCTTGAGGCCTTTTGAAGGCCAGCAAGCTAAGAGCTTGTATGTTACCCATTTCCATGTGTTTCACAAAGCTGTGCTTTAGGCCTATTATGTTTAATAAACATTAGTCTAGTTGTACAATATTTATGTAAGATTTTTAATTGTTTAATTTCATCTCCTTTTGTTTTTGCAAATAGAGCCGCTCCAATAAAGAAGATCCAGAGCAACTGAGATTGAAACAGAAAGCTAAAGAGGTACTGTGTGAATGACACATGAAAAATTTTGCAGCTCTTATCACACCCATTTTATTTGTTTTACTCTAGGAGTTGGGTCCAGTCTTTTGGCAGTTAGGTCATGGTTTACTTTGCTATCACATGCTGCTGAAGGCAGCCTCAGGGAAGGACATGATCAGCTAGAGGGAAGGGTATTCCTCAGCATCAGTGTTTATTTTATCTTTGGCATCAACTTGACAGGAAAAGTTAAAAACTGTGCATACAGGTTTTGCAATGAGAGTAGTAATAATAAGCTTTTTATTAAAATCTTGAGTTATGGTATATGGGGATTCTTCAATAGCCTACAATTTTTCAGGATAATTGTTCATTTTGTAAATCTGATACTGCTTATAATTCTTTGGCTTCAAGGTGGTACTGGGATTTAGTTGTAAATGGAAAATGCCTTTGGCTTTTAATTTTCTAGGCCCAGCAGTTTTCTGTTCTGTGATGGAGCCCTTGTTTTTTACACAGTTCATGTTTAGCTGCAGGGCTTTTTATTTTATAGCTTAGACTAGTTAAGCTTCAACTCCCAGAGGTCTCCACATAGCAACTGTAGAAATCAACAAATAAGTTCATTTACGTTGGCTGGCTCCTCACAGTAGCTGACTTTTACATTTCCCAATATCCATTTCCTGACTTTCTGCGCCCGAGAGAAAAAGCACCACTAATTGGAGCTTATTTTAATTGAGCCTAATATTATAGTTTGCTGGATTTGGGCCCCTTGGCAAATGGGGAATAGAATCAAATGAAAGCACCTAAGGTTGGAGATGTGAATGTGTAAGAGAGAGAGAGAGAGAGAGTGTGTGTGTGTGTGTGTGTGTGCATGGGTGCGTGCGTGCGTATGTGCACACATCAACGGAGATTTATTTGTGACCTACACATCCATTCTTTATACACCCATCTTGTGTTACATTAAAGATCCAAAAATGTTGAATTGAAAGGTAACAGGAATGAAGTATAATTTGATTAACATTTTATTTGATTATCTGTGTGCATGTGCTTTTGTATATCTTGATGAGTTTGTGGTCCAGTATTTCAAAATGCTTTTTTTTCCAAAACTACTGAGCAAAACTACCCTTTAATTTAATTAATAGGCTAGGCTGCATAACTAAAATCCAGTAATTTCTGTAATGAAAATATTAATCCATGTCCAGGTATAGAATTGTCAGAAGATGATTTTTTTTTTTTGTCTTGTATACTTTATTACAGTTTCATTAAACTATGCTGTATTAGCAACAGATATTATTAAAGGTTCCAAGGCTCTGAATGATTGCTAAAAACACACTGAATTTTATCATCAGGGGTTTTTTGTCATTAAATCTACTTAAGTGCTGTAATTAGAAACTTCAATATGAAACATAAATTGCTATGCATTCATCAATTATCATACCTGCTTAGTCCATTTCAGGATCTGGCAAGGCTGAAGTCACTCTGTGAAATAACACATACAAGGCAGAAGCTGGATGACAAATGCTAACTAACTGCTGTGCTGCCATGCCTCCCTATAAATTTTCATGAAGTGCTCAAAATTATATACTGAAGCTGGTTTTCCAGCTTCAGTCCTGTGATATCACAATACTTTCTGCTTTTCAATCAAATCTTTTTTAATTGTGAAACAATTACTGTGTATAAATGGACAGTTCCTGTTTAGGAGATTATGTAATTTTAAAGCTGAAAAGTGATTAAGTTTGCAAAAAGTGAATTCTGAAAATGAACAAGTGAGGAATTTGACAGTCTTGTGTACAAACACTACAGCAACAGTACTTTGATACTTCCATTTTTTATGCCAACTTACCATAATTAGGGCAGCAGGTCAGAAATATTCAGCACTCTAAATTACCTTCAGAAATGAATTATTCTCTGGAGTAAGAGGATAAAAAATACTACTAAGGCTTGATGGAATTAAACTAGGAATTAGTTTCTGATTAAGAGAAAAAGCCAGTTTTTTTATTGTATGACAGATTTTGTGAATCAGTAAGTTAAAGAATAGGAAAATGCTCATAATTGACTGGCCTTCTTTTGATATTGATGCCAAACAGATTTTGTTATTTATCACCATTTTAATAAATAATTATTGCTCCAAAAGCTTAGAGCTTTGACAAGAAAGATGCCTGCTTTTATAGTACAGAGTTCTTTGAATTGTTCACTGTATCATTAAGAATAATTTGAAATGAAACATGCAAACAGCAATGATGGCACTTAGGCTGAAGTGGAACTACAGAAAACCAAAGTTATTCAAAACAATGTTGTTTCAGCAAAAATAGCCAATGGACTATTAACCACAGATGGTAAAATTATAGCTGGATAAAGAGTTTTCATTAAGTTTGTTAAGAGCCTGGAAAATGTAATAAATCAGGTAAAAGATACAGCACTATGCTTTCAAAGCACACAAGCAAACCGGTGTTGCACTACATCTTCAGTTTACCAGCAAAAAATTACACACATTGGAGCCAACAACATTAAGGAAAAATGCATCATATTTTACAATTGTAATGTATGTTTTGAGTAAATTCTAAAAAAATCCTTACACATCTTGTTAAAATCTTTGGAAATAACATACCTGTTTGGGCGAAATGGCCAGTAGAATATAATTGTTATTCATTTAAGTAACTTAGTTAATAGTGCAGCAATTTAGTGGAGGAAACTGAGGTGTTCAAATTGGTATCATTATTCACTAGGCCACCAATTTTGGTTCTAAGTAGAACTTACTTATTTAATTCTCTTTACTTTGTACAAATCCTTTTAATAATTGTAATAATTATTAATTTATTTACCACAAAATTGTAACCCAGTTATATATAATTAAAAATTATATACTAGTATAGTAAGATTGTGCTTAAAAATAAAAACAAAGTAAGTATTATATTCATCCTACAAATGATGTTTTAATGCTGTGGTTTTACAGAATATAATGGAGTGTTCAATATACTGCAGTTATGACTATCTAACCTACACCAATATTTGCGCCACATATTAAACTTTCTGGTTTTGACAATTTTAACCTAGACTGGTGCATTGCACAGGCAGAGAACTTCAGAGAAGACCATTATATCAGTTCTGCTTTGTTACTAAGTACTTAACTGATTAAATTTGGATTATACAACTGACAATCTGCTGTGAGAAGAAGAGACAAGAGACATGGCAAGGGTTGGGGCAGCCAGCCGTTTAATTGATATCCTGGCTGCAAAAGCAAGCGATTCATGATTAAGTCAAGTTTACGACAGAGTCCAAAACAGAACTGCCTTCCAGGGAAGGTGTGAGGCTTTATAGGATGTTGGGGAAGTGAGGTGTCCCGAGTCAAGGTGGTGGCTCCTGGTGGGATTTCCCGGGAAAGGCCTGCAGGGAACTTAGAGCATCAGTGTACCCCGAACCCCCAGGCAGATGTATTTTCATTCATCTCTAAGCCCTTCAGCTACCGCCAATGCACCGTGTGTGACAAGACTACCCCCTCAGCCCAGACCCGTCGGGTCGGAAGTCCTGCACCAAGAGGTTGTGAGCCCGGGAGAGGGCATCAGCGTTGGCATGAAGAGAATCCTGTCAATGAACGAGCGAAAACTTGTACTGCTTCAGGTCAAGAAACAACCTCGTGACTCGTGATTCAACTCCTGTGAAGGGCCATCCACTTTAGAGGTGCATGATTCGTCACGAGTGAACACCCGACCCAAAAGGTAGTACCGCAGCTGCGTGATCACCTATTTAATGCAGAGCTTCCTTCACCACCGCTGCATACCTTGTCTCCCGGTTCAACAGTTTCCAGCTCAGGTCAGAGCCCTTTTCAAGTCACTGAAATGCAGCCCCCGCTTTGTTAGACCATACCACTAGGTTGGGAGCTCTTTCTTCGTCAAGTCGGTCAAGGCGCGCTCTCGGAGAAGCGAGGCACAAACCGGCGGTAGTACCAACCAAACCGAGAAAGGATCGGACTTGCTGCTTGGTCTGCGGACGGGGCCATATCAGTTTGGCATTTAACTTGGAACACTGTGGCCTCACAGTACCCCGGCCCACCAGGTAGCCCAAATACTTGGCTTCTCTCAACCCGAAGAAACATTTCTTGGGATTGATTTGAAGCCCGGCCTCTCCTAATGCCCGCAATACCGCTGTGACCTGCTGTATGTGTGCCTTCCATGTGCTGGAATAGATGACGACGTCGTCCAGGTAGGCAGCACAAAACAAGTTATGGGGTTGGAGCATTTTGTCCACCAGACGCTGGAAAGTTGGCAGGCGCCCGCAACGAATGGAAGGACACGATACTGCCAGTGCCGCTAGGAGTGCTAAACACATTTTTTCTTAGCGGACTCCGTTAAAGGAACTTGCCAGTACCCTTTTGTCATGTCAAGTGTGGTCAGGAATTTGGCTGGTCCCAGCCTCTCGAGGAGGTCGTACACGCGTGGCATGGAATAAGCATCAAACCAGGAAACCTGATTAAGTCGCAGGAAGTCATTGCAAAACCTCAACTGCAGTCAGGCTTAGCAATCAAGGCGGCGGGACTGGACCAGGGACTAAAACTCTCCTCGATCACTCCTAGTTCCAGCATTAAGCGATTTCCAGTTCCACCTCAGCCTTCTTTGCCTCTGGGAGTCTATGGGGCCGCTCTCAGGCGATCACCCCGGGTCAGTCAATATGTCATGCGCAACCAGAGAGGTCCGGCGGGTTGTTCACTCACCACCTCTGGGACAAAGCGGATAGCTTCTTCCAGCTGCTGCCTCTGTCTGGGAAATAACTGCTCGCCGAAATTAAGGGAACTTATTTGAGTGAAGAGTGAACGGGGCTGACCGGAGGGGGATCGGGGTCCCTCTCCATCCACGGTTTTAGCAGGTTCACATGATATACCCACTCGCTTGGTCGACAATTGAGTTGTTTCACCAAATAGTCGACCAAACCCCTCCTTAATTTCATAAGGGCCCAGGCAATGGCGAGCAATTTGGGCGAGAGTGGGCACCAACACCATGGCGATCCCTGGCGGAACTCCTGGAGAGTCGTGCCACGGCCATAAAGGAGGGCCTGTGCTGCTTGCGCCTCCTCCATATGACTCTTTAGAATGGGTCTAATTGTATCAAATCTATCGCGCAACAGGGCGATATATTCCAGAATATTTGTTGAGGAAATGCCTCTCCTTCCCAGTCCTCTTTTAAAATATCTAATATACCCGGGGCTGTCGTCCATTATAACAACTCAAACTGTGAGAAGCCCGTAGAGGCTTGGGAACTTCGGTAGGCAAAGAGGGCGAGGGAAGGAGTTGATCGCAATTCCTCCCATCCTCGCTGACCACCTTACGAAGCATCTGCTTGAGAGTTTGATTGAATCTCTCTACTAACCCATCGGTTTGAGGATGATACACTGCGGTTTTTAAATGCTTTATCTTTAGTAACTTGGCAGTCTCCTTGAACGTTTCTGAGGTAAAAGGCGTCCCTTGGTCCGTTAGGACTTCTCAAGGGATGCCCACTCGCACAAAGACTCCTACTAGTTCTTGCGCGATTGTTTTGGAAGTAGCCAAAGCGCAGCGGAACTGACCTCAGGGTATCGGGTCGCATAATCCACAAGGACGAGTATATATTTATGTCCTCGGGCTGAGGGTTCTAAGGGTCCTACTATGTCGACCCCAATCTGGTCAAAAGGGACGTCAATCAGGGGGAGGGGGTCAAGAGGAGCGAGGTCCCTCCTGGGAATTTGCCACAGTTGACACTGCAATGCAGAAATGCAAAAACGGCGAACCTCCTCATTAATCCCCGGCCAAAAAAAACAGAGCTTGATTAGCTCTAGTGTTTTGCCGAGCCAAGATGGCCCCCAAGAAGGTGGGAGTGTGCTAACTCACAGACCTGCCGTCGGCAGGTTTGCGGGACTAGCAGCAACTTCTGCCCTTTCCCCTCATGCTTTCGGTGACCCGATCTAACAAGTCATTTTCAATGACAAAGCGAGGTCCCTGTGGCATGGGCTGATGCGTCGTTGGCGTTGGCGAGGACTACTGCATTCTTTGCGTGTTTCAGAGAGTCGTCATTCCACTGTTCTCTCTTGAAAGAAGCCGGCGTCGCTCTAAACTGAAAGTGCATCTCAGAGGCGGGTCCGGTCTGACCTCAAGGGGCGGAGATTCCTCCTGCGCTGCCGGGGTGCTGGTAGATGACGTAGCAGCCCTCGACGGTCCGGGAGTGTCTGCGTCACTCTCTTGGCCCTTCCCCCCACTCCCTGTTGGCTGATTACACAGCGTGGAGCACGCTTGAAATGAGTCTTTCTCACCTATAACTAGGCCCAAAGCTTTTCCGGGAATGCTCACTAGTCTACCGCTGTTACTTTCAGATCAGTCCCGCCCTAGGATTACTGGAAGCGGAGGATCGGAATAACCACCACGGTGAGTCTTTTAAGGGTTCCTTCGAGACCGGCCGGCTGGGCAAAGTCCTGGGTTAGGTGCTGCAACAGCAAAAAGCAGGCAACCTGCTGCACAATTTGTAGTGGGGTCGATTCAAATGGCCGTAGCCACAGACCCACCTGCTGCCAGAGAGCCATAGCTTGTTCTGGGAGTGCTCTGTTTGGGTTAAACTCCCAGGATTACAATTCCTTTACCTGCTGGCCTGGGGAAAGCCCATCGTTATCTGGGACCTTGGTCCCGATGGGCGGCTCGGCTCTCCTGCCCTGCAGAGCATAATTAGCCCCTTTTGTGTCCTCCCCAGAAACCAGCCCACGCCTGTGGGTCCCTTCCACCCTCTCCACCATATACCAGCCCAGGGTTGCCCTTGTGGGCGGGCCTGCACGGGTCCTTCCTGACCCCCCCGATGCACTCCCCACCCAGAAACTCGGCCCCTGTACTTTCCTACCTGGTTTATTTAAAACTAGAATTACCAGAGCCTACGAAAAAACTCGTAATTCCGTCCCACCTTAAACTGCTTCTTAAATCCCTTCACACCTCTCCATGGCGCCCTTTGTCTTCTAAATGTGCTGATAAGAGCAGCCCGGCTATTCCATCCCCCACCAATTTAGAGCGTGCACGAACTTCTCTCAGCTCATGCCTTGATTGAGTATCTGGGAGTGAAGTGGAGTTTTAGAGTGAAATAATAGATCGTTGTTTGGAACACACGCATTTCATGTCTGTTCTGTTTCTACAGTAATCTGTGTCAACACATTGTTAAAACAGAAACTTTTTTTATATTCTAGTAGTAGATGACAAAATGTAGGCATAAACTATATAATGTATGAAGCCTGAAGTCCAAATAGCAAAGAAACATTTTCACAAGAATAACACAATTGCACTTTTATTCAAACATATAACTGCAGAAACAAAAGCCGCCTTAACATGCGACATTGACACCAGTTTACTGTAACTGACTCCGTGGTTCGATAGATTCAGCCCCCGCTTGCGAATCAAGGGGTAACGGGTTCGATCCTGCGCCCCTCCATTTTGAGAAGTAAACTGCTCTTGGTCTTACTGTTTTAGAATAAAAGCATACATTTGATTTCAGTCTGTAACAGCCGGTGCAATTTATGATCTTTGTAAAGGTTAGCTTTTTTTTTTTTTTAATTCACTTTTCACTCTCTCAGTCGCGTTCAGAATCAATCCATACAACCCCATCTGACATGGCTGTTTTCACTAAAGCTACCCATGGTTCTGACACACAAACGCTGGCGAAGCTGCCTTCTTCGTGTCTCACCGTCACTTGCTTTTCTTTTTATTCAGTTTTATTGAGTGTTCCTGACAGTCCCCGCATGTTGCTGTATGCTTTTCTTTTGTACTCCAGGACAGGCAGAGGAAAGAATGGTAAAGACCAGTAACCGGCGCTATATGCAATCATCAGACACTCCCCATCTGCCCGTGTCGTTCAAACACAGGAACATATGTTGGTGTAAAAGTATAACAAAAGTGCACTTTTATTCAAGTGCACTTTTTCCATCGCCTTTTCCTGTAAGAAGCAGTGTACACACTTCCCTCTATGCTGTGGTTTCTATTACACACCTGAAAGAAAGAGACAATACATGTGAAAATATCCAGCATACAGCAACATGCGGGGACTGGCAGGAACACTCAATAAAACTGAATAAAAAGAAAATCAAGTGGCGGTGAGACCACGAAGAAGGCAGCTTAGCCAGCGTCTGTGTCAGAACCGGGTGGGGCGTTAGTATGCATCGTGGTACAGCAGAGCTATAGCGCGTCTGTATTCTGTTTCTTTTGTACTCCAGGGCACGCAGAGGAGAGAATAGTAAAGAGCTGTAAATTCGCGCTATATGCAATCATCAGACACTCCCCATCTGCCCGTTGTTTTGTTATACTTTTCAATACTTTTTATACTGCTCAAACGGGCATGCTCAAAAAATACACGTGTAATGCCACGAAAAGTGCGCAGACACTTCATTTAGCAAACAAAACAAGTGCACTTTTATTCAAAACTACCTGTATAACGAAGAAAAAGAAAGCAAGTTACAGTAGGCGATTGATCGACATCTTGCATGGTGCAATGCTAAGAAGTGAAGATTTTCATTCCGTGCTATATAAAATCATCACATTCAAATATTAACAGTTCCCACACACCCAAGGACCGTCCTTCCTACATTTACGACCGTGTACTTGTTGCCGTGTACACACCTCTCTGTGCTATGGTTTCTATTACACTGAATGAGCACCTGACACTGTACTTTCTTCCCTGGTGGAAGGTCCGCATCAGAGAATTTCCAGTTCCTGCATAAATTCACACCGATCTGGCGCTGTTAGTTTTCAAATAATATTGCATTAGTGCGATTATATTTTCACATATATTGTCTCTTTCTTTCAGGTGTGTAATAGAAACCACAGCATAGAGAGAAGTGTGTACATTGCTTCTTACAGGAAAAGGCGATGGAAAAAGTGCACTTGAATAAAAGTGCACTTTTGTTATACTTTTACACCAATATATGTTCCTGTGTTTGAGTGACACGGGCAGATGGGGAGTGTCTGATGATTGCATATAGCGCGAAGTTACTGGTCTTTACCATTCTTTCTTCTGCATGTCCTGGGGTACAAAGAAAAAGCATACAGCAACATCGCGGGACTGGCAGGAACACTCAATAAAACTGAATAAAAGAAAAGCAAGTAGCGGTGAGAACCGAAGAAGGCAGCTTAGCCAGCGTTTGTGTGTCAGAACCATGGGTAGCGTTAGTATGCATCGTGGTACACTGCAGAGCTATAGCGCGTCTTTAGTGAAAACAGCCGTGTCAGATGGGGTTGTATGGATTGATTCTGAGCAGCGACTGAGAGAGTGAAAAGTGAATAAAAAAAGCTAACCTTTACAAAGATCATAAATTGCACGGCTGTTACAGACTGAAATCAAATGTATGCTTTTATTCTAAAACAGTAAGACTAAGAGCAGTTTACTTCTCAAAATGGAGGGGCGCAGGATCGAACCCGTCACCCCTTGATTCGCAACCGGGGGCTGAATCTATCGAACCACGGAGGCACTTACAGTAAACTGGTGTCAATGTCGCATGTTAAGGCGCTTTTGTTTCTGCAGTTATATGTTTGAATAAAAGTGCAATTGTGTTATTCTTGTGAAAATGTTTCTTTGCTATTTGGACTTCAGGCTTCATACATTATATAGTTTATGCCTACATTTTGTCATCTACTACTAGAATATAAAAAACGTTTCTGTTTTAACAATGTGTTGACACAGATTACTGTAGAAACGGAACAGACATGAAATGCGTGTGTTCCAAACAACGATCTATTATTTCCACTCTAAAACTCCACTTCACTCCCAGATACTCAATCAAGGCATGAGCTGAGAAAAGTTCGTTCACATTCTAAATTATTGGGGGATGGAATAGCCGGCTGCTCCTAGCTTCTCTTTATCAGCACATTTAGAGAACAAAGGACGCTGGCGGTGAGGTGTGAAGGGATTTAAGAAGCAGTTTAAGGTGGGACGGAATTACGAGTTTTTTCGTAGGCTCTGGTAATTCTAGTGTTAAGGGTCCTGTCCCGGGTTCTTCAGGAACATCATCCTGCCGGCTATGCCACTGTGAGAAGAAGAGACAAGAGACATGGCAAGGGTTGGGGCAGCCACCCGTTTAATTTGGTATCCTGGCTGCAAAAGCAAACGATTCATGATTAAGTCAAGTTTACACGACAGAGTCCAAAACAGAACTGCTTTGCAGAGAAATGGTGTGAGGCTTTATAGGACGTTGGGGGGAAGTGATGTCGTCCTCAGGACCGGAAGTGATATCATCCTCGGGGTCGGAAGTGAGGTGTCCCGAGTCAAGGTGGTGGCTCCTGGGATTTCCCGGGAAAGGCCTGCAGGGAACTTAGAAAGAGCGTCAGTGTACCGGGCAGATGTACTATCATTCCTCTCTAAGCCCTTCACCTGCCTCCTATGCACACGTGTGTGACACTGCCCTTTACCTGTGAGATTCTGTCCAATGTGGACAATGAAAATTGGATTCACCCCCTCTCTGGCCATGATCCTAACCACCCAACCAATGAGATCTTCCACTTGTGTGCCAGGAATACAACATACATACCACTTGAGATGCTATCCCAAGGATTAAATCTGAGTTTCACCCTTACTGTAATAATAAAGAACTCATCACTATCTCCCTCCTTCTGGGAGCTGTTTTTGTGATGATTGCTTGGTGCTGTCCATTCCTGCCTATGACACCAGAATTGTCAGAATAACCTTCTAGCTCCACAAGATCCAAACAGACATTCCCAGCTCTGGGGCTTCTGAGCAGTGTAAATTTATTTCCTTTTGCATAAGTCTGATGGGCTTGTCTCAGCCTCTTCTTTCTGGCGTCTCCTCTCATGTCACTTTGAGACTGCACACTATCTCCTTAAAGGATACTTGAGCAAAATACATAAATTCTATACTATAGGTTTGCTACTTCCTCTTCTGTTTCACTGACTATAAGATCAAGGTGTTTAATTCTGGTGTACTTAGTTCTCCAGTTTTTTAAATAACACCTTAATTGCCTTTGTTGATTGTCCATTTGGTCTTCTTAAAATGTACAATATTCACGCTATGTGAAAAGCAAAATTAGTGACCTTATTCAATGCAAAAGTAGAATGTACTTACTATTTTGTGTTCAGTGTAATTCATCCGTTATTCCAAATTTAAATTTGATGTCTTTACTCATCTCATCTTTTTACTATAGATAATTAAAGCTGATAATCAAGTCTTTGCCACCCTGCATTCTACATATTCTACATTAGCGTTACAAATTGAAAAGTTGCACATGTAAAATAAGGAATATTAGTTAACCCTATAATAATACTTTAATTGTTTTTTGGTTCGTTTGGCTCATGGAAGTGACATTTTCATATGTCTGTTTTACAAAAATGACAGAATCCACAATTTGCTCAATCTGTTTTTTGTCAAATCTTCGTGACAATAGTTCTACTCTGTGGTTTTCACATTTAGATATTTCTTGAGAATTAACATTAAATATTTTCATGCACTATAACAAAGCTATAAGCATATGTCAGAATTTTACATTAGTACACTTTAGAGATTAATAAACATAAAGCTAGGAATTTCCATTCTGTGTGTAGGCATTATGAACAAATAATGTGGTATTCTACAGTTCTTTGGTATTAATGGCACATTCATAGTAATCTACTGTAAATATTCAGGAAGTGGAATTTGAAGATGAATTCCAAATTCCATCACTGCACTTAACTTAGCTTTTCAATTTTAAGTGTCATTGTGCAATATGTATTCTACTGATCAGGGGACATCAGTCATTAGATTGCATTGCCTCTCTAAATTGCAGTTAAGAAATGCTATATACAGTGGTGTGAAAAACTATTTGCCCCCTTCCTGATTTCTTATTTTTTGCATGTTTGTCACACAAAATGTTTCTGATCATCAAACACATTTAACCATTAATCAAATATAACACAAGTAAACACAAAATGCAGTTTTTAAATGATGGTTTTTATTATTTAGGGAGAAAAAAAAATCCAAACCTACATGGCCCTGTGTGAAAAAGTAATAACTGGTTTGGGCCACCCTTAGCAGCAATAACTGCAATCAAGCGTTTCGCGATAACTTGCAATGAGTCTTTACAGCTCTGGAGAAATTTTGGCCCACTCATCTTTGCAGAATTGTTGTAATTCAGCTTTATTTGAGGGTTTTCTAGCATGAACCGCCTTTTTAAGGTCATGCCATAGCATCTCAATTGGATTCAGGTCAGGACTTTGACTAGGCCACTCCAAAGTCTTCATTTTGTTTTTCTTCAGCCATTCAGAGGTGGATTTGCTGGTGTGTTTTGGGTCATTGTCCTGTTGCAGCACCCAAGATCGCTTCAGCTTGAGTTGACAAACAGATGGCGGACATTCTCCTTCAGGATTTTTGGTAGACAGTAGAATTCATGGTTCCATCTATCACAGCAAGCCTTCCAGGTCCTGAAGCAGCAAAACAACCCCAGACCATCACACTACCACCACCATATTTTACTGTTGGTATGATGTTCTTTTCTGAAATGCTGTGTTCCTTTTACGCCAGATGTAGCGGGACATTTACCTTCCAAAAGTTCAACTTTTGTCTCATCAGTCCACAAGGTATTTTCCCAAAAGTCTTGGCAATCATTGAGATGTTTCTTAGCAAAATTGAGGCGAGCCCTAATGTTCTTTTGCTTAACAGTGGTTTGCGTCTTGGAAATCTGCCATGCAGGCCGTTTTTGCCAGTCTCTTTCTTATGGTGGAGTCGTGAACACTGACCTTAATTGAGGCAAGTGAGGCCTGCAGTTCTTTAGAGCGTTGTCCTGGGGTCTTTGTGACTTCTCGGATGAGTTGTCTCTGCTCTTGGGGTAATTTTGGTCGGCCAGCCACTCCTGGGAAGGATCACCACTGTTCCATGTTTTGCCATTTGTGGATAATGGCTCTCACTGTGGTTAGCTGGAGTCCCAAAGCTTTAGAAATGGCTTTATAACCTTTACCAGACTGATAGATCTCAATCACTTCTGTTCTCATTTGTTCCTGAATTTCTTTGGATCTTGGCATGATGTCTAGCTTTTGAGATGCTTTTGGTCTACTTCTCTGTGTCAGGCAGCTCCTATTTAAGTGATTTCTTGATTGAAACAGGTGTGGCAGTAATCAGGCCTGGGGGTGGCTACGGAAATTGAACTCAGGTGTGATACACCACAGTTAGGTTATTTTTTAACAAGGGGGCAATTACTTTTTCACACATGGCCATGTAGGTTTGGAGTTTTTCTCCCTAAATAATAAAAACCATCATTTAAAAACTGCATTTTGTGTTTACTTGTGTTATATTTGACTAATGGTTAAATGTGTTTGATGATCAGAAACATTTTGTGTGACAAACATGCAAAAGAATAAGAAATCAGGAAGGGGGCAAATAGTTTTTCACACCACTGTATATCTTTGCATAAGTAATTTGGAGTTGAGGGTCTTAAAGTGCTCTCCTGAATTATTTTTAAACCACCCCCTTTACAGTACCTTTTGGAAGAATAACATAATTTCTTTACTGTGGCACAGCCAGATCTACTGAAGAGCTTTTTTAGCTTATTCTAATTATCTCACTATTGTTTGCAAATTGTTTGTTTCTCTTTTTTTTGGTTAATGCATATTTTTTGTCTGCAACATAGTTCATTAAAATTTACTAAGGCAAATGGGTTGTGTAGTTAGCCTCCAGAGAAGCACAATCAAGGGCATTCACAACAAAATGTTATCTTTCTCTTCTGCTATAGTATGCCTGGAGGGAAGGTGACCAGTGTAACTTGTATGAACCCTCTGAGAGTTTTTCATCTACCTGATATACTGACATTTTTTCTCTTTTTTTTGAATTGTTTCCTGTGTTGTAATTTGATTTTAATTTCTGAGGCAAAAATCAGTTTTTGAAATTTATAATCATCTTGTATAAATATTTTAATTAGCTATGTAAAAACTAAAAGTGCATTGAATTAATGCTGAATTTCTGGTTTAGGTGCCGAAAGGCATACTGAAAGTAAATATTTTTAAGAGAATGTTGGCAATTGTCTTTTTCCTACTAGTAAATCTTTGGTGAGCATTTTCATGAGAATTTTCTTTCTTCCTTCTGAAAACAAAACACATACATACTCTGTAAATTTGATTCAAGAGTAGTGTGAAAGTTTTTCAAAAAGTTATTTTCTCTTGTGGTGAAAATTCATCTTGTAAATTGTTAAAAATATTGTATTATCATTTTCATATCCCTTTTATGTGTATGTAGATGCAGCAGCTGGAATTGGCACAGATACAGCAGAGAGATGCAAATATAACGGCACTTGCAGCTATTGGACCTAGAAAGAGCGACCATTTGAGTCTTTATCCTATGGTTGTACTACAGAGGTAAACAAAAAAAATGTTAACATCATATATTGTTTGTTTTGTTTTGTGGTAGCGAAAGAGATCTATATAGTTCTTAATGGCATGGAGCCTTTAACATACCATACTACTTTAAAGTATGGCAGCTCTTCTTATTCATCTATAAAAAGAATATTCTAAAAGTGTGCTACTCAAACTTAGTTTTGGCGATCACCGTGGCTACATTTTTTGTTTCAACCAATTTCAAAATCAGTCAGTCATTTTTCTTACGATTTGATCTCAGTTGTTTAATTAGCTGGTCTTTCATGTTTCTTGTTTTATTCTGTACTCTGAAAAACACAGTAGTGTGAGTTTTGCATTTATATATAATAAAGTTAGATATACTTGTAGTTTTGCTGTAGTGTTTAACTTTCTTTTTTATTTTCCTTTTAATTTCCCTTTTCTGTTCTTTTAATTGTATCTTAATAATTATAATTAAAACAAGCAGAGCAGACATGGGCAACCAAAAATAAATGCTGAAGAGCGCAGCAGGCCTTAAATAAACAGAACACTTGGAAAAGTGGAATGAAAATGATGATGATGAAAAACTTAAAAATTAAGATAAATAGCATTAATTTATCTCCACGTAGCATACAGAAATGCTTACTAAACTTGGAAAACATTTTTCTAAAACCACAGACCACAAAATTGAATAAAGATGTGTTTGTGCCTGTCTTTTGTGTCACACTTTGTGTATATATTGTGGAAATAAATAACAGGATAGATCATAAAGAAGCACTACAGGTGAGTCTGTGTAATTGATGAAGAAAAAAGCAATAAAGTTGCACAATTTGTACACATTTCTTTGGAGCATCTGCTCAGATAAGAGAATTCTATCAACTTTCCAGATGGCAGTGGAGCTCGTTGTGAGGCTGAGCAAGCAGAACACGCGGATCCAGAAGGTCAGAAACTGGAAGTGACATTAACAACAATTAATCATACTGATATGGACTGGGTAATGTGTTAGAATTGAAAGGATGCCACATCGTTTCATGGAAATGAAAATTATTAACCTACAGAGGGCTGAATTCAAAGACACCCCAAAAACCAAAGTGAAAAAATGATCGGCAGGCTAGTCCATTTTGCGAATTTTCATTGTAGCAACTCAAAATCGTACTCAGTAGTTTGTATGTCCCCACGTGCTTGTATGTATGCCTGAGAACATCGGGGCATGCTCTAATGAGATGACGGGTGTTGTCCTGGGGGATCTCCTCTCAGATCTGGACCAGGGCATCACTGAGCTCCTGGACAGTCTGAGGAGCAACCTGGCAGCGATTGATGGACATCAACATAATGTCCCAGGGGTGTTCTTTTGGATTTAGGTCAGGCGAGTGTGGGGGCCAGTCAATGGTATTAATTCCTTCATCCTCCAGGAAATGCCTACATACTCTCGCCACATGAGGCTGGGCATTGTCGTGCACCAGGACGAACCTAGGATCCACTGCACCAGCATAGGGTCTGACAATGGGACCAAGGATTTCAGGATAATGGCAGTCAAGGTTACGTTGTCTAGCCTGTAGAGGTCTGTGCGTCCTTCCATGGATATGCCTCCCCCGCGCACCTGTCTGACAAAGACAGCCAGGCAGCCAGCTAGCCCACCGTGCATTCCTGTTAGCCGTCGAGCTGCCCACCACTCAGCTGCTGCTGTTGCAAACTGCAGACAGGTGCCGACAGCAGGCACAACAGGCAGTAACAGATGTTTTATGTTGATTTATGTGTGGAGCCATTGCTTTGCGTGCTTTTCAGAAAGCTGAGTTTTTTGGAAAAAATATTTGCCTTCAAAGAGTTGCTACTGAACATAGACTGTTTATGCTGCTCCCTGATAAAAGAAAATGTTTCTGCTGGTATCCGTTCAGATATAAAAGAGAACTGATTTAAAAATGTTAACTTGCTGTTGCTTGGAAGGTGCCTTTTAGAATGTCGTGCTCCTGGCTGTGGACTCTTATGGTAACTTGTTTTTCTGTAACAAACTAGATAAAATGTTAATGCCCTGGCAGTGGCAAATAGGTTTGGTTTTATATTTGATTTGATTACATTAATGTTTAAGTTGAGATTTAAAAGAAATATTTTAACTGCTATTATGTAAAGGGAATACTGCTGTTGAAAAGCATCTTGTTTAAAGTGTTTGCAAACTAAATACCAACACACTACTTTTGAGTTCATTTGTGAATTTTGCACCAAACAATGTGATTGTTGTGATTGTCTGCAATCAAGCTACAGGGCTGGGCTTCCAAGCCCTATACCTGAGGCCCTCAACATAACCAGGACGGGCGCACCCTGCGGTCTGGAGGCACAAGCCCTCCTCTGGTCCTGGAGCCGGCCGGGGACCACAGTGCCCCACCGCTAGCGAACCGTGGGTCGGCGACACACCCGAAAGGGCAGCATGTCCCCAGAGAGGGTCCTACTATGTCCCCAGGGCCCAACCGGCACCCTGGGAAATCTCGATTCGGTACCCCTCCGGCAGCAGCGCCCCTCTGGTCTGCGCTGCTCTTGCCCCCGCCATCCCCAACAGCTGGGTCACCATTGGCTTCCTGGTGGGGAGCCCTCCCAGAGGCGGCCCGTTCCAGGAGGGCAGGTCCCAAGCGATGTCGGCTCCAGCGCTGCGTCGGGGCTTGGACCTGTAAAAAGCGGAGGGCCAGAGGCACTGCCAGGACACTCACCCGAGCGTCCTGTCGGTCTCTGTACCGGCAGTGCTTTCGCCCCCCTCCTCCGCCGCAGGTTCCATGCCCGTCCTCTCGGCGTCAGCGGGACCGCTCTCGCAGGCGGCTCGCCCAGGGAATTCCCTCTGCCTCCGCAGAGGACGGCCTTCCCGGGCCTTCGCTCCCAGCGAGACGCCCCTTCCTATCGGAAGAACCGGCATTCATCCCTCAGTTCCTCCTTCTCCTCTTGGACGCCTTGACGGTCTGGGTCTGAGCATGGCAACAGCTCAAATCCAGCCCGTCTGCGTCCCTACTGCGACGGGGAGACTGCGCGGGCTTGGAGCACAGGGCGCTAGGACCCAGGGCACTCATCAGCCCCTGTCCTACCAGTCCCTGCGTGTTGCTCTCCTCTGCCCGCCGGTCGTCTGCACCGCTGCGTCCGCTGTGGGGGATCGCTTACTTGAAGCCGGTCCTCCTTAATAATGTCGCGGCCGTGTTCGCCCCTTCCCCTTTTATGCTCTACGGGGACAGTACAACCTACCTTTCCCGTGGTGTCTTGTTTGCCGAAGGCTCCAGCGTCGCGCCGATCCCCCGTCTGACGCGGCGTCTCTCCCGACGCGACTGCCTTCCTCCTCAGCTGCTCCAAGCGGATCACAAGATCACCCAGCACCTGTAATAAAGGTGACTTGGCGGGCGAAGGACTCCTCCGGCTCATGCCAAGCGCTGGTGGAAACCGAGAGGCAGGCGGCAGTGGGCTTACCTGTCGATCAGCCCCACTGCGTCGTCTGTCTCCTGTGGCCACTCCTTCTGGCCCAATCGGGTCTCTCTAGGCGCGAGACTGGCATTCCTTGGTCCCGCCTCCATCCAATCATTGGCGGGCACACAAGACTCACCGGCCAATTCCGTGTCTGTCAGCTGGCGGGACATCCGGCCCGCGGCCATCTTGTCTCCCCTGCTCTGGGTGCGGTGACGTGCCTCCTTGCAGCATCACAGCTGCGGCGATTCTTTGAGCCGCAGCGGCTCCGATTTCGCGGCTTCCTCTGGGTACCACCCGTCGGCGCTGTCGACAGCCCGTGGCCGGCGTGCTCCTGCCACGGACGCGGATCCGGATCGTCCGATTACTGCAGGGCAGGGCACTCACCTCCCGGATCCTGTCACTCCGAGGCCCCTGCCTCAGTTTGGCCTTGCGCGACGCAACGCCGGCCTGGCCGTCCTTCCCGACAGCGCAACCCTCGGAGCCCGCTGCGCTCTGGCGACGCCCATTCTTCTTCCTCCGCACCTGGGGATGGCCTTTCTGCGGTCCGGCGGCGATCTTCGGGGTTATCCGCTCCCGCGGGGTTGTGCACAGGCCGCTCCCGCGGCGAGTGTGTGGAGTCCGCTGCTGCGCCGGGTCTTCCACAGACATTTTGTTGAATGCAGGTCCCCGCCTTGTACCAGGCGGAGCATCCTGTCGACTACGCAACTGTGAACTGGGACCCGGACACACACAGACAGACATCATAAGTTCACCACACACCCCTTATTTTGCAAATATTTACAGTCAGTGCACTTCCCAGTGCCTCCAGCACCGTTCCCCCAAATGTCCAGGCCTCACAGTCTCTATGCCTTTCTTTTGGCCGCCTCCTTTCCTCTCTTAAATGGGAACCCGGATGGGCTCCAGCTGCTTCCCGGCACTCTCCTTTGGACACACCCCTGTGTGGCGGAAGTGCTGGCTGTGCACCCAGAAGCCATCCGGGTGTCTCCTGTTCTCTTCCCCCCAGCACTTCCTGGTGTGGCGGAAGTGCTGGGCTCCAGGGTTCCTCAGGCACCTGGGCGCCGCCTGGCGGTGGCCACAGGCCCCTACAGGGTTGGGCTTCCAAGCCCTCTACCCGGGGTCCCCGATACAACCAGGGCGATCGCCCCCTTGCGGTCTGGAGGAGGCATAAGCCCTCGGCCGGGGACCACAATATATATAATGTGTGTGTGTGTGTATATGTGTGTGTGTATATATACACACACATACCTTCAGGTAAGAATAAAAGACACATTGGCAACAGGAGAGGTTCTGTAAATGCCATTGTGGGAACACATTGAATATTTGATGGGTGCATCGAAGGATTTTAGGCAGAGGCACCAGCATATGCATGTAAAGGAGAGAGAGCCTGGGTGGAAGCATTCACTGCTAATGGATAGTGCTAGGGGCAGGTAGCGCAGCAATAGTTAGGGATATTTGGTTATTTAATCAAAAAGAGAGAATGACCAACAAATGCCAGAGTTGGCAATACCTTGGGACACTGTACAGCTCATGGTACCATAAAAAAAAGTATGAAACTGCACTGTCTCTCTAGTACAAAATGACTCAATAGAAAGAATAACATTGAATTATTACAACTTAGATCTCCTCAGATGTTGGTATGGTATATTATAGTAACCATTATGGTTAAGATCAGACTAACCTAGCTTCTTGTCTTTATATTGAAGAAAACCTCCCAAATTTTGTCTTAGTAATTGTTTCTTTGATTGTTAATTTGACACATTTTTTAAGTCCTCCCTAAACTTATAAAGCTGACTCAACTAATGAACCTTGTGATTCAGATTCATTTCCATATAAGGTAATTTTTAGTTGCATAAATAAGAACTAATCTTGATTGGAAAAAAAGTACACACCCCTGTAGAAGGGTGTCAAGTTGCAGTTTTTTTATGAAAAAATACTTTATTTGCTGCAAAAAAATCCAGCTGAAAAAACAAGACTATGGTTTTCTTTGAGAGACGTGGAATATTTTTCTTTTAAACTTTCAGTTTCAGAGTATGGATGATTAGATAGATAGATACTTTATTATCACTAGAATTACCACTGTTGATAAGGTACTGTACCATATAACTTCTCCCCACCTTCCCTTCTACATGTATAACCTCAGGCAATTAGATGTAGTAAAAGACAAGCAGGAGTCAAGTTACAATTTAAACCGTGTATTATTGATAATATTCATAAATAATAACAATATGCAAAGTACATTTGAATATTGGCAACCATACAACCTGATAAATAGTGATGTGTGGTTTCAGGCGGCACACAGACTTGTTAGTTACTTAAAATGTCTCTACTTAAGGCATCATTTTGTGGTCAGCTTTCTTCAGAACAGGCTGCATGCCTGTCTCAATATGGCTGCCAAGCTGTGCTCTTTATTGTGTTGTCCTTTTCAGTTCATAGTGTGAGATGGTCTTTCTTCAGTTTGGTAAGAGAGAGAGAGCGAGGTAAAGCCAGCAAATATATAGGTTTTCTGTCCAAACCCAACAGCCAATAGGGCATCATGGTACTTAACACTAGAATTACCAGAGCCTACAAAAAAACTCGTAGATCCATCCCACCTTAAATCACTTCGCACCTCTCCATCAGTGTCTTTTCTCCTGTAAATGTGTCGATAGATAGATAGATACTTTATTAATCCCAAGGGGAAATTCACATACTCCAGCAGCAGCATACTGATAAAGAACAATATTAAATTAAAGAGAGATAACAATGAATGTACTGTATATAGACAGACAATAATTTTGTATAATATTAACGTTTAGGGTAGAATTGAAGAGTTGCATAGTGTGGAGTAGGAAAGATCTCCTCAGTCTGTCAGTGGAGCAGGACAGTGACAGCAGTCTGTCGCAGAAGCTGCTCCTCTGTCTGGAGATGATCCTGTTCAGTGGATGCAGTGGATAAGCAGCAAGCAGCATACTATCACATCCCCCACTGCCACACAGTTTTCTCAGCTCAAGTCTGTTTCCCTCCCGGATCCTGTCACTCCGAGGCCCCTGCCTCAGTTTGGCCTTCCGCGACGCAACGCCGGCCTGGCCGTCCTTCCCGACAGCGCGACCCTCGGAGCCTCGATCTTCGGGGTTAACCGCTCCCGCGGGGTTGTGCACAGGCCGCTCCCGCGCCGAGTGTGTGGAGTCCGCTGCTGCGCCGGGTCTTCCACAGACAGTTTTCTCAGCTCAAGTCTGTTTCCCTGCGTGTCAGCTGCTTAGAGTTGCGTAGAGTGAGAAGTCAAGCAAAATGACACCTTTTATAAATACTATATCGTTATTTGGAACACATGCATTTCATGTGTGTTCTGTGTCTACAACAATCTGTGTAAACACATTGTTAAAACAGAAACGTTTTTCATGTTTTAGTAATAATTGACAAAATGTAGACATGAACTGTATAACATGTGAAGCCTGAATTCCAAATATCAAATACTGTAAACACTTTCACAAAAGGTACAAATATAACAGAACAAGTGCACTTCTATTCAAGAATATAACTGCAGAAAAAGAACCTGCGTTAGGGTGCGACATTGACATGCATTTCCTATGGCCGCTTCGCTGGCACAACAGTATGAACTGTTGACTGGTAATCAAGACTTCACAGGTTCGACCCCGGATGAGTCCGTTTTGAGAAGTGAACTGCTCTTATTCTTACTATCTTAGAATAAAAACATACATCAGCCTGTAACAGCCGGTGTAAATGTATTATTCTCGTAAAGGTTAGCTTTGTTTTTTTTTTTTAATTCAGATTTATTCTCTTAGTCGCGTTCACGATCAACACCCCTCCCCCATCTGACACTGCTGTTTTCACATGAAGGCATGCTATAACAGAGGTGAACTCAGATGATAACAACGGTTCTACATCGGAGAAGTAATGCACGTCGCACTTTTGCCGTCACTGTACTTTGTATATGTACACAGGACGCTCTGCAGTCTGCTTGTGACTTTACAGTGAAGGACGTAAGTAAATAAGTTAAGGTAAATAAATAAATAACATTCGATCTGGCTCTTATATACAAAGTACAGCGATGGCAACTTCTACTCAAGTGTTTAGATCTGGACAGTGCATGTGCCCAAAACATTTATATGTTACTTACATAAAAGCCAGATCGAATGTTATTTACCTTAATTTATTTACTTGATTCCTACAGCGTAAAGTAACAAGTAGACTGCAGAGCTTCCTGTGTTTGATAGACATGGGCATGCTCAAAAAACACATGTGATGCCACCAAAAGTGCCTGCTGACACTTTAGTATGCAAGCAATAGTACAAGAATGCAGTTAGACTTTTTTTGGGCAAATGCACCGTCAAGATCTAAACACTAGAGTGGAGAGTCGCTTGCGTACTGAAGAGTCGCTTGCGTACTGAAGAGTCTATAGCTGCAGGTGGAAGCTGCACTTTGTATATAAGAGCCAGATCAAATGTTATTTACTTATTTACCTTTGTTTATTTACTTACTTCCTTCAGTGTAAAGTCACAAGTAGAGGTGCGAAGCGATTTAAGTTGGGACAGATCTATGAGTTTTTTCATAGGCTCTGGTAATTCTAGTGTTAAAGGCTTCTGATACAAGTCAGTTCCAAACAGCCATATTTCAGATCAATTGGGGGACAGAATACCTTCAAACCTGCCATCCAAACCATGTGTTAAGGTAAAGCTTGGCAGTTAGGCAGCCTGGCTTTCCTGTGGGGGTTGACTGAGAGACTTAAGCAGAAAAATATTGGCCAAACTTGTTTGAGGCACTTCACCCCCAACCCTGTCATAAAATTATAAATAGACTCATTCCTAAAAGGGGGGAAGGGGTTCTTAAACCATCAAACCATTGCTATTATTATATATAATGTAACACTAATATTACATTGCTTTGTCTAAGTTACAAATAAAGACATACAAAATATTTATCAACTTGAATGCAAAATTTCACATCACAACAGTCGCATTATACATTTTTTTCATATAAAGATCATCAGAAAACATAATCGCAAACAGGACATTGCACAATACCTTGGTGAGCTCTTTAAGCCCTGCATTTTCTTTGAAGGACATGCATGTGGCACATTGATTGGCAGGATGATGCCTGACCTGTTGCTGCATCCAAATGATGCCATCTTTCACCTTTACGCTTGGTGCAGCTGCGTTGTTTTTATGTGTGAGTTAGGGCTTCTGTTCTCCTTCTCTGATGTAGAACCCTGATCCTCATCTGAGTTCATCTCTGTTATTGCACGTCTTTATTTGAAAACAGCAGTGTCAGATTGCTGTGTCTGTGTTTTTATTCTACAATAGTAAAATAATAGTAACATTAAAAGCAGCTCGCTACTCAAAACGGGCTGGGTACCTCTTGATTATGAGTCAGCAGTGCTTACTGCTGCACCACCCAAGCAGTTGTGTCAGCGTCATACCCTTACCCGATTTCTTTTTCTATAGTTATATTCTTGAATAAAAGTGCACTTGCTTTGTTATACTTGCACCTTTTGTGAAAGTATTTATTTGATATTTAGACTTCAGTCTTCGCACATTATACACTTCTTGTTTACATTTTGTCAATTATTGCTAAAATATGAAAAACATGTCTTTTTTAGTTTTGTGTTCAACAATTCCTGCCTCGCATTTCTTGTCATCCTACGTTTACATAGATCGTTGTAGAGATGGAACACACATGAAATGTATGTACCGTATATCTTCTAGTAGTGGCGGCTTCTTATTGACGCCCATTTCCAATAAACGCCGGGTTTGAAGAGATGTTGCGAGAAATAGACGCCGATCTCTAATAGTAGCCGGTCTCCTTTAAGCGTCGGTCTGTAGTAAACGCCGATCTCCAATGACCCACTGCCTTTTTCGTACGCTAATCCTCTTTTCGTACCACCTGGGCTACCGCCCTCCTGCAGTGAATCATATAGTAAGTACCTTTTCGTGTCAAAAATTTCTTTGTGTACATTTTGCCCTTTCGTCTCCACGTCAGTCATAACCCCACAGGGAGGGCAGAGGTGGCGGGAAGAACATGAAAATGCCATCTTCGACACGTTAATCCTGATAAAACTGATTACTGCGCGACAATAAGCAATGGGAGTACCTGTATTGCCATCACAAGAAGAGGAAGATGAAGAAGAACTCGCGAATAACTAAGCAATCATTACCTATTCAGACGATGAGTAGATGGTAAGTACTGTACTTTATTGTATCTTATCCAGTCTCATGCCGTAATGTATACGTATATGCGTGAGTTTGGAGCTTATTGCATTTCCTTATGTTCCGCAGGGGACTTGTCGGGCTGATGAGCGCTTTCGTGCGAAATTCGGACTGGTGCAGACCAGTGCTGGTGGCATCATTGGCAAGAAAGTTGACGTCTACCGTACCTGTTTTTCATGCTTACGGTAGTACCGTACTGTATACTGCTTTAATAAGACCGTACTGCTGTACTGATAATTTCATTAAATCCTGAAATGTTCATCCGGTGTTGTTGCCTACATTTTGTGACCGTAAATACGGTACCATACCGTATTTTACTGCCAAATGAACTCCGTTTACCCATCACCATTCCGTCTGCGAGGCGAATAATAGCCGGTCTCCAACAACCGGCGGTCTCTTTTAAACGCCGGGCCGTCCAAATAATTTTTTGAATAAAGGCCGGGGCTACTATTGGAAGATATACAGTATTCCAAATGACAATATATTATTTATTTCTTGGACTCTGCAGCTGTGTCATGATTGTTTCACTAAGAGAAAAGATGGAACTGATAGATGTCTTCATGACTTCCTACAAGATAACATTTAAATGTTAAGACAGACATATAGACGGACAAATAGCGGCAGCAACAACAGAGTGAGGTAGCTTGCACATTTAAAATAGTATTTACTTTACAAAATCAACAAATAGACATTGTAACTCCATCTATTCCCGTCTCTCACTTTTTTTCTCTGTTTCTATATAAAGTATTTTCTATTTTGTCATTAGTCACTGAATGTGTCCATTTCAAAAGAGCCTAGTTTCACAGCTTATATAGTATATTAACAACTAAGTGCTTTTTATATATGAATGTAAATGCAAGAAAATATATGTGTTAAATATGTAAGTATAGCAAAGACTTATGTCTCGATGACTATTTAACACATTTGTGTTAATTATTGATTTTACTTACTGTCTACTACAGTGTTTACCAACCTCGGTCCTGGAGTCAGACTGTGCAGGTTTTTGTTCCAACCGGATTCATAATTAGTGACAACACCTGATAACACTGATCTTATTTAATTAGCTGGTATTATTTTTCTTTTATTCTACATTTAGAAAAGCACAGCAGTATGATTTTTACATTTATAAGACATTTATAAATATTTCAGCTTTTGCTATAGATTTAAATGCTTAAATCTGTTTTGTTGATTTCATTATATTTTGACCTTTCTCTGTGCAGTTTTTCCCTTTCGTTGTATCATATTCACAATTAAAAATGAGCAGAGCAGACACACTTGCAAACAACACAGAATAATCAAAGACTGCAACTACTTTAGCATCAGACCCACTAATTAGTAAATAATGGATTAATTAAACAATTATAACACCTAGAATAGTAGAATGAAAATCAAAATGAAAATATTGTTGAAAAGAAAAAAATACATTATTCCCATATAACTACATTTATATATACCTATATATATATATATATATATATATATATATATATATATATATATATCTTGTCACGCTTGGGTCACAGATTTGCACAGAGACACAGAAGGTCGTAGAAAAAGAAGGATTTTTATTCAGACACCGCAAACACATGAGCTTAAACGTGCTCCATGACAAGTCAGATATAACAGTTCCGCTAGGAGCAGAGAGAGATAAAAGCAAACAATCAATTCCCAAACTGACAGGCTGCTGCAAGGCTTATAAGTTGGGAGTACGCGAGGCTTGTATTACGCGTTATAGTGCAAGGATAAGGAGCAATGTGTAGTCAGTGTTTCAGGGTTTGTGGTTTTCCCAGGGCGTCTGTCTCTATTTGGGGTGCGATCAGCCCTCCAGCTCACACCCTCCCCTCAGCTTTATTCACATTCCTGTGAATCAAGCGACTCTCTGTACTAGGTTCATTTAGTCGTGATAATACGTCTGCGTTGGCGTGTTCAGAACCTGGTCGGTGCTTTACTGTGAAACTGTAAGGTTGTAAACCCAGAAACCATCTCATTAGGCGAGTTTGTATCTTTCTGTCGGTACAACCACTGGAGTGGAGCATGATCAGTTACCAAAGTGAAGTTTCGTCCCCACAAGTAATAGCGAAGCGCTTCCACAGCCCACTTAATTGCCAAGCATTCTTTCTCAATTGTAGAATAATTGCGTTCCCTAGGAAGTAATTTCCTACTCAAATATGTGATTGGATGTTCTTCTCCATCAAAAATTTGTGACAGGACTGCCCACACCAAATGCACTTGCGTCTGTTTGCAAGATAAAATCTTTTGTGAAATCCGGGTTCCTTAGAACCGGGTAAGAAGACAATGCTTTTTTTAAATCGTTGAAAGAACGTTAGCAATTTTCTGTCCACAGGACAGGTCGGTTTTTCTGCCTCTAGTAAGTTCTGTAAGAGGAGCAGCTCTATGTGCAAAATTTGGAATGAATTTTCTGTAGTAACCAGCGAGTCCCAGAAAGGCGTACTTGTTTCTGTGTCTCAGGTCTCGGGTAAACAAGCATTTCTTCTATTTTCCTTAATTGTGGCCTAAGTAAACCCTTGCCCATAGAATAGCCTAAGTAATGAGTCTCGGACATGCCTAGTTTACATTTCTTAGGGTTAGCAGTAAGGCCAGCCTGTCTCAAGCTTTCAAGAACGGCTCTAAGTGTGTTTTCCAATCATTGCTAAAAATCACGACATTGTCAAGGTATGCCCCAGCATATTCAGAGTGAGGACGTAGGATCTGATCCATCATACGCTGAAAAGTTAGAGGTGCCCGTGAAGACCAAGCGGAGTCTTGTAAATTCATAGAGTCCGTCAGGAGTCGCAAATGCCGTTTTCTCACAACTGCTAGCCTCTAAAGGCACCTGCCAATAGCCTTTCGTGAGATCTAGCGTGGAGATATAGCTCGCCTGACCCAGTTTTTCCAACAGTTCATCGACACGGGGCATGGGATAAGCATCGAATTTAGAGACCTTATTCAAGCGTCTGAAATCGATACAGAACCGAACCGAACCGTCTTGCTTTGGGACTAATACGACTGGGCTGCACCAGTCACTTTTACTTTCACGAATTACACCCAGTGTCAGCATCTTTTTACCTCTTGCGCACAATATTTGCGCTTCGGTATCGAACGGCGCATCTGTATGCGAACATCAGGTGCAGTGGTAATTTTATGTTTTGTAATGTTAGTCTTGCCTGGTAAATCTGAAAAGACATCAGTGTTCCGTTCTATCAAAGATAACAGTTCTGTCTTTTGCGTGTCAGTAAGATCGTTACCAATGGTAACATCGGACTGAGAAACAGCAGCCAAGGAAGTGTTAACCTCTTGTCGGTCGTGCCATTCCTTCAAGAGGTTAATGTGTAAAATCTGGAATGGTTTGCGCCGGCCGGGTATTCTAACCTTGTAATTTACGGACTCATACGCTCCTCAATAATGGCGGGCCCTGCCATTTAGCTAAGAATTTGTGTGGATCCGAGGGAACCAGTACCAAAACACGATCGCCAGGTTTGAACTCACGGAGCTTGATGCAGCTATCGTAAAGACGCTTCTGAGTTTCCTGTTCTCGTTGTTGGTGTTCCACAGCAATAGAGGAAAGCATAGAAATTCTGTCTTGCAACGAAATTAGTCGATCTGCAAAGCTTGGACCTTTAGCTGCTCTCTCGTTTCCTATCCATTCCTCACGTACCACATCCAGGATGCCTCGCGCCGCCTGCGAATAACAACTCGAAGGGACTCAAGCCAGTGGGCGCCTGTGGTGATTCTCGCACGCGTACAAAACAAACGGTAGGACAGTGTTCCATGTTGTGGGATCATTATGAGCAACTCGCCTGATCATCTGTTTCAATGTTTTGTTAAATCGCTCGGTTAAACCATTCGTTTGAGGATGGTAAACAGTAGTACTCAATTTCTTAATAGCAAAGCTGTCACACAATTGTTTCATCACGCGAGAAGTGAAAGGTGTGCCCTGATCAGTTAAGATTTCTCTAGGGATACCAATACGAGTAAAAGTTTCACATAGTGCTTTGGCTACAGCCGAAGAGTTGGCCTTTTCAGCGATCATTTCTGGATATCGTGTGCATAATCAACCAACACCAGCAAATATTGGTACCCATCCTTAGTCTTAGGTAATGGTCCCACAATATCTAATCCCACACGCTGAAAGGGAACTTCCAATATGGGCATAGGACAAAGGGGAGCCGAGGAGGCTTATAAGCAGAGACGATCTGGCAGTCTGGACATGAAGTACAAAATCGTTCAACATCTTTTCCCATATTAAGCCAATAAAATCGTTTTGATAACCGGTCTCTAGTTTTGTCGGCACCGAGGTGCCCAAGATGTGTGAATGTGCCAGATGCAAAACAGTTTCCCTATGTGCTTCAGGTACCACCAGTTGTTCAATAAATTCCCCCTCCAAATGATCTGAGATCACTCTGAAAAGGCAACCGTCCTTTTCTATAAAGTGTGGGGTTTTCACACCCCCGGAATTACGCTCTTGGTAATAAGAGTCATTAGCAGGGCGAGCCTGTTTAAATGCATATTCTAATGAGCTATCAGTATGCTGCAAACGCACAAAATCTGATTGTTCGTTAACACTCGGTTTGTGTTGGGCGTTTGCAATCTGGGAAGATGTAGAACGAGCAGCCCATTCTGGAAGATTGTCGGGGGTGACCTCCTCCGTCTCGCTGGAGAGATCGGGTTCAATATCTAAGTTGGGCTCTAGATTTTCCCGGCCGCTACCAGTTCTTCGTCTTGGATTTCTTCTTCTTCTCCCCCCCCACCAAGTTCATTAGTGGACTGGACTACTGGTCCCTTACATTTATTAATCAGTTTGGAAAAAGGGCATTTCTCCGTCCTATGAGTAATGGCCAAGGGCACGAGTCGAAGCGGCAGACCAAACCTTAAAGTGGCCCCTATAAGTTAAAGGAAGAAGTAAAGTCTGATAATCTTTAACATCACCATGTACACAGCGTATTTTTACAGTCTCACAGTCTCTAAGGCATTGTTCATTAAGACAGTCTCGTCTCACAATACAAAGGTCACTTCCGAATCTAACAATGCTGAGATTTCTCTGTCCCCAATTTCACGGGATCAACAAGCCATCTTTTCCATCCGGATATGTAATAGTTGAGCAACAAATCTCGCCAGTCCAATCCCATTGAATGAGCTGGAGACAAGCGACAATCTCTTGCCAAATGGCGAGCTGATCACATCGGAAACATCTACGGTCGGCTCCGTTTCGAAATATCCTCTGCGGCGTCCGCGTCGGCGTGCTCTGTAGCCTCCACGGTCTTGTCGACCGCTGTTGCCGCTGTCTCCCCAGAAACAGGCGTCCCATCTACGACTGGATTTCCGGGTCCTACCTGACCCCATTAGATTTTCAGGTCCTGCAGCTTGTCGATCGAGCGGCGAGAATGTCCTGGACGTTCGTTCACAGGTTGCGAAGCAGCACGAAATCCACCGCTCTTTCTCCAAGTGGACTGTGAACCCTCTAATCGTCTGGACATAATCGTTAATGATTTAATATCATGGCGTAGAAATTCATCTCGAAGAACTTCAGGTATGCCGGCCAGTAATATATTCACGACAACTGTTTCCATCCGTCTCCTTCAAACCAACAGTGCACTTTATGCATCAAATCTTGAATTTGCGCACGGATTGGGTCATCCATGTTTAGTTTCCAGTCTTTAAGTGCAAATGTTTTAGACTTCTGAAATAAGTCTTTGGCGGCATCCATCTGTGCAACCACTTCTGGTACCACTTGTCACGCTTGGGTCACAGATTTGCACAGAGACACAGAAGGTCGTAGAAAAAGAAGGATTTTTATTCAGACACCGCAAACACATGAGCTTAAACGTGCTCCATGACAAGTCAGATATAACAGTTCCGCTAGGAGCAGAGAGAGATAAAAGCAAACAATCAATTCCCAAACTGACAGGCGCTGCGCAAGGCTTATAAGTCGGCGGAGTACCCTTGAGGCTTGTATTACGCGTTATAGTGCAAGGATAAGGAGCAATGTGTAGTCAGTGTTTCAGGGTTTGTGGTTTTCCCAGGGCGTCTGTCTCTATTTGGGGTGCGATCAGCCCTCCAGCTCACATATATATATATATATATATATATATATATATATATATATATATATATATATATATATATATATATATACACTCACCTAAAGGATTATTAGGAACACCATACTAATACAGTGTTTGACCCTCTTTTGCCTTCAGAATTGTCTTAATTCTACGTGGCATTGATTCAACAATGTGCTGAAAGCATTCTTTAGAAATGTTGGCCCATATTGATAGGATAGCATCTTACAGTTGATGGGGATTTGTTGGATGCACATCCAGGGCACGAAGCTCCCGTTCCACCACATCCCAAAGATGCTCTATTGGGTTGAGATCTGGTGACTGTGGGGGCCATTTTAGTACAGTGAACTCATTGTCATGTTCAATAAACCAATTTGAAATGATTCAAGCTTTGTGACATGGTGCATTATCCTGCTGGAAGTAGCCATCAGAGGTTGGGTACATGGTGGTCATGAAGGGATGGACATGGTCAGAAACAATGCTCAGGTAGCCCGTGGCATTTAAACGATGCCCAGTTGGCACTAAGGGGCCTAAAGTGTGCCAAGAAAACATCGCCCACACCATTACCACCACCAGCCTGCACAGTAGTAACAAGGCATGATGGATCCATGTCCTCATTCTGTTTACGCCAAATTCTGACTCTACCATTTGAATGTCTCAACAGAAATCGAGACTCATCAGACAAGGCAACATTTTTCCAGTCTTCAACTGTCCAATTTTGGTGAGCTTGTGCAAATTGTAGCCTCTTTTTCCTATTTGTAGTGGAGATGAGTGGTACCCAGTGGGGTCGTCTGCTGTTGTAGCCCATCCGCCTCAAGGTTGTGCGTGTTGTGGCTTCACAAATGCTTTGCTGCATACCTTGGTTGTAACGAGTGGTTATTTCAGTCAAAGTTGCTCTTCTATCAGCTTGAATAAGTCAGCCCATTCTCCTCTGACCTCTAGCATCAACAAGGCATTTTTGCCCACAGGACTGCCGCATACTGGATGTTTTTCCCTTTTCACACCATTCATTGTAAACCCTAGAAATGGTTGTGCGTGCGTGAAAAACCCAGTAACTGAGCAGATTGTGAATTACTCAGACCGGCCCGTCTGGCACCAACAACCATGCCATGCTCAAAATTGCTTAAATCACCTTACTTTCCCATTCTGACATTCAGTTTGGAGTTCAGGAGATTGTCTTGACCAGGACCAAACCCGTAAATGCATTGAAGCAACTGCCATGTGATTGGTTGATTAGATAATTGCATTAATGAGAAATTGAACAGGTGTTCTTAATAATCCTTTAGGTGAGTGTATGTATATATATATATATATATATATATATATATACCAAACTTAGTTTTCTAATTTCAACATTGTTCCTAAAACACAGAACTTGGAAAATAACATCACTTAATTAGCTCAGGAGTCCAATAAAAAACAGAAGCTGGTTGGTGCAAAAACCTGCAGCCACAGTGTGCCCAGTTGGAAAACACTGGTCTACTACGTATAATAGTATAAATATTTCGTTTTTTGTTCATCTTTGATTTAAACGGGATCCAATATCTTTACATTTCTGTCACAATGAAACGCTGCCAACAGTTTTGATGTCGGTCAAAAAATTTACTAAAATCAAATTTACTCCAACTGGGAAATAGAGTTAAATTTTTTATTCACTTCTTCTCCCATAATATTGTTTAGATTTCAAAAGCTACTAAAGTTAGAATACTTTACTAATACATTCATTAAAATTTCTAAAGCAATCTCCAGGGCTTTGTAGAGAAGCATTTATTTGACAAGTAGTGTGGGTGTGAGATGTGGTCAATGAAGGTAAACATGAAGGACAGTTAAAAAGTTGTGATGAGAATGTTTTACAGGCAGTATTACATTTTGGTGAGGAAAATAGGCTTTGTGTGAAGATAGCTGTTTTTATTGAAAAGAATCATGCATACATTTGTAGTTTACACATTTAGACAAAAAAGTGACAGAGTTTAAAAGGTGAGTGGATGAGATACTTCATATACAATGAGTATCTTTGCATTTTGTTATTCTTTTATTTGTTTGTATATTGTAAAGCATACCCTTTTGTATTCTATATGTTTATACAGCAAACCCTGTTTGTTTGCACTTCTCTTCTATGATAACTAAATATATTTTTTTCAAAATGCCTTGAACATTAAGATGGTTCTGGAACAAGTACTGAATTATTTTTTGCTCAAGCATTGGGATGAAAGAGTCTTTTCTGTAATTGCCAATATTGAGCTTATAGTATGTAATTTTACATTTTTTATTTGGGTGAAGGATAAGAATCTGGTGCAGTGCTATCATCGTTCTCATTTGTACATGCTGCTTATTTGCATACAGTACATTATCATTTAGCATTTTGCACGGCAGTACAAATCTTCATATATTTTACTTGGCTGTCACAAAGCTTCCTTGGGACGTCATCCGTCAGAAAAAAATTGAACATGTCTGCTCAAGGGCAATTCTGATTTTTGGATACTTAAAACATTAAGTTATATTGTTGTATACATCTTCAGCTCTTTCTTAGCTTAAAATACTTTGTGTTTCTGAATTCCACCTAAGTATAATTAATTTTGAAAACAACAGCATAGCGGAAGAAGTAGGATGAGGTGAAGGAAAAGTGACAGGCACAGTAAGCATGGCCTGGGGGATTCTGTTTAGATCATTTCGACCTACATAGTGCTGCCATCTCTTGCCTAAGGGATGACTGTCTGTCCAGGTCTAAAAATGATTGTAAGAAGTTTTGGAGATGATATGTGAATATAGTGCCTTTACTATATACAGTAGCAATAAAAACATTTTTCTATTCCTTTTCTTTAGTTTGAAAAAGCTTAACAGCTTTCTATCAAGTAACATGATTATATTTTTTTAAAGAAGATAAGCAATGATTGTGAATGTGAGTTTTTCAGTGTGTATTATTTTTTCCTAACATTTGTGTGCTTTTTTTACATTTTTTGGTAAAAGTACATATTTTATCAGGATTATAAATAAGAGAGTAAGAGATAATAATATTTATGGTATAAAAGCTTAAAAAATATTGTACAGTGCAGGATGTTCAAACATAGTCAGATTATCTGTAGTCTGAAAAATTAAAACTATGTAATACTGGTATTTATTTACTTGTTCAGAGTGAAAATATTCCTTATTCTTAATTTACTTATACTGTATTTTCCATCATTCTAAACTGTAATCCATTTTTATTCTGACATGTTTAACTATTGTTTTGTACTTGCCAAACCTTTACTATTTTGGTTCATATGAATTGGATTTACATTTTGACAGGGCTTTTTTGAACTGAAATTTTTGTTGTATGCTGTATTTCATATTCTTATGTTGTAGTAATTCATTTGAACAAGGGCACTAACACAGTAAGTAAACTAATCATAGAAGAGTGCTACATTAGATAAACACAAACTACATTTAATTTCTAATATTTAGCAGTATGTGGGTGGCCACATTCAGATAAAAATGTCATCATGAATAGTATCCCTGTATTTTATATATACCTGCATACTCTCGCCACATGAGGCCGGGCATTTTCATTCACCAGGAGGATTCCGGGATCCACTGCATCAGCAAAGGGTCTAACATTGGGTCCAAGGATTTCATCCTGATACCTAATGGCAGTCAAAGTGCCGTTGTCTACCCTGTACAGGTCTGTGTGTCTCTCTGTGTCCCCCTGTGTGTCCCTGCATGGATATGCCACCCCAGACCATCACTGACCCACCACCATGCTGAACAATGTTACAGGCTGCATAACGTTCTCCACGGCTTCTCCAGGCCCATTCATTTCTGTCACATGTGGTCAGGGTGAACCTGCTCTCATCTGTGAAAGTACAGGGCACCAGTGGTGGACCTGCCAATTCTGAAATTCTAAATGCCAATCATTGTCCAACGGTTCCAGACAGTGAGCACAGTGCCCACTAGAGGACCTCAGGCCACCCTCATGAAGTCTGTTTCTGATTGTTTGGTCAGAGACATTCACACCAGTGGCCTGCTAGAGGTCATTTTGTAGGGCTCTAACAGTGCTCCTCCTGTTCCTCCTTGCTCAAAGGAGCAGATACCGGTTCTGCTGATGGGTTAAGGACCTTCTATGGCCCTGTCCAGCTCTCTTAGAGTAATTGTCTGTCTCCTGGAATCTCCTCTCTTGAGACTGTGCTGGGAGACACAGCAAACCTTCTGGCAATGGCACTAATTGATGTGCCATCCTGGAGAAGTTGGACTACCTGTGCAGCCTTTGTTGGGACCACGTATCACCTCACGCTACCAGCAGTGACACTGACCATTGCCAAATGCAATACTAGTGGAAAAAACAGACAAGATGAGGAGGGAAACATGTCAGTGGCCTCCACCTGTTAAACCATTCCTGTTTTAGGGGTCGTCTGATTGTTGCCCCTCTAGTGCACCTGTTGTTTGTTTCATTAACACCAAAGCAGCTGAAACTGATTAACAACCCCCTCTGCTACTTAACTGGCCAGATCAATATCCCAGAAGTTTCATTGACTTAATGCTATACACTGATTAAAAAGTGTTCCTTCAATTTTTTATTTTATAAATATAAAGAGTGAGTGAGTGTGTGTGTGTGTATGTAAATACCTGTATATATGTGTATGTGTATTATATCTATTATAAAAAAAAAATCTTGGCAGGGAGACGAGACTTCTCGGAAGACAATTTGATGTCCCACTAGACAAGGCAGTGAGACAGATGCAAGACTAGACATTACAACCTTAGGAAGCAAAACCCGTGAGATGGTGACTTTTGCATGTCACACCCTACTTACAAACAATTTAAAACAAGTTCACAGACATCTAACCTAGCAGTTGTTGGAATGCTTTTGGCAGACACACTTCAGGTGCTTCCAGCAATTAAAACAACGACAAGCAGAACACGCAGCTCGCCAGCTGCAGCAAGCCAACAGATGATCCGAGCGCAACTCCTCACCAAGCTCTCCCCACCCCGACCACCCACCTACACCCTAACCCCCCCCACCCTTCACAACGCTAGCGGAAGTGGATTGATGAAAATCCGCGAAGTAGAAACCATATGTTTGTATAGTTATTTTTATATATTTTAAGCCCTTATGAACTCTCCCACACTGTTAACATTATTAGAGCCCTCTATACATGAAATAACACCCTTTAGTCAAAAGTTTAAACTGTGCTCCATGACAAGACAGAGATGACAGTTCTTTCTCACAATTAAAAGAATGCAAATATATCTTCTTCTCTTCAGGAGCAGATAATTTCAGAGAGAGAGAGAGAGCGCTCGCAAAGAAAGGCAAACAATCAAAAAATCAATATGTGTGCTTTTAAGTTTGCCTAGAGGAGCGTCAGTATCTTCTAAGCAAACAGCCTCTGTGCAGACAGCCCCTTTGCTCACATCTCCTCCATCAGGCGCAGAGAACGTCAGAGAGAGAGAGAGAGTGAGAGAGCGCGAGATTAAAGCAAACAATCAAAAAATCAATAAGTAAGCTTTTGGAAGCACCACGATAAAGCGGCATTTCTTAGAGGTGCGTCCGTATCCACTAGGCAAACAGCTTCTGTGCAAACAGCACCTCTGCTCACACCCCCTCCGTCAGGTGCAGAGATTGTCAGAGAGTGTGAGATAGAGGCAGAGACAAGCAGCAAAGCACCGCACGGTAAGCATATCTTATAGCATTGAGGAGTTTTAGTTAATATGTAATACATGCTCTGATTGGGTAGCTTCTAAGCCATCCGCCAATAGCGTCAATAGTGTATGAAATCAACTGGGCAAACAAACTGAGGAAGCATGTCTCATAAATTAAAAGACCCATTGTCCGCAGAAATCCTCGAACCAGCGAAAAATCCGTGATATATATTTAGATATGCTTACATTTAAAATCCGCGATAGAGTGAAGCCGCGAAAGTCGAAGCGCAATATAGCTAGGGATTACTGTATACTAATAAAAGGCAAAGCCCTCACTGACTGACTGACTGACTCATTGACTCATCACTAATTCTCCAACTTGCCATGTAGGTAGAAGGCTGAAATTTGGCAGGCTCATTCCTTACAGCTTCCTTAAAAAAGTTGGGCAGGTTTCATTTCGAAATTCTACGCATAATGGTCATAACTAGAAGCTATTTTTCTCCATTTACTGTAATGGAGTTGAGCGCGAAGGCCGTGGGGGCGGAGTTTCGTGTGACATCATCACACCTCCCATGTAATTACACAGTACGTAGAAAACCAGGAAGAGCTCCAAAATGCGCTTAAGAAAACATGCATTATATAATTAAGAAGGCAGCGAAACAATTAGAAGCGAGCAAGTGACATATAAAACCATATTCAGCGGCTCACGTGAACTGGCGCAGTGCGCAGACAAAAAGCAACAGTTCCAAAGAGTGCTGAACAAAAAACAAATTACACTGCTACGCTCAAATAAATAAACCACACGCCGTGGCGCAATAGTAGAGACTTCGCCTCTAGCGCTGACGTCCGAGGTTCGATTTCCGAGAGGGGATGCACTGAGTATGTACGCGCACTTCCCGATACATTTTAGCCTCGCATCCCCTTGGTTTGAGAAGTATGAAAAAATAGACAGATCACCAATTGAAGCTTTATGAATAATGGATACTTTATTCGCGATCAATGATTGTTTTGGTAAAGCCATACTCAGTGTATTCATTAGATGAACAGTAAAAAAGTAAGAGCGAGGGAGGGTAACTTATTGAGGCACGCAGGCAAAACCACAATAGCACACGGGCTCGATGTACTGTAGTCGCGTCAACTCGATCTGAATTGCGATCACATTTGAAAAAATATATCTTTTCAAGTTCTATTTAGTCCATATGTGTCAAACTCAAGGCCCACGGGCCACATCCGGCCCAGCGTGTAATTAAATCCAGCCCGCAAGATCATTTTATATACTGTATTATTGTTATTAATGGCCCGGGGAGATGAAGCGCTGGTAACACAATAAACTACAGATCCCATAATGCAGCGCTTCAACTGCCTTGCCGAACACTTACAGCGTTAATCAAGTCTAGCTTATGATGCTGCAAGTTATTGTGAAGCTAGCTCACGATGCGAAGAAAAAGGTGATTCTGAACATAGAGCCTTTAAAACCGATGGGAGGCTGAGTATATGTTTACTGACATTGCCGGTAAACCCGTGTGTCTCATTTGTGGAGCTAATGTGGCTGTAATTACAGAATTTAATCTAAGACGGCACTATGAGACAAAACATCAAGATAACCTGAAAGACCTGAATGCAATGCACAAGATACAGAAAGCAGAAGAGTTAAAGAAGAATCTGACACTTCAGCAGGCGTTTTACCGTGCAAAATCACAAAGTGATTTCAAGTGAAGCTACTTTTATGGGAGACACAAATGCACCAGTGCAACTTGCCCCACTTTCCCTGTTGCCAAGTAATGTTGAACCAAGTCGGCAACGGTGTTCCCAAATCGCATTTTGCTGATAAACTGGCGCACTCGCACTGAGTTCGCACGGCGCTTTGGTGACTTTGAAGTTTAACAAAAAGAATTTTGAGTTGTTTCGCAACCCATTTGCCGTGGATGTGGAAACTGCACCTGTGCAGATTCAGATGGAGGTGATTGAGCTGCAGTGTAATGGCACACTGAAGGCAAAGTACGATACTGCATGGCCCGCACAGTTTATTCACTCCATTCCGCACAAATGCTCCAGCTCCGTCTACATGCGGCTCGAACCTTGTGCATGTTTGGTAGCACATATCTGTGTGAGAAGCTCTTCTCAGTCATGAAGACTAACAAAACAGCACACAGGAGTCGCCTCAATGATGAGCACCTGCAGTCCATCCTGAGAATCTCCACAACACAGAACCTCACACCAAACATAAACGAACTTCTTGCCAGAAAAAGATGCCAGGCGTCCAGCTCTGATAAAATGACATATGAGCAAAGACAACTGAATGATTTGATTTGTTATTGCTGAAAAGAACAAATTTTATTTATATTTCCAGGTTTTGTTATGCACCATGTTCATATTTGAATTTGTATAATTTTGACAGGATATATTTTTATGGAGAGCAAAATCTTTTGGGATATTTAAAATTTAAGTTTATTTTTTATATAAAATTACATAAGAGTAAAGAAATTTGAATGTTTGTTCTTTTAACATTTATTTCTAACTTGTATAATTTAGACAGGATATACTTTGATGGGGAGCAAAATAATATTATAAGTTATTTAAGGTTTGAGTTGATTTATTCCGGAATAATATTCTGTCGACTAAATAAAAATTCCTTCTATTTAAAATATAAATAGAACTTGAACAGAAACGATAGTTCATAATATCCAGGCAGACTTGCGTAAGGCGGAGTCATCCGTTTTAATAAACAGCGTATTGCACTGATCTGAAATAGCCTGCCCATTTAATTATTTAGGAATGGATAAATAAATTAAGATTTTGTACAAATAATGTTTTTCATTTTTCTTCCTTCATGGATTCTGGCACCCCCAGCAACAGTTACTCGCACCCCAAAGACTGTATATATGTGTGTATAT